>NC_142350.1:58432222-58747777 GCF_059441175.1 Urocampus carinirostris
CTTAAAGAGGGATGACCTCATGTGCGGTCCCTTCTCAAGGTTTCTTCATTTTCCTCATGTTGAGGTTTTTGAGTTTTTCCTTGCGCTCATGTAGGTTTTAGATCAGGGGATGGTGTCATAATAGTCTATGGTTTGCAATAGTCTGTGGTCTTTGCAGCCCCTTGAGACTCCTTGTGATTAATGGCTATACAAAAAAACATGACTTGACTTGACTACTATTTGTTTTTTAGCCATCGTAGACATTGCTGATTGTAAACTAGCGAAACCTAAAACTTAATTCGTACCTCTTGTGTGTCTACTTGGTATGTAGAATGCATGTTGCATTATATAGCATAATCAGGACATTTTTTACATCTCTGGAGAATAAACAGCAAAATATCACTCACAAAAGCTACTTTTGATGTATAATGCCTTTATGGATCCATTACCTTTTGCCACCCTCACAACACTTCCAAGGTGAACATCCTCATAAGTGTTGCACAAAGGCATAATAATAAAAGGTTTAGTATAATATAGATCAAATCGGCTTTAGTGAGGGTCACAGACCCCAACTGCATCTGCGCTTTCCAGCCTTAATAGTCTGCTTCTCCGAGAACATAATGTTTGGACTGCTTGGGTAATATATTGGCAATAAAGAGACAAAAGGATGTCATAAACGTTGATTAAGGCGCTGGTTAAGAGACACAGGCGGAGGAGCGCTGAGTTATAGCGTCTTTTCAGACTGCGTTATTGTTTCAGTGACAGTGCTCTTAGCCGAGTGGTCGCAGGCAAGTGGTAAACATCTCTCCATGTGTGAGGAGTCATTAATCCCGGGGGCCCGGCTGCTGCTTCGCGAGCAGCGTCTGTGGCCCCCCTAGAAATCACAGCCAGTTGGCACCAGCAGGTCAAACACAGTGACTAAATAAATGGCGTGTTCTCAGAAGTCCTTTAAATCTCTTGCTTGGTGCTGAATTAAGGCACACGTTAAAACAATGGAGTGAAGCAACTGGAGTTGGCGTGAATAAAAGCAGTGATGGGAAATATCAATTTGAGCAAAAGATTTATGGAATACAGTGGGACCTCGCTACTCCGCGCTTCTACGAGATTCGACGTTCGCGGCTTCAGAGCTTTTTTTTTTTTTGAAGAGGCGTCGCTACTTTGTAGATTTTCACTTTTTGCGGGTGGTTTTGGTCCTCATTAACCGGGTCTAAAAAAATAATAGTTAAAAAGATGTGAAAAAAAAAAAAATCGCAGATTTTCACTTTTTGCGGGTGTTTTTGGTCCCCATTAACCGGGTCCTAAAAATAATAATAAAAAAAAAATAGATAATAAAAAAAAAAAAGTATTATTTTTGTTTTTTGAAGGGGTGTTGCTACTTCGTAGATTTTCACTTTTTGCGGGTGGTTTTGGTCCCCATTAACCGGCTCCTAAAAATAATAATTAAAAAAAAAGATAATTAAAAAAAAAGTATTATTTTTGTTTTTTGAAGGGGTGTCGCTACTTCGCAGATTTTCACTTTTTGCGGGTGGTTTTGGTCCCCATTAACCGGGTCTAAAAAAATAATAATTGAAAAAAAAAAAAGATAATAAAAAAAAAAGTTTTTTTTTTTTTTTTGAAGGGGCGTCGCAACTTTGTAGATTTTCACTTTTTGCGGGTGGTTTTGGTCCCCATTAACCGGGTCCTAAAAAAATAATAATTAAAAAAATGAAAAAAAAAAAGTATATATATATATATATATATATATATATATATATATATATATATATATATATATATATATATATATATATATATATATATATATACTTTTTTTTTTTTTTGAAGGGGCGTCGCAACTTTGTAGATTTTCACTTTTTGCGGGTGGTTTTGGTCCCCATTAACCGGGTCCTAAAAATAATAATAAAAAAAAAATAGATAATAAAAAAAAAAAAGTATTATTTTTGTTTTTTGAAGGGGTGTTGCTACTTCGTAGATTTTCACTTTTTGCGGGTGGTTTTGGTCCCCATTAACCGGCTCCTAAAAATAATAATAAAAAAAAAATTGATAATAAAAAAAAAAGTATTATTTTTGTTTTTTGAAGGAGTGTCGCTACTTCGCAGATTTTCACTTTTTGCGGGTGGTTTTGGTCCCCATTAACCGGGTCTAAAAAAATAATAATTGAAAAAAAAAATAGATAATTAAAAAAAAAGTTTTTTTTTTTTTTTTGAAGGGGCGTCGCTACTTCGCAGATTTTCACTTTTTGCGGGTGGTTTTGGTCCCCATTAACCGGGTCTAAAAAAATAATAATTGAAAAAAAAAAAAGATAATAAAAAAAAAGTATATTTTTTTTTGAAGGGGCGTCGCTACTTCATAGATTTTTACTTATCGCGGGTGGTTTTGGTCCCCATTAACCACGATAACCGAGGCCCCACTGTAGTCATTGTGTGGGAAATAAATAAAGCATTGCTGATCGTGGTGATAATTAGGAATTTAGTTAATTGTGCGGGTAATTTATTGTCAACTAGTTCTAGCCCGAAAAATTACGTCATGTAAATGAGTTAGGACTTTGTCCAACATTTTATCATGATGACAACTCCTCCGCAATACAATACATGGAAATAGAAGTTCAATAACACCCAGAGAGCTGTCTCCACCTGAAAAGGGAAAGGTACTGGAATTTGCTAAGGGGTGGCTAGTTTGTATTTGTATTTGTAATTTTCGTTTATATTTTATTTTCATTCTTGTTGCGACAAACGTGACATCACAGAATGGACAGATCGCCTTAAAAGAAAAAAATGGTAAGAAAAAATGGTAAGACAGGTAGATGGTAAATGGTCTGCATTTATATAGCGCTGTTCAAGTCAATGAAGACCTCCCAAAGTGCTTTACAATGTGCTCTACTGTCAAGACCGGAACGGAGACAGGACCCACTTGCGTTGCGTTTCTCACAAGTTTTAATTGGAAGGAAGAGAAAGGGCTGAGCCCATGATCTGGTGTTCGCTGGACAGGGGAAGCAAGTCACTCTCGTACTCAGATTGTGATCTGAACACGGAAGTGGATCTTCCACAGCGAGCGATGGCGGTGTCAGCGACAGAAAAAGCGGGTCAGTAGCCAGGAGGGGAGAGCAAAAATGTGGTCGGGGTCGTAAGCCAGTCGTAAACCAGAAAAGGAGAGAAAACGTAGTCAAGGATAAAAAGAGGTCGGAAGCCGGGAAGGGAGAGCAGACGTGGTCAGGATCAAAAACGGGTCGAAGACGGGGACAGACGGGAGCAAGAAAACGGGACAGGCGGGAGTCAGGGTCGAAAAAAAGGCTTGCCTAGTGTTTACTGAGGTTCGCAGATGGACTGACTAAAGGGGACAGACAGGACTGGGTTCAAATACTGATCGGGAGCCAATCAGAACCCACGGCAGTTGCCAAAGAAAGGTGCCTTGAACAAAGACACTGTACTTGTATTTCTTTCTCTCTCTCTCTCTCTCTCTCTCTCTCTCTCTCTCTCTCTCTCTCTCTCTCCCTCTCTCTCTCTCTCTCTCTCTCCCTCTTTTCCACCCCTTTTCTCCCAATCTCTGTCTCTGTCTCTTTCACTCTCTGTGTCTCTCTTTTTCTCTTCCTTTGCTACTCTTTGTCTTTTTCCTTCTCTGTGTCTTTGTAACTTCTTTTGCTCTAACTTCCTTTTCTCTCTTTTCTCTTTCTCACTTCCTACCCTTCGCGCTTTCCTTTCTCTTTGCTCTCCTTCTGTCTTTCTATTTCTCTTTGGATTTCTTTCTTCCGCTCCCTTTCTTTCCCCCTCTCTCACAACTTCTCTTTTTATCTCTTTTGTTTCTCCCTCTCTCTCCCTCTCTCTCTTTCTTTGTCCCGCCCCCTCTCGTTTTCCCTCCCTCTTTCTCTTATTTCTTTATCTCTCTTTTTCTTTCTCTTTAATCTACTAGTCCAGCCCTCGACAGAATATTTGTTCTGTCGTGTGGCCTCCCAAGTTAAAATGAGTTTGACACCCCTGCTCTACACCAACCCATTGACACACACTCACACACTGATAGCAGCATCAGCCATGCAAGGCAACTACCTGCTTATCGGGGGCATTAGGCATTCAGTGTCTTACCCAAGGACACTTCGACATATGACACGGAGGAGCCGGGAATCGAACCTGCGACCTCTCGATCCCAAGACAAGCTCTTTCCTGAGTTACTGCCGCCCAAAGGTTGAATCTCTACTAATGTACCCGATAGGGCTAATTATCCCAGTTACAATTTTTTTTTCACTGTCCTTCAGTAGAGTGTGATTGCACATCCACAACAGTAGGTGGCATTTCTTATGGAAAGTGATTAGCAAATAAAATATTCAAAGTTATTCTCTTTATGAACACACAGGAAATTTCAAAGTAGCAGTTCCGAAAATGAATGAAAATAAAATCACGGTGTGAAAACATTTTCATCATTATTTTACAAAGTAACAACAGATGCTGTGAAAAACAAGAAATTAGTTTTTCTCATTTCATGTTTTTTCAATTGTATAAAAATTTGAGAATACGTTTTAATTAAATATTAAAAGTAAAATATTGCATCGTCTGCAGGCAGTTCTGCTCACTTTGTGTATTGTTTTCATGTTTTACTTAACAACAGCAAATTCAAAAGAAAATATATAAACTTCACATTCACTATTCCATTTAGTTTCATTAATAATTGTTTTTTGCTTATTTATTTTTTGTAGATGTAGATTTATGTGGATCTTCCGGAGCGGGAGATGACGGTGTCAAGGATGGAAAGAACAGGTCGATAGCCGGGACAGGAGAGCAAAAACGTGGTCGGGATCAAAAACGGGTCGATGCCGGGACGGGAGAGCAAACGTGGTCGGGGTCAAAAACAGGTCGTAGCCGGAAACAATCAGGAACGGACGCGTGGAAAAAACTGGTGCAAAAGCGGGACCGACGGGAGTCAGAGTCAAAGTGCTTGCCTTGTAGAAACAGAGGTTTGCTGGTGGACTGACAACAGGAGAGTGAAAGGACTGGGCTTAAAGAGGACAGGGAACCAATCAGGTAGCCCGTAGCGGCTGGCGTCAAATGAGCGAGCACAGGTGATACTAATCCGTCATCATGATACATAAACTCATTTTTTTAACGTTTTTTGATATTGTTTTAAGTATTATGTTTTGATTTAGATTTACAAAGTAAGATTTAAAAGAAATGGATGATGGTAATACATTTTATGGAATAACTATTTTAAAAATATAGCAAAAATAAATACTGTATTACTACTGTGCTTCAATGAAATACAACACAAATGATCAAATGTATTGTAAATGCATTTTGAAAGTTTTTCCTGAATTTTCAGATTGTGTTTTTTTTTTTTAATCCAACAAGATTTCTAAATGATGAACCAGCTGTCAAAGAATTAAGTTCACGAACGGAGACAGGAACCATTACGTTTCTCTCAGTTTTATTGAGAAGAAAGGAAAGGATTGCACTCACAATCTGGTGATTGCTGGTCGCGGGAAGCAGTTCGCTCTGAACGCGGAAGTGGCGAGCGATGGTGGTGTAGGGAACGGAAAAAACTGGTCAGTAGCCGGGGCAGGAGAGCAAAAAACCTGGTCAGGATCAGCAACGAGTCGAAACCCAGGAGAGGAGAGTAGACATGGTCAAGATCAAAAAACGTGTCGAAACCGGGAAACAGACAGGAGCAAAAACAGGAGTGAGTTGAGGTCGAAAGCTTGCCTAGAGTAAACTGAGGTTTGCAGACGGACTGACATCAGGTGACAGATAGATGTGGGTTTATATAGTGATAGAGAGCCAATCAAGCCAAAAAGGAGCGGGCACAGGTGCATCACATCGGTTTCTTTATTTTTGATTACATTTATTTATCTACATTTTTTGAGTGTCTGAATACAGAAAGCGCCAAACGTGTTTTCATGAACTGACAATAAATATAACAAATCAAATCAGTTTGCTATTGTAACGGATTTAGGTAGTTTCGCTGTTTCTGTTTTACAATTTTGGCTTATGTTTTCGACGTGATGTGTTTATAATCTCTGTAAACACACAAAGCCATTGTCAAATCTGTGAAGATGTCAAAATCAGTATGCATGGACCTAGTCTTTCTTTTCACCTTTGGGGAGACTTAATGTATGCCATATTTTTTAACATATGGAAAACGGGAATCTTAAACACTAGCTGGAGAAATCGAGGGAAGGAAAGAAACACAGAAATTTGGGGGTTGTTGCCTATTTAAGAGTATCTTGACACTGATTGAAAGAGGACTGTAGCTATTTCCATATTTTAGCCTTGCAAGCGGCCCAACTTGGTGACTATATGATGAAGAAAAAGAAAAAAAGGAGTAGAAAAATGGCCAATGAAATGGCTAACACACACCCAAAATGAATCTCTTAAACATGCTGCGGTTTTAGGAGACTCTCTCTGCTTTGGTCGTACTCAATAGTGGTGGAGACTTTACACCGTTCAGGTCTACTGCGTTTGCTTTTGTACCCTTGAGACTTGGCTTCGACATATTGGGAGCAAACTTTTAAACTTTTTTGGCAGCGGTACAAACTGTTGAAGCCCAATAATTAGCCCTATTGGGTACATTAGTGGAGATTGTACCTTGAGACGCGTAAATGCACTCCTATTACGGGCCATAAAAACTTTTAGATGGGCTGTAGTTTAATCCATAAAGAGTTTTTGTAACACTTGAGCACAGGAGGAGCTTGCAGGTTTAAGACTGCAGCAGATTGAAATATGGAAGTTGAGCAGAGGCACATGCACTCAGATTTCCGCTATAACTTGGATCTTGTGGGCAACGTTTTTCTTTTTAGTTAAAACACTTGCTTTACTACGCAAAAGTGGTTTGATATGCATGTTAAAGACGCTCCCCTACTTACGACCATTCGACTTACATTTTGACCCTGACTCCCGCCTGTCCCGTTTTTGCTCCCGTTATTCCACCCGTCCGTTCCTGATCTCCCCGTTTGTGTCCGGCTTCGACCCGTTTTTGATCCCGACCACGTTTTTGCTCTCCTCTCCCAGCTACCGACCTGTTTTTCCATCCCTGACACCGCCATCTCCAGCTACGGAAGATCCAATTCCGTATTCGGATCACGATCCGATTGTGTGAGCGGCTTGCTTCCCGCGTCTAGCAAGCACCGGATCGCGGGGGCTGCCCTTCCTCCGTCTATCTTAATAAACTTGTGAGAAACTTTACGCAATATGGTCTACCCTTTGTTCTGGAAGTGAAATTCCTAGTTCATGTTTAAACATACTACGTATACTGTATCTCTAGCAAGCTAGGAACTTTGACGTTTTTTATTGTTTAATATCTAATGCATCCATTCGATATGGTTGGTGTATAGTGTAAAGAAGAGGTGAGCCGTTTCTTTTGAAAGTGTAATAAGAAAGATTGATGCGGTTGAGAAAATGGTTGGATCACTTTTTTCTCGTCCATTCTCTACCATGGAGGAGGTCCTTTTAAAACCCATCTTCCAAAAGTAAGTTAAACTCAACTTTATTAATTTTATAGGGCATATTATTTTATGAAATGTTTATTTTTTTTAGTACAAAACAATACAGGTTACTTACAGTGGCATGCACAACTATTTGGCCCCCTAGAAAATTGTGACCTTTTGCCACATTTCAGACTTCAAACATAAAGATATAAAACTGTAATTTCTTGTGAAGAATCAACCACAAGTGGGACACCATCATGAAGTGGAACACACTTTATTGGATATTTTAAACTTTTTTAACAAATAAAAAAACGAGTTTACTTTTAGCGCAGCAAACTATGTCCAGAAGTTCAGTGAGGATCTCTGAATGATTCAATGTTGATCTAAATGACTAAAGATGATAAATGGAATCCACCTGTGTGTTATCAAGTCTGTATAAATGCACCTGTACTGTGATAGTCTCAGAGGTCTGTTTAAAGTGCAGAGAGCATCATGAAGAACGAGGAACACACCGGGCAGGTCCAAGATACTGTTGTGGAGAAATTGAATGCTGGATTTGGATACAAAAAGATTTCCCAAGCTTTAAACATCCCAAGGAGCATTGTGCAACCAATAATATTGAAATGGAGGGTGTCAGGGCGGACCAGAACAGAGCAGGAGACCCCAGAGCGTTCGTTACAAGTCTTTTATTTGGGGAAGTGTACAGGGTTAGCGGGAGACGTGATCAATCGTAGCGTGGGACGGAGGCAGGTCGAGTTTACCAGGACTGAAGAGAAGATCGTAGCGTGGGACGGAAGCAGGTCGGATTGGAGGCAGGCAGGCAGAATCAGGTAAACAAGAAAGCACATGTAATCGGGAGAGTCTTACGGGGTACAGAAGTATCTTCAGACAAACAGGTCTCGGCGTAGCGAGCTTAAAAAGGGAACATAAACCAATCAGGGAGCGCATTCCCGCGCGTCAGATGATTACCCCAGGTGGCTCCACTTGGGTAATCATGACAGAACCCCCCCCTCAAGGGACGGCTCCAGAAGTCCCCCAGGAAAAAAATTTTTTTTTAATCCATGACACGTCACAGGGAAACACAAGTAATCGGGAAACTATGTAACAGCACAGTACCTCTCAGAATCTCTCCGAATGGAGGGAAGCCCCCTCATCAGCATCCGAAGGGGCGGCAGAGGGTGGGTCTGGAGGGCAAACAGGAAGAATCAGGACCGGCGATTCAGACAGGACAGGCAGAATCAGATCAGGCAAGACAGGGGCGGAGACAGGACAGGCAGAATCAGAACCGGCAAACAGAGCAGGCAGAAAGGACAGAATCAGAACAGGCAGAATCAGGGCCGGCAGCGGCGTCGGACTGGCAGGCCGGAGAGTCGAAGTCGGACTGGCAGGCAGCGGAGTCGGACTGGCAGGCAGCGGAGTCGGACAGGCAGGCCGCAGAGTCGGACAGGCAGGCCGGAGAGTCGGAGTCGGAGTGGGACTGGCAGGCCGCGGAGTGGGACTGGCAGGCCGCGGAGTCGGACAGGCAGGCAAGGGAGTCGAACAGGCAGGCATGGGAGTCGAACAGGCAGGCATGGGAGTCATTGCGCAGTCATAAGGCCGATTGGGTGGCAGGGAAGAGGCCTTAGCTTTGCTGAAGACTTCCCGTAGGTGGTTGTAACGAAATGGGACCTTGGACAGATTGGGTGAAGCTCTTGTGGAAGTAGAGTGACCCGGGTCAGGAGCGGCTCGCAGACAGGTTTGGTGACAGTCCATGCCCCATTCTAGTATCGACCCAGTGCGCCAGTCGAAATGGGGGTTGTGTTGGACCAACCATGGATGACCCAGAACGAGGGGTTGGCTCGGGGAGTGAAGCAAATGGAATCGGATCCTCTCTTGGTGATTTCCAGACAACTGTAATTCTATGGGTTCAGTTATTTGAGACACGGTGCCTAACAGGTGACCATCTAAAGCCCGAGCAGATATCGGACTAGGAAGGGGTTTAACAGGTATCCCCATTTTGCGTGCGAGGGACAGATCAAGGATATTTACCTCAGCGCCAGAGTCAATCAGGGCTGGGAATGTCTGCGTAGAATCGGGGAGGAAGAGAGAAGCCTGGATAACGGGTCTAGCGTCTTTGGGAGCAGATACAAGGACTGAGTTCAATCGGACGCCCCTTACGTCCGACGAGCGTTGGCCTTTTTCCGGACAGGTGGCCACGCGATGTCCCTTACCACCGCAGTATAAACATAATTGATTGATAAATCTTCGCCAGCGTTCCTCGGGGGAAAGAGAGACCCGGTCCACCTCCATCCTTTCTTCGATGGGGATGACCGGGACCTGGTCCACCTCCATCCTTTCTACGATGGGGCTGAACGGAACCCGGGGGTTTGGTACATTATTAGCTTCTTGAACTTGCCTGGTGACGGATTGGCTGGGACCCTCCCTCTCTCGGCGTCTCGCCTGAACCCTACGGTCGATCCGGGCGGTCAAGTCAATAGCTTCGTCAAGTGTTGCCGGAGGAGCGTGGGAGACTAATTCATCCTTGAGATAACCGGACAAACTGTGGAGGTAGGCGTCGACCAGCGCCTCTTCATTCCAATCACTTTGTGCTGCTAGCGTACGAAAGTCGACAGCATAGTCGGCAATGGAACGTCTCCCCTGGCGGATGTTCATGATCGAGCGGGCCGCGTCGACCGATGAGGAACCAGAGTCAAAGACCTTAATCAGCTCTTGAGCCAAGAGGTTGAATGATTTGCACGCCGTAGCACCTCTCTCGTAGGCGGCCGTTCCCCAAAGACGCGCTCTTCCTGTGAGGTGATTAATGGCAAACGCTACCTTAGCTGCTTCCGTAGCAAAATTGCGGGGCTGGAGATCAAATATTAATCTACAATTTACTATGAATGGGCGGATCTGAGCGGGATCTCCCCCAAACTTTTCTGGCGAGCCCACTCGCGGCTCAGCGAATCCTGCGCTGAATGAACTGGGAAAGGCCGAAGGTGGCCGGTCAGTGTTGGGCGCCGATGAAGTGGCTTGATGGATCATTACTTTGGAGAGATAGGACCAGTCCCGACCTAACAGATCCCACTCGAGCCGTAACTGACTCACTTGCTTAGCCAATTCCGCCACGTCGGAAATGACTTGCCGAACTGCACCTTCTAAAGGGGGATTGGGCTGCTGGTTCTGGCTTTCATAGTCGTCAGGGGGCGCATGTACGAACGCGGGGTCCATTCTGGTCTGAGGATTCTGTCAGGGCGGACCAGAACAGAGCAGGAGACCCCAGAGCGTTCGTTACAAGTCTTTTATTTGGGGAAGCGTACAGGGTTAGCGGGAGACGTGATCAATCGTAGCGTGGGACGGAGGCAGGTCGAGTTTACCAGGACTGAAGAGAAGATCGTAGCGTGGGACGGAAGCAGGTCGGATTGGAGGCAGGCAGGCAGAATCAGGTAAACAAGAAAGCACATGTAATCGGGAGAGTCTTACGGGGTACAGAAGTATCCTCAGACAAACAGGTCTCGGCGTAGCGAGCTTAAAAAGGGAACATAAACCAATCAGGGAGCGCATTCCCGCGCGTCAGATGATTACCCCAGGTGGCTCCCCTTGGGTAATCATGACAGAGGGAGTATCAGACCACTGCAAATCTACCAAGATCGGGCCGTCCCCCTAAACTTTCAGCTCATACAAGGAGAAAACTGATCGGAGATGCAGCCAAGAAGCCCATGATCACTCTGGATGAACTGCAGAGGTCTACAGCTGAGGTGGGAGAATCTGTCCATAGGACAACAATCAATTGTATACTGGACAAATCTGGCCTTTATGGAAGAGTGGCAAGGAAGCCATTTCTTAAAGATATCCATAAAAAGTGTTGTTTAAAGTCTGCCACAAGCCACCTGGGAGACACACTAAACATTTGGAAGAACGTGCTCTGGTCAGATGAGACCAAAATCAAACTTTTTGGCAACAATGCGAGACGTTATGTTCGGCGTAAAAGCAGCACAGCTCATCACCCTCAGCATCATGGTTTGGGCCAGCTTTTCTTCAGCAGGGACAGGGAAGATGGTGAAAATTGATGGAAAGCTGGATGGAGCCAAATACAGGTCCATTCTGGAAGAAAACCTGATAGAGTCTGCAAAAGATCTGAGACTGGGACAGATTTTTGTCTTCCAACAAGACAATGATCCAAAACATTAAGCAAAAGCTACAATGGAATGGTTCACCATAAAACACATCATGGTATTAGAATGGCCAAGTCAAAGTCCAGACCTCAATCCGATTGAGAATCTGTGGCAAGAACTGAAAGCTGCTGTTCACAAACGCTTTCCATTCAACCTCACTGAGCTCGAGCTGTTTTGCAAGGAGGAATGGGCAAAAATATCAGTTTCTCAATGTGCAAAACTGATAGAGACACACCCTGGGCGACTTGCAGCTGTAATCGCAGCAAATGGTGGCGCTACAAAGTATTAACTCAACGGGGCTGAACAATTTTGCACACCCACTTTTTCGTTTTTTATTTGTTAAATTTTTTTAAAATATCCAATAAAATGTGTTCCACTTCAAGATTGTGTCCCACTTATTGTTGATGCTTCACAAGAAATTACAGTTTTATATCTTTGTGTTTGAAGTCTGAAATATGGCATAAGGTCAAGAAGTTCAAGGGGGCCAAATAGTTTTGCAAGCCACTGTAGCTGGACGGCTTGCTAAATAGCTAAAGAAATTAGCATGCTAGTTAGCTAAAAAAGTCAATAGGTAAGAAACTAAAAGGGATCTGGATAGCTAGCTAAAAGAGTAAAAAGCCAACTAAATAGCAATATTGGAAGCTAAATAGAAAAAGCTAAATAGATAGCTAGGAACGGGGGGGGGGGTGGTCAATGTTAGCTAGATAGCATGCAAACATGTAAAAAGCTAGCTATATAGCTTGCTAAATAGCTAAAAATGTAGGAAGATAGCTTTCTACTAAGCTAAAAAGGTAGCCAGACGGCTAGCTAAAAAAGTGTGTTTTGCTCATTCACTTAACCATATAAAACCCATGTATTGGAATTTAGTTTGTTGTGTTTCCTCTAAAATAATTCATTAAAAAGATGAATAAATACAATTCTTTAACGCATGAATAGATTCTCATTCTGTTTTCTTAATTACCGGTAGTTGCTTAAAAATAGTTCTCAATGCTTGAATCTTTTTTTTAAAGTCGACGAACTGGAATTTTTGAATTCAAAATTCTAATATAACAATTTATCATGTTGTTACTATGTAATAACGATTTTATTACCAGGTTAAATATTAAGAATAGGGTTGAATAGCCTCAGTCAACCGATAAAAATAATTTTAGAAAGAAAATCACAATGACCCAGCACTGGTGAGCTATATTCAAGGACAATACAAACATCTTATTTGTTCCTTTGTCTTCTTCGTTTTCTTTAATCCTCACTGTAAATGTGAAACTGGAGTGCCACGTCCAATTTCGTTGTCACAATATGTTCAACCCATTTTGTAACAACGATAATAAAGGTAAAGGTATATTCTAATTTTAATTCTAATTCAAGACAGGTCCTCAGCAGTGTTCCCTCTAAGCTGCGTGCGTGCTTGCACATTCTCAGCGCACAAGAAAATTGAGCCAGCTCACAAAAATGAGGGCTCAAAATCACTAATTAAGAAGCGAATTAAGTCAAAGTTACAGTGCATGAAGGTAAAGATACACGGGTTCCCCTGACGTTGTGTCCTAAATGCGGTATTTTGAAGTCGAGTCGAAGTAGAACGAAGTTAAGTAAAGTTAGTAGAGTTTGCCGAGAACCGGCTTCTTCAGCTCGGCTCACTAAAAGGAACCGGCTCTTTCGGGTCCTAAACGGCTCTTAAGGTTGTTTTTGCTTCTTTAATCCCAACATGACCATATATTATGTAAAATTATGCACAAAATGACTTAAAGGAAGGGGGGAATAAAACAAAAAAGAAAAAATACCAAAATAAAAAAGTAGTGAAAAGCTGAGAAAAAGAGAAACAAAAGGAAGAGAAAAAAGAAGGAAAAATTTAGAAAAAAAAACAGAAAAAAATAAAAGAAAGAAACAAAGGAATAAAGTAAATAGAGAACAAAAAGAAAAAAGTAACAGCAATGAAAAAAATTAAGACAATGAGATTTTTTTTAAGGAATTTTAAAAAAAGTAGAAATAAACACGGAAAAAAGAAGAAAAAGTTTGTGTTGCGTTCAAATAATTTCCAATTATATTAAGCGAATGTTGCCAACATTGTACTTCCACTAAAAAATGTGATTAAATACAGTTTTGTATCGTGCAACCGACTAAATAAGCCCCCAATAATGTTATTATTATGTGACAAAAGATACCAGGAAAAAAAGAAATGGAAATCTTGTGAAAGAATTGTTGTAAAAACAAATGACGTTTGTAGGCCGTAAAACCTTTGCAATAGTACACGAGTCAATTCATTCAAAAGAGAAAAATAATTTTGCAAAATGTAACGTGATGTTTTGAACATGTTTGACAATGGATTAGTTGCCACACTTGGGGTTGCTGTTGCTCACTGTTGTTTCAAGCGTTGCTCACCGACTTTGTGTGAACTCTCAGACACGTGGAAAATTACAGGGAACATTGGTCCTTGGTGTGCACCCTGGAGACTCCTGTTCTGGACCGTTCCAGGGCCACTCTATGCAGTCCAGGCCGTGGCTCCAGCTTTTGCACCACACCCACGCGAAGCCCCACGCCGTCCGCGTCCGGCTCCGCCCACCCTCTGACTCCGCCCACAACGCACCGCCTCCGAGCGGACCGCAATGATTTAGAACTTCAGGAATCCCACGTGACGTCACCCCAGGGTGACGTGATGCTTCTCTAAATAGATCGTATTGTAATCTTTTCGCAGTCCAACGTGCTTTCTCCTCGGAGGCTGCCTCGCGTTTTTCTACACTTGTTTGGTAAGTTGAAAATACTCGCGGCGGGACACCCCACGCGCCCCACGCAGCTTTACCGGATTTTCTTTCAAATCCACGCCGATCTCGCTTTACTTTCCAATGCAACAACTTGTTTATTTTTATTTTTTCCCCTCCATCTTCTTCGTTGTGCATTAAATGTCACGGTTTACTTTCCGGTGACATGTCACTTCGGTTTCGACCGGTGAGTTTGAAATCCACGGAATTTATCGCGCTGATTAAATATCTGATCGTTGATTTCTCTCAGTTTCAGTTTTTCATTGATCTGCTTGTCCCGTCTCGGGATAGGAAGCGCGCGGTGCAGCCCACTACATCTTTTCTCCGTGTTTTTTTCCCACCCGATCTAAAATATTCCAATAAGCACTCATGCTTTTAACTTAAATGCAAATCCTGCACCTTATTCTATATTCTTTCTTTTATTAAAATCACACCAAACGCCCCAATCATTTAATGACTCCCCACTGCCATTACGTTTAATGTGACACGCTATCAATAACCGCTTGTGTCCAGCGCATGCTGCCGCGAGTGTTGATAAATAATGATGTAAGCTTTCACCGTTATCCACAGTGCCCCCTTTTTCATTATTTATAGTGATCAGACGCCTCATATAAAAGCTTTAAGCTTGATGATGCTGCTATTTATTCAGCGCTGCTTACGTTTTTAGGGTACAGTCTGAAAACTGCCATAAAAGCAGGTCACGGTTAAAGAGATGCTGTGGTTGTTAATTGAATTTAGTGTGGGATATGACATCCATGCTTTTGATGAGATCGATTCTTTTCCTGGCAAATGTGTTCTTTGTTTTTTTTAATCCATTACTGTAAACAGAGCATTAATGGCGACAAAGAGATGTTTTTTTTTAAATGGTGTCCTGTGTTAGGGAATTGAACCGGTGAGACTTGAGTTCTATATACATGTTTTGGTCTCCTGTGTGTTACACATCTTTTTTGGTAGCTCAATGTAATATTTGAAAAAAGTAATTGCTTCTGAAAATGTATGAGGTAAATCAGACGTGTCCGAACTTCACCCTCGGAAAAAAAATGGATTAGAATAGAATATTCCTAGAATAGAATACAGTATACCTTTATTGTCATGGTTACAAAATGGGTTAACATATTGTGACAACGAAATTGGGGATGACACTCCAGTTTCACACATTCACTCTGAGGTAAAAAAGCCAAGAAGATAAAGGAACATTACAACCCGCTCTTTGGATGATTTTATATATTTTTATTTAACTGTAATTTACCATTAACAGCAAAACAGCATTCATTAGGCTTAATTTTTAAAATGATTTATTTTATGAAAAATACATAAATTAGGGCTTTAAAACATTATAGATTCGCGCATTAAGAATGACTGAAATTAATATTTTACAAACATACAAAATAATAAAGATACAATTATTACGGTTTGCCCGATACAATTCTCAAAATTAAAGGAGCAGGAGGCTGAAATTTTCTGCATCCTAAATAATCCTCAATAAATTAATGTTTTCTTTAAAACCTGCTTAAACTTGACATTTCAATACTTGATCAATTATTTGGAACGTATAAAAAAGACAAAAATAAATTAATAGCCAAACACGAGCTAACCAATATCATAAATTTCTTGAAATATTGAATTTATGTGACCCGAGGTTTTTATATGTAATCAGCAAAATGTTTTATTATAGTTTAACACGCATAGAGTCGTTTATAATGGAAATCAGTCATAATTTTTAATTCAATTATTACTCTAAAAAACAAAAATGTTGAGAATTTTTTATCCAAAGTTGTGTTAACAAATATTCAATTATAAAAATACTTGCAAATAAATTTGGTGATTGGTATGTTGTTAATTGTTCAATTCGTTTTTGCACCTCCATTGTAAACAGTTATTTAGATGAACAGTGTATAAAACGTATTTTCTACGACCAAGAAAATGCTGCAGAACCAGCTTCATCAAACAAAATGAGTGTTTAAATTTACAGTACCACCCCATGAGCAGATAGCTTTAATATAAAAGAAAAATATTATGTAGTCTGCTGCCACATACGGATATGGAATTCTACAGTAACTGATCACTGGAAGAAAGCAATAATATTGCAATAGCATGCTTTTTTGTGTACAAAGATAGGATTGGGTATTTAACTGTGGCACACTAGACCAAGTCTCACGGCAGACTGGTGTGCCCCTGCACACTGGTTGAAAGTCTACCTGCATGTTGGTCAAAGATCAGGTAATGGTGTAATTTTAATCCTGTGCAGTCCTTTGAGACTGTAATTAAGGGCGTCGCAAATAAATTTGACTTGACTTGACAAGAGTTAAAACGGTTAGCGGGCCACAAAGGCCCCCTTGGTCTTAGTTTGGACACCCATGAACTATGCAACTTCAGCATTGCTTTTGAATTTGATTTTTTTTTTACATATCCCTCCAGTTTAAAAGCCTCATTTTAATTTCACATTAAAATGCTCACTTCCTCGAAAACTGTGAATTTTAATTTTGGATCATTTAATCTAAAAAGTACAATACAATAAATTATTCATTCGGAAAGAAGGAAATTATAACTCAAGGGGCTGTAGTAAATTCATAATTTCAAAGGTGAGAACCACCAGGAAAAGTACGTGTGTGTCTGTGTGTGGAGTCAAACTTTTGAACAATTCACAAGAGGTGACCAAACAATGTCCCACTATTCACGTGTTCAAATTTAAATACAAAAAAACTGGCGGAATACAGAGATGAAGAAAATGGGGTATGAGTGATACGAGAGATTGGGAATAGTGCGTCTAGAACTATAGTTAACCTTGTGTTATTGTTGCTATTGATATTTTATAACCGTTACTATTAATATTATTACAATTGTTGTTGTATAATTGGTGTATTTAATAGGGAAGATGAAGGGGTAGGGACTACCAATTTTCGAACATATTATGTAATATTATTTTGTTGTTGGGTTATTGTTTTTGTTCTGTTTTTATTTTAATGTTCGAATAAAGTTTTCATTCGTTCATTCCTTCATTCACAATAAGTGAAAACGACTGTGTTTTCCAGACTATAAGAAACACCCTATTACATAGCGCACCCTCAAAATACTCCATTACAAAATATTCTTTTCATATATAAGGTGGTTTGTTAGTTGGTTGGATCCCTTAACCACTAAGCTCGTAGCGGCATTTTCCTGTGGTGTGTCTTGGGCAAGTATCCAGGGCACTACAAGACAAATGAAATTAAAACTGCAGTAAGACGGAAAGTTGCAACGAAAAACAAACCTCACATATATAGAATTTCTAATTTTATTTACTGTATTTCTGGCATATAATGTCAGGACCAGAACAGAAACAGGACCCAATTGTGTTACGTTTCTCGCAAGTTTTATTGAAGGAAAGAGAACGGGCTGCGCCCACGATCCGGTGTTCGCTAGACGCGGGAAGCAAGTGGATCTCCCGTAGCGAGCGATGGCGGTGTCAGGGACAGAAAAACGGGTCAGTAGCCAGGACGGGAGAGCAGACGTGGTCAGGATCAAAACGGGTCGTAGCTGGAGACAGACGGGAGCAAAACGGGACAGGTGGGAGTCAGGTTCGAAAAAAGGCTTGCTTAGTATACATTGAGGTTCGCAGACAGACTGAGAACACGGGATTGACGGGACCGGGTTCAAATAGTGATGGGGAGCCAATCAGAACCCGCGGATGTGGCGCCAAATGAGCGGGTACAGCTGAGGTGCAGTTTCTTATAGACTGACACCAACAGAGCTTGTATAAAATACCCTAGAACCGTTTGGTATGAGCCCTAAGTGGCGTGATACACCAGTAAGTACTACTGGTTTAGATTTTTTTGTCAACTTCATGATAAATGACACAAAATGCTCTCAAGCATTCAGTTTTTCTCATCATTTCTCAAATCTCTTACTCTAGGGTAGCTTGTATGAGTGGAGTCCCCTTGACTTCTGCCCCCCTACCCCACTTTTTACATCCAGGATCGAAAACGTATCGCTAACGACGCTCACGTGCTTATAATTCTTCCCATATTCCGAACCAGCTTGTTGATTATCCAGCTGCACATGAAACACGACCTGAATTTCCATTCCATTTTTTGGTGATGGTTGTTACGCGCGTTCAAGGTGAAACCTCCTCTAATTGTGGCCTGAATCTATGAAATCAGTCACGGTTCAGTGGACGGTTTTGCTCATTTGCTCATAAACAAACATCTTTTTTCAGTCAAAGTGCATATTTTACATCGGGGGGGAATTGCTGGCACAGTATCAAGCAAAAAACTGCAAACGTCGGAGTGATTTCGTACCTTGTGATGTATACCAGAGAAGAATTCAACTCGTTTTTCGCTAAAACTGGATATATACTTGGAATTTTCATATTAATCCAATCCAGGGAAATACGGGCTACTATCAACCAATACAGATTTGATACTAATACTTTTTGCTTGTAAATGTTGTGATTGTTGCGTTACTTTATAATTAAAATAAACGCGGCACAAATATTTTAGTCCCTCAAAACATTTGATCTTTTTTTGAAAAATAATTATTATGCAAACTGTAACAGTATAAAAAATATTATTATATTGATATTCTATTAAAACAACTGTTTTAGAGAGTCAAAGCTAAAAAATGTAACAAAAATCCAAATACTTTATAGCAACGTTAACAACACAACTGAAATACCTTCCATTACACAATATCTGAAAAAATAATATACTTCTACCAAACAACTCATTCAGAAGAAAAGTGAAGAGAGTAAAACCCCAAAAAGCAGCAATCTAAATGAAATACAAATATAACAATGCAAACATGACTAATATATATCTTCCATTGCACACTGTTTTGAAATTAAAGTCAAGAAGTGCAAATATTGTAAACAATAGCATGTGAAAAAAACCTTTAAGATTGTAGAAAATAAAATACTTTCAGTATAAAGGTAGAAAAGCAGTGATGTAACAAAAATACAAGAAGAAAACTATAATACCTTCCGATACATAATATTTCAAAGTGTAAACTCAATTGTATGTCAGGACCAGAACGAAGACATGACCCACTTGCGTGCGTTTCTCTTAGTTCTATTAGGACGAAGGGAAAGGATAGTATACACGATCCGTAGATCGTTGATCGTGCTGGTACTCAGTTTAAATCCTGTATTTTTTTATCTACTGTAAAAATGGCACAGCATTTGACAAAAAGATTATGATACCAACAGTAAAGCATGTTGCTAGCAGTGTGATAGTCTGGGGCCGCTTTGCTGCCTCAGGACCAGGACAACTTTCCGTTCTGGTTGTGATAGTTTCAGCCTGGTCATCCTGTAAGGGGGATTACTTCATGTGCGGTCCCTTCCCAAGGTTTCTTCATTTTCCTCATGTTGAGGTTTTTGAGTTTTTCCTTGCCCTCATGTAGGTTTTAGATCAGGGGATGGTGTCATAGTAGTCTGTGAAAATGAAATTAAATGATCTGCATTTATATAGCGCTTTTCAAGTCAAGACTTCCCAAAGCGCTTCACATTTACCAATAGCGGCCGTGCAGCCATGTTAGGCGCTAACCTGCTTATTGGGGGTATTAGGGGTTCAGTGTCTTATTTCGACATGTAACACAGAGGAGCCGGGATTCGAACTGCGATCTCTTGATCCCAAGACGAGCGCTCTACCTCCTGAGCCACTGCCGCCCCACTGTGGTTTGCAATAATCTGTGGTCGGTGCAGCCCTATGAGACTCCTTGCGATAAAGGGCTATTGCAAATAAACATGACTTGACATGTTAATGAAACTGTCAGGACCAGAACGGAAACAGGACCCAATTGCGTTAAGTTTCTCACAAGTTTTATTGAAGGAATGAGGAATGGCTGCGCCCACAATCCGGTGTTCCCTGGACGCGGGAAGCAAGTCGCTCTCGTACTCGGATCCGAACACAGAAGTGGATCTTCCGTAGCGAGCGATGGCGGTGTCAGGGACGGATAAACGGGACTGGGAGAGCAAGACGTGGTCGGGGTCGGAAACAAGTCGTAAGCCATAACGGGAGAGTAGACGTAGTCGGGGTCCAAAAGAGCGAAGGAGAGCAGACGTGGCCAGGATCAAAACGGGTTGTAGCCAGAGACAGACGGGAGCAAAAACGGGATAGGTGGGAGTCATCGTCGAAAAAGGCTTGCCTAGTATTCACTGAGGTTCGCAGACGAACTGACAACCGGGGATTGACAGGACTGGGTTCAAATACTGACAGGGAGCCAATCAGAACCCGCGGCGGTTGGCGCCAAATGAGTGGGCACAGGTGCATCACATCGGTAATCATGACAGAAACGACCACTGCATGAACAGTGACCTAACCCTTGTCGAACACAGAAGTGGATCTTCCGTAGCGAGCGATGGCGGTGTCGGGGACGGAAAAACGGGACTGGGAGAGCAAGACGTGGTCGGGGTCGGAAACAAGTCGTAAGCCAGAACGGGAGAGTAGACGTAGTCGGGGACCAAAGGAGGTTGTCATGTGCGGTCCCATGTCAAGGTTCCTTCATTTACCTCATGTTGTGGTTTTGAGTTTTTCCTTGTCCTCATGTAGGTTTTAGATCAGGGGATGGTGTAATAATAAGAAATTCGCTCTGGTACTTGGATCCGAACACAGAAGTGGATCTTCCGTGGCAAGCGATGGCGGTGTCAGGGACGGAAAAACGGGACTGGGAGAGCAAGACGTGGTCGGGGTCGGAAACAAGTCGCAAGCCAGAACATGAGAGTAGACGTAGTCGGGGACAAAAAGAGGTCGTAAGCCGGGACGGAAGAGCAGACGTGGTCAGGATCAAAACAGGTCGTAGTCGGAGACAGTCGGGAGCAAAAACGGGACAGGTGGGAGTCAGGTTCGAAAAATGGGTTGCCTAGCATACATTGAGGTTCGCAGACCGACTGAGAACAGGGGATTGACGGGACCGGGTTTAAATAGTGACAGGGAGCCAATCAGAATGAGCGGGTACAGCTGATTCAAATACGCAGTCAGGGACCAAAAGAGGTCGTCATGTGCGGTCCCATTTCAAGGTTCCTTCATTTACCCCATGTTGTGGTTTTGAGTTTTTCCTTGTCCTCATGTAGGTTTTAGATCAGGGGATGGTGTCATAATAGTCAGTAGTTTGCTATAGTCTGTGCAACCCTTTGAGACTCCTTGTGGTTAAGGGCATCACAAATAAACATGACTTGACTTGAATACTCAGGTGTACCTATACTCTGGGTTTTTGTCAAAGTGTTGTCCCCTCGCCTCAGGGATCGCAGTGATCCCACCTTGAACCCCGTCTGTCAAAGGCCCGCCGACTGAGTTTGAGTTCTTGTGCATGTTTTCGCTTGCTTTTGCACCTCTCCGCACCCCCGGCCGCGCGTTCCCTTGATGTGCTGTTGAAATTCAAATATGCGACCAACCTGGAGAATTCATTCCCCAACCTCTTCTTGAAATTGAACTCCGCACCCTTAATCCCTTTCCTGCACGCACATCAGGTTATAGTTAATGTAAAGCGTAACCGAATTTCCTTCGCTAAACTTTAACATCTCTATTGAATTAAAGCCGAGTGGCTTTTTTGAAAAAAAGGACATCGTAGCACTTATTAAGAGAAGTGTGAAAACGATTGGGTCCTTTATAGAATTAGATTTTGCACTTTTTTTACCTCATAGTTTGAATATCCAACAGTGAATCTTTATTTAAAAGGAACTAGCAGAACTGCCCGGTGTGGCGGACTTTGGTTTGTTGAATCGTGTGCATAAGAAACCATTGCATCAATCAAGGTGTTGTTTCCAGGGTTGGGTAGGGTTACTTTAACTATATTACTTTCAATTACTTTTGGATTACTCCAATACCAAATATGCTAATAAAAGACAAAAGAAACTAAAAATGAATGAAATGATGACTCACAACACGTGGTAAGCTTTCTCTCCTGGCTTTGATCTCTTTGATATCCGGCAAAACGAACATAAAATGCGACAGAAACAAAATGAAAATAGATCCAAACAGCTTGCCAACATAATTTTTGCCATACCATGGATTCCGTTACTCCCCAAGGCTGCACAAAATTTAATAATTTTATTCATATTTAGTTTCTTTTGTCTTTTATTAGCATATTTGGTATTGGAGTAATCCAAAAGTAATTGAAAGTAATCCAGTTAAAGTAACTTTACCCAACCCTGGTTGTTTCCGATAGAGGGATTTGTCTGCTTGGAGCGGTCGGTGGTAGGGAGCTACAGTACCGAATTTGACTGCCGGGAGTTATACACGCCACAAAAGCAAACCCAATGAACGCAGATTTTTATTGATTCTGTTGGTATTTCTTTGGGAGTTAATTGACACAAAACCTAGCTAAAGACACTCACAGAGGCCTTAAGTACAACCGTGTAAATTTTCATGAAAATAGTTTCAACCGTTTTGGGGCCTATAGGTCACATACAGACGCACATAAATTGGGATTTATGAAGTACTTTAGATAAATAACCCTGAGCAATATGTGGATTTTTTTAGATTTTTTTTCTATTAGAGACAATTTATCAAACAATAGCATCCATCACTACCTTCTTTCTGGATTTTCTGGAGCTTTACCTTACTTCCTGTTTATTCACGCTTATAACTGGGAGTGAAGGATATGTTAAGAGTTTGAGGCTATTGTAAGCCAATAGAAAAACATTGAAAACGTATTAAAAACAATGGAATTAGACTGAAAACGTAGATCTTTGAAAATGTGACTATGTGTGTGTGTGTGTGATGATTACTTGTATATTAAGAATAGAAAAACAGGTTAATTTCATAGCATAGGAGTCTGAGAAATACACAACTAAAAGCAGCTTACATTACATGACTGGCGCTGAATTTGGAAATTGGGCAAAATCAGAAGCTAAAAAGAGAAAGACAACTACATTTTGCAAAATGGCAAAGAATTTCGGGACAAAGAACGATGAGGACACATTTTATGGGCGTGTAGTGCGACAAGCGCCTTGCAGTCCTGGTAAGAAATATTTGACATAAATAATAGAACCAAAACAAGGATGCTCAACATACCCGTGCACATTGATGGGACAAGTGAGGGAATTTTCAACACCCTCAGTGTTATTCTACAGTAAGCACTTTATTATTATTATTTTTTAATCGTTTTTTTTTTTTTTAGAAAAATAATGATTTTTATTCAGTCAGGATGGGCAATTGAATTTTCTGCATAGCTTTGGGGAATTTCTACATTGAATAAAGTTAGATTTTATTCAATATATTGAATGTGTTTTTTAAGACATTTTGATCTTATTTCAACAATATTTAATATGACATTGTTTTCCAGCTAACAATGATAATACAGTTATACATCGGTACTAAATCAATGTAGCTATTAGTATGACATTTTTCAAATACTGCTGCCGTATAATAACTGCAGCTAAGATCTGCCAAATTAAAGGGACAGTGTGTATTATTAAGTGTCTCTTAGTGGTTGAAAAACATTCATGAAAAAAACCTAATATTGGCTTGAATAATAAGTGAAAATGTATGAACGTGTTTAAAATACTCATAGGTCAATAAAATTGAATATATTTTACTTAACATGTGGCTCACCTACAGGTTAGCTGACATAATTGTCCACTGTCCCTTAGCTGCAACGAGGAGGATTTAAAGGGACAGTGTGAAAAAAGTGTGTAGTATTACACCACTAGATGTCTCTGCATTGTCTTTGTATTTTGTCATGCAACTGAAACTGAGTGCTAAAAAGCACAAGGAAGAATACAACCACTCAATCTTTTCTTTTTTGCCGAGCCTTTTGCGAGGTTTTTGTTTTTTTGAGTATCGGTAGCTGCAAGATGGCGGATAATTATGTCAGTTCTCTCTCAGTGAGGCTCGTGTTAGGTAAAATAAGTTCAATTTTCTTTACCTACGAGTATTTAGAAAAATGGATTATGTTTATATGATAGTTCGGGTAATTTTGCTCATTATTTAAATCATTATTCTTTTATACGAATGACGTTTTTTCTCTTTTTAATCACTCGGAGGTTACTGATAATACACACTGTCCCTTTAAAGGGAAAGTGTGTATTATGACACCACTAGATGTCTCTGTATTTTGTCATGCAAGTGAAACGGAGTGCTGAAAAGTACAAGGAAGAATACAACCACATAATCTTTCTTTTTTGCAGAGCCTTTTGCAAGGTTTTTGTTTTTTGGGTATCCGTAGCTGCAAGATGGCGGATAATAATAATAATAATAATAATAATAATTTCCTTTGTATTGTCATTCTGTGTAACAATGTACTCAGAACGAAATGTCGATACACCTGACCTGTTGTAGCGAGCCGATGCAGCCGCAGCCAACAGAGGGCGCCGCCATTTTACCAATGTTATAACAGAGGGCACCGCCATTTTACCATTGTTATAAGTCTTAGGTATGACTCGGCCGAGGCGCGAAAGTCAGTTCTCTCAGTGAGGCTCATATTATGTAAAATAAATTCCAATTTCTTTATCTATGAGTATTTACAAAAGTAAATTATGTTTATATGATAGTTCGGATAATTTTGCTCAATTTTTAAATCATCATTATTTTTTAAATGAATGACGTTTTTCTTCTTTTTTTAACCACTCGATAATACAGACTGTCCCTTTATGAAACAAAATCATTTTCACTACACGAAGTCAAACATTTTCTGTTGAATGAAAATCTCATTCATTTTTTAATATAATTGTATTGAAATATCTGTGAGGGGAAAAAAGATATAAACTAGGAAAATTTGTATACAGTCACGGGGAACACTCATTTATATTTTTAAATGTTTTGATTATTTTGTCGGAAATCGAACAAGAAACAATGGAACGTGGCATGAATTCTCACCATTTTTCCTCCGGTTCGGCTTCATATTTTATTTGTTGTGTCAAGGGGAACCAGCTGAGTTCTCAGGGGCCAGCAAACGAGTGCAGGGGTCTGGTTGGCCCTTGACAGAGAGACCCTGTCCAGACCACGTTCTGCAGCCTGGTTCATGAAGCACAGTTTGTTGGGAAAACAGCGCTGCTTAGCATAACACAATATCCGAGTGTTTTGACTGTGCTTGAGGAAATAAGTCTGTCGCCATGAAAAAGTCACATTGAAGTAGTTTACATCTGGTGCCCAGTTGAACTCGCCCAAAGGTAAAAATAATCGTAAATGTGATGTGTGGAATAAATGACCAATATTAGCTGCAACGAGGAGGATTTAATTAGTGTAAGACTTTTATAGCTCTCCGTATGTTCTAAGAGACGCGGCAAATTTGCCACGACAAACCCGTAAAAGAAGACTCGGTATTTTTATGCCCTGGGATTTTTGCTCGGACCCAGGTTTGGAGAATAACAAATATGGTGGGGAAAATCTTTTGGTTAGAAAACAATGTTATTAATTTGATTTTCTCGATCCAATGATACCTTGGCAATAAGTACGACAAAATATATGCAATTTCATGCAGACCTCTATTTGTATATACATCCATTATCCTCAGTAGGGTCGCGGGGGTGCTGGAGCCCATCCCAGTCATCTTCGGGCAGTGGGAAGGGGACAGGGCACCCAGGGCACACAGAGACAGAGGCAGCCAATCAAACGCAAGGACAATTTGGACCGGCCAATTAACCTGACATGCATGTTTTTGGGAATGGGGGAGGAAACCCACGCAGGCATGGGAGAACATGCAAACTCCACACAGGGAGGCTGCAGTAGCTGAAATTGAACCCTGAACTTCCACTAACCACCAAATCGCTGTGCTGCCCTTTTTATACATCCATCCTTCCATCCATTTTCTGCACCGCTCATCCTCAGTAGGGTCGCGGGGGTGCTGGAGCCCATCCCAGCCATCTCCGGGCAGTGGGCAGGGGACACCCTGAACTGGTTGCCAGCCAGTCGCAGGGCACACAGGGACAGACAATTCGCTCGCTCATTCACACCTAGGAACAATTTCGACCGGCCAATTAACCTGACATGCATGTTTTTGGGAATGGGGGAGGAAACCCACACAGACATGGGAGAACATGCAAACTCCACACAGGGAGGCTGCAGTAGCTGGAATTGAACCCTGAATTTCCGCTAACCACCAAACCGCTGTGCTGCCCTTTTTATACATCCATCCATCCATCTGCACCGCTTATCCTCAGTAGGGTCGCGGGGGTGCTGGAGCCCATCCCAGCCATCTCCGGGCAGTGGGCAGGGGACACCCTGAACTGGTTGCCAGCCAGTCGCAGGGCACACAGGGACAAACAATTTGTTGCTCATTCACACCTAGGGACAATTTCGACCGGCCAATTAACCTGACATGCATGTTTTTGTAATGTGGGAGGAAACCGGAGTGCCCGGAGGAAACCCACGCAAGCACGGGGAGAACATGCAAACTCCGCACAGGAAGGTTGGTAGCTGGATTTGAACCCATGACCTCAGAACTGTGCCACACACGCGCTAACCACTGCGCCGCCGTGCTGCCATCCTTTTTATACATGATATATTAATTTACCTTGCTGTCTAAAAATAAATAAAATATAGTGGAAGATAGAACTCTTGTTGGTGATAGGAATGAGTGGAGAGGTGTTGTGAAAGGATAGTGGGACGGGCAGGGGCACCTGTATGATGCGGCAGGGGTAAACCAGTGAAAGCTGTCGGGCCCTGCTGTTGAATAAAAGAGTGTGTTGTGTCACTCTGACTCGAGTGACATGGCCGCTTGTGTCCTGTTTCATCTGGAGGGACGAAAGCAGGACTGACTTTTAGTGAAAAGGGTGGTGCTTAACTTGTTTGCTTTTTGGGCTTTTGGGTTGGCCCTGGTCCCCCAATTTTTTTAGTGTGTGTTTTTTGCTACTTTTTCCCTTTTCTTAAATCGTCTTTGTTTTTGTGTATGTGTTTGTCTTGCTGCCGGTCACTCCTCTCGAGGGATATAACCAGGGTAGATAGATAAATAGTTCAAGATATTCACTTAACTCCCAAACCGTCACCCCTCCAATATTTTTTTGTAAATATATTCCCAAAAAAGAAGCACATTCTGCGCATGGATCCATCAACAGCCTGCTTTTAGAACAGGGCCTGGATAGCTCAGTCGGTAGAGCATCAGACTTTTAATCTGAGGGTCAAGGGTTCAAGTCCCTGTTCAGGCGTAGTATTTTCTGGAAATGAGTGATTCAGACACTAAAATTATCTCTCAATTCCTGTCATAGAAACGACTCTATTTTAAGACATGTTCTTGATTCCAAATGCAATTCATGTTTCTGTTTGGATTCTGCCTGAGCTACTATGAGGGGCTTTTAACTCTTGTGTAACCAAGGTTATCTTTCAGGCTAACTTGTCCTATGATAGCAGGACGGCGGCGACCCGTGTCTTAAATAAGCTGTGAAATACACTAAACTGATCCCTTATATGATTTTTTTTAACTCTTGGTAACGTTGTTAGGCTTCCTTATCCATCCAAATGTTGTTTTTTCCATTTTGGGTGTAGGTCACTTGGTCTTTTTTTTCCGCTTGTATACCCCTCCATTTTGATTTCAAAAACTGGTGAATGAACCTTGAAAGAATTATAACGGTCACTCTCGGGCCGCGCGACAGAGCAAGTTCGGCGGACGCGGCGTCACGCGGCGCGACGCGGCGCGACGCGAGAAATGGCGGCGGGCGTGATCAGGCTACCCCTGTAACTGGGGGGAGCCCGCTCGTCCGACGACCCCAGTAGCGCGGCGCGACGACAGGCGACGGACGTGCGCGGGACCCCCCGTAACTGTGTCGGTGTCGTGCGTATCGCGCCCGAAAGTACCCGCGCCGCGGGTGAGGAGATCGCTCGCCGGAGCGACCGAACGGCACCCGCGGTGCGGCGCAAGTAAAAACCCTGTCGTGAATTTGTCTCCGATCGTCCCGGGCGGACGTAAAATCGCCCGGCTGTACGACTCTTAGCGGCGGATCACTCGGCTCGTGCGATGATGAAGAACGCAGCTAGCCGCGAGAACTAATGTGATTTGCAGCTGCGATTGGCTGGCAACCAGTTCAGGGTGTCCCCTGCCCACTGCCCGGAGATGGCTGGGATGGGCTCCAGCCCCCCCACGACCCTAATAAGGATAAGCGGTGCAGATAATGAGATGAGATGAGATTTTTTATTTTATTTTTTATTTAGCATCGCTACTTCGCAGATTTTCACTTTTTGCGGGTGGTTTTGTTCCCCATTAACCGAGTCTAAAAAATAATAATTAAAAAAAAAAAAAAAAGAAATTTTTATTCATTTATATTTTATTTTATTTGTTTTTGGAAGGTGCGCCGCTACTTCGCGGATTTCCACTTATCTCGGGTGGTTTGGACCCCATTGACCGCGATAACCGAGGTCTTACTGTAATATTATGGCCTTTTTAAATAATTACATTCGAAAAAACTCAAAATGCAGAAATGCAAAAGATTACTTTTTTGCATGTTAATTTATAAATATCTTGATGAATTAAATAAATAGGAAAAAGCAGATTTAAAAAAAAATGAATTATATTATGGGCAGCACGGCGGCGCAGTGGTTAGCGCTTGTGTGGCACAGTTAATGTCACGGGAACCTGTCGTGGGTTCAAATCCAGCTCCAGACTTCCTGTGCGGAGTTTGTATGTTCTCCCCGTGCTTGCGTGGGTTTCCTCCAGGCACTCCGGTTTCCTCCCACGTTCCAAAAACATGCATTTCAGGCGTATTGGCCGGTCCAAATTGTCCCTAGGTGTGAATGAGCGAATGAGTTGTCTGTCCCTGTGTGCCCTGCGATTGGCTGGCAACCAGTTCAGGGTGTCCCCTGCCCACTGCCCGGAGATGGCTGGGATGGGCTCCAGCCCCCCCCGCGACCCTAATGAGGATAAGCGGTACGGCTGATGAGATGATGAGATGAGATGAGAATTATATTATTTGAATGTTGGTGCAGTATACATTGAGGGGACAAGAGTAGCAACAAATCAATGTATTTATTTTTTATTTTCAAAACTTTTGCTTCAGGGAGTAGATTCAAAAGCCCTGTTGTGCCCTGTCCTGTTGTTTGGCACACAATGGTTCATTATCAAGTTGTTTTAAAGGCTAATCATTTTCTTAATTTGGAAATTATAAAAATATATCGTTCCTTTCATGATAAAACAAACACGTCTCCAAATTTCACTCACTGGGAATTATAGTGTTTTGTGATCCTCCTGATAATTTTTTTTTTACATGGCAGGGAACGATATTTAAATGCATGGTTTAATCAGAATAACAAATGTACTACGGCAGTGTTCCCTCCCTACTAAGTAAGGTCGCTTATTTGAACTCCACCCATATACTCATGCTATTTTGGTATTTTTTTCTCTTCTTTTCCTGTATATTAAATGTATTTGCTTCGTAAACAATATTTTTTTTCTAATTTTGCTAGAAAGAGAAGAAGCCTTATGTCAAGAACTTCTTTTCACCCATATTAAAAGAAAAAAAAAAAAAAAAAGACCCCCTACATCACAGGTGTCAAAGAGGCGGCCCGCGGGCCGGATCAGGCCCGCTAGGGGATTGGATCCGGCCCGCGAGACAACGCTCAGAGAAGCGCAAGAGAAAGAGAGCTGTAGGTTGAAATAGGTCCAGTTGATGTTGCCAAAGCCAGGTGCCTCTCACAAATGCTGCACTTGTATTTCTCTCTCTCTAATCTCTCTTTCTCTCTCTCTCTCTTCCTCCATTTATCTCTCACTCTCTCCATCCCTCTCTCTTTCACTCTCTGTCTCTTTTTCTCTTTTTTTGTTCCTTTTTTGTCTCTTTCTCTCTATGTCTTTTTACCTTCTTTTGCTCTCTCTTTATTTTTCCTTTACTCTCTTTCTCTCTCTTGCTTTCCCCTTCTGTCTTTCCCTTTCTCTCTTTCTCTCCTTCTCTGTTCTCTCCTCTTTTTCTCTCTATTTCTCTTTGGATTTCATTCTCTCTTTCTTTCCCCTCTCTCACTAATTCTGTTTTGATGTCTTGTTTCTCACACTTTCTCTCTGTTTCTCTCTCTTTCTCTTTTTTTATCCCACCCTCTCTACCTTTCTCTCCCTATCTTTCTCTTATTTCTTTCTCTCTTTTTTTTTCTTTCTCTCTAATCTACTAAACCGGCCCCCGAGAGAATGTTTGTTCTATCGTGTGGCCCCTGAGCTTAAAAGAGTTTGACACCCTTGCCCTACATGGTGGATGGGTGGTTCACAGGCAGCCCCACGCAGAGGTTCAGGGTTTAAGTCCAGCTACCGCAGCCTCCCCGTGCGGAGTTTGCATGTTCTCCCAAGCCTGCATGGATTAATTGGCCAGTCCAAATTGTCCCTGCGTGTTATTGGCTGGCAACCGGTTCAGGGTGTCATCTGCCAACTGCCCGAAGATAGCTGGGATGGGCTCCGGCACCCCCGCGACCCTACTGAAGATAAGCAGTGCAGAAAATGGATGTATGGATGAGTGAACGTCCGTTTATTTGGTCGAAAAGTATCTTATTGGGTCTCGGTCCATAAATCTACATGTGAAAAATGTCAATTTACCCTAGGATTACTATAATGTATTATTTCTAGAGAGTAAGAAGGAGAAAAATAATATAAAAACAAAAAATTGAAAAAATCAGAAAATGTCAAATAAAAATCGTGATAGTACCGGTTGTGATCATTTCAACTGTTATAATGATGTAAGAGTTGTGAATAATTGATCAAAGAAGCGTCCACATTTATTTACGGGATTTACGGGATGGGTCTCTGTCAACCCCTTTTTTTCTTTTCGGGTGATTTGTTAGCTTTTTGATGTGATGCTTGTTGCGACATGCCTGAAAAGAAAAAAATGAAAAATCCCAAAAGTTCAGAAAAAAGCTACCCTCTTCTAATGGTGTTTAATAGATTTTCATTTGGACTAAATTTGGACCAGGTTAGACGAGGACATCTCAACAATGATTATTTTGGGACTTCATTTGGTGCATGTTGGATGAATTAGACCAACATTAAGATTGCCCCTTAATTTATTATCTTCTTCTACATGATGGCAAGACTGTGTTGTCTTGCATAATTCAAAACAAATTAGCAATGCATAGCGATGTGTTTGATTTTCATTGAATCCTCTCAAAACTGATTTATTTCCATATACTGATTGTGCCAACTCAGCATTTTCAAAATGAAGTTCTTTTCAAGTGATACTGTGTTCTTCATTCCTTGTTGAAGACAAAGTGGCCTTGATCGCTGTGCTAATATTGAGATGACCTAGATTTCACGTTGACAATTTTTGTGTATTATTTGTTATTGCAACATCCGTTGCAGCCTGGTTATCCTGGAAGGGGGATTACCTCATGTGCGGTCCCTTCCCAAGGTTTCTTCATTTTCCTCATGTTGAGGTTTTTGAGTTTTTCCTTTCCCTCATGCAGGTTTTAGATCAGGGGATGGTGTAATAATAGTCTGTGGTTTGCAATAATCTGTGGTCTGTGCAGCCCTTTGAGACTCCTTGTGATAAAGGGCTATGCAAATAAACAGGACTTGACTTGACATGTTAATGAAACTGTCAGGACCAGAACGGAAACAGGACCCAATTGCGTTAAGTTTCTTACAAGTTTTATTGAAGGAAAGAGGAAGGGCTACGCCCACAATCCGGTGTTCCCTGGACGCGGGAAGCAAGTCGCTCTCGTACTCGGATTGTGATCCGAACACAGAAGTGGATCTTCCGTAGCGAGCGATGGCGGTGTCAGGGACGGAAAAACGGGACTGGGAGAGCAAGACGTGGTCGGGGTCGGAAACAAGTCGTAAGCCAGAACGGGAGAGTAGACGGAGTCGGGGACAAAAAGAGGTTGTAAGCCAGGACGGGAGAGCAGACGTGGCCAGGATCAAAACGGGTCATAGCCGGAGACAGACGGGAGCAAAAACGGGATAGGTGGGAGTCAGGGTCAAAAAAGGCTTTCCCAGTATACACTGAGGTTCGCAGACGGACTGCCCACAGGGGATTGACAGGACTGGGTTTAAGTACGGACAGGGAGCCAATCAGAACCCGCGGCGGTTGGCTCCGAATTAGTAGGTACAGGTACATCACATCGGTAATCATGACAGAAACGACCACTGCATGAACAGTGACCTAACCCTTGTCTCGAGTTCGGGTCGCCACAACCCGATCTGAATTTTAAATGCATGCAAAACACATACATTTGTTGATTGCATCAAGGCTTCTTGATTTTGTCAGGGGTGTATATTTCAACAAAATACATAAAAAAATAATTCTATTATTAGGTCTCTAATTAAAATTTAAATCATAAGTGGTCTGCCAGTCAACACAGTGAAAGGAAGCTCCTGTCCTGTGAGCTTTAGGGGATTCTTATTTTTCCAATGTTTTCCAGTATACCTGCAAAACAACAAAACAAGGACATTTGCACTCAATATACAATGTAGTATAAATCAGGGGTCTCCAATGTAGTGCTCGCGGGCAACACAGTGCCCCCTAAAGACAGCTGAGGTGCCCATGGATGGACCTCTTCTGAAAATAGTTCACCAGTGCTTGGTCAGTGTGATTTTATAGTAAAATTATTATTTTCAAGGTAGACATAGTCTACTTAACCCTACTTTCAATTATTAACCTGATTATAACATTGTGTTATCATGATTAGTAGTTACTTTTTAGAAATGTTTATAAAATTGGGTTTCCTTTTTACTAAATAGCAGCAAAAAGTAGCTTTCAGGTGAAAAGATTTTGGAGAACCCTGGTACAGAGCGAGTGATTTATAAACTCCACATAAGTTTGTTTTTTGACTTGGCCTGTCTTTCATTTTATTTTTGCATCGCTGATTTTTTTATTTATCCTTTTTCCTGTAGTAAATATATACGGGACAAAACTGACCCTCAACCAAAGATGTTATTATCGATCTATCAACCTTGGTCATATCCCTCGAGACGTGTAACCGAAAGCAAGACAAACATACACCAAAACAAAGAAAAGGAAAAAGGAAAAAAAGTAGCAAAAAACACAAACAATTTGACCAAGGCCAACCCAAATGCCCATAGTTATAGTTAATAATATGAAATTGAAAAAATAAATTGTAGATGTGTTGTAATACCATTTGTAATAGACAGGTAACAGAAAAATCCTGGAGCCTATCCCAGCCATCTTAGGGCAGTGGGCAGGGGACACCCTGAACTGGTTGCCAGCCAATCGCAGGGCACACAGGGACAGACAACTCATTCGCTCATTCACACCTAGGGACAATTTGGACCGGCCAATTCACCTGAAATGCATGTTTTTGGAACGTGGGAGGAAACCGGAGTGCCCGGAGGAAACCCACGCAAGCACGGGGAGAACATACAAACTCCCTATAGGAAGTCTGGAGGTGGATTTGAATCCACGACAGGTTCCCATGACATGAACTGTGCCGCACAAGCGCTAACCACTGCGCCGCCGTGCTGCCCGCCTAACAATGTTACCAAGAGTTAAAGAAAATTATATAAGGGATCAGTTTAGTGTATTTCACGGATTATTTAAAACACGGGTCGCCACCAACCTGCTATCATAGGTCAAGTTAGCTGGAAAGATAACCTTGGTTACAAAAGAGTTAAAAGCCACTCATGGTAGCTCAGGAAGAATCTAAACAGAAACATGAATTACATTTTTAATCAAGGACATGTCTCAAAATAGAATCCTTTCCATGACAGGAATTGAGAAATAATTTTAGTGGCTGAATCACTGCATACCTGTCAACCTGTACGTTTTTGCCGTACAAAATGTTCATTATGCATTTTAAGACGTGTACGATGTACAAGAAGATCTGTACAGAAAAATACAAATTTGTCAATGATGGGTACCATCCGGTATACACCGACTATCACCAAACGGCAAATCAATCAAACGAGTTCGCCGCGGTAGCGTCTATCTCGGTATGTTTTATTTTTTGTCGCAAACGGAGCAAGCAGTTTGATGCTACTGTGCGCATGCGTCTGCCGCCTGGGGATTTCCCATCATGCATCATTCCGATCACACGTGAACAAAGCGAAAGCAGAGCAGTAGGGCTACATGACAACATAGTTGTGAATTTTCTTTGGATACAATCATCGAGTCGCAATGGCCGAACCTGAATTGAAACGCCGTAAGTCATTCTGATCTAAAAACAACAGGCGGGGTTGATTGAGTAAATTTGAAATACATGTGGTTTTAAAAAACATCGGATTTCATGTGGTAGCTGTGTAGTGAAAGGAAGTCCGTCTCTTTTTAGAGAACCGTTTTTTTCGGCTTAACTCATCAAATGGCTCACTTGCTTTGATGCATTATATTACGAATTATGATGTTGTATAAAGAAGTTAAGAAAAAAAGGAAGTATAAAAGGAGAAAATAAAAAAACAGGTTTGTGATTATCCCTTTAATCAGTATATTACCAACAATAATTTCATGCAGAAAATGAATTCATAATTTGAATAAGAAAATGTATTATTCTACTTAATTATATTTGCATGTATTTTTTTCCTTCTACAGTGAACGTCCAAGATAATTAATTTTTGATTTTTTTTATAATAAACCTCATTCATGTCGAGCAACTCAGTATCTCACAACAAAATGTTAATTCACAATATATATGATATAACGAAACACATGTGCAATATAACATGTTAAACTACATAAATAAACACGTTTGAAAAAAAAAATAGGGTGTAAGGTTATTTTATATTTTGTAAGGGAAAATACGACAGTTTGTAATGGCATGGAGACCTGGAGCTTGACAGTTATGTCACTGATTCCTAGAAAATACTACGCCTGAACAGGGACTTGAACCCTGGACCCTCAGATTAAAAGTCTGATGCTCTACCGACTGAGCTATCCAGGCTCTGCTTTGAACATAGGCCGTTGATCCATCCATGCTCAGAACGTGCTTCAGCCTTCAATGTCCTTGACTTATAAACGGCACTCGTCCCTTTAACAAGGTTAATCGGGTTCATCGGCAAACATTGGACTCCGTAGCTGAGACGGGCTGTCAATCCCTTCGTGTAGTTTTACATTTGCAACACCGAGTCAAGGTTGGATCTAGCAAATTGCGCTCGGGCCTGTGAGCCTTTAAAACGCCGCGCATTCGGCCTTGGATCAGAGACGCAGTTAAAATGTTTTGATGTGCTTTTTCATTTTTCTTCCCCTTGATGCTCAACCATGAATGCGTATTGAGATGAATTCCGGATGCGTTCTTTTGTGTCATTGCCATGTCTGCATTCCAATTACTGTAAGTGATGAAAGGGTGAACTAGTTACAGCAAAGGTCGGCAAACTCCGGCTCGCGGGTCCGATCAGGATCGCCAACGGATTTCATCCGGCACGCGGGACAAAGATGAGAGAAACACATAAGAAAAATAAGCCTGATCATCTCAAATGATCACCTAATTTCCTTTTTTTCCTTTTCTCTCTTTTCTCTTTCTCTCTTCCTACCCTTTGCGCTTTCTTTTCTCTTTTCTCTCCTTCTGTCTTTCTATTTCTCTTTAGATTTCTTTCTTCCTCTCCCTTTCTTTTCCCCTCTCTCATGACTTCTCTTTTTATCTCTTTTGTTTCTCAGGCTCTCCCCCTCTCTCTCTTTCTTTATCCCCCCTCTTTCTCTTATTTCTTTATCTCTCTTTTTCTTTCTCTTTAATCTACTGGTCCGACCCCCAACAGAATGTTTGTTCTATCGTGTGGCCCCCGAGTTAAAATGAGTTTGACACCCTTGTTTTAACCCAACCTGCCAAACATAAATGGATACAATGCTAACATATATGTTAAAAAACGTACTACTAAGAAAAATATGTTGTTATTTTGGTGTTCTTTCTTATCCAGTATCCCTTCGTGTGCCCGCATGAACACTATATATTTCATTAATCTCCTGGCCGACATTCAAATAGCTGTTTACATTTTTCCGTACTTGCTTTTTTAAAATCAATTTTATTTCTCAAGCCCTCCTGCAAAGGCTATTGCATTGAGTTTTTCAATGCAAATGATCAAGTTTAGTGCTTAAAAAGGGAGATAGGATTTTCCTATGCCTTTGAATTAAATATTGTATTCTTAAATAAGTATATGTATATTTTGAGTGTTTCAAAACCAGTTGGTTGAAAAAGTTCCTTAATAAATAAATAGACACATAAATATGACTTGTACATGTACAGTGAAGAAAATACGTATTTGAACACCCTGCTATTTTTCCATTCTTCCCACTTAGAAATCATGGAGGGGTCTGAAATTTTATTCGTAGGTGCATGTCCACTGTGAGAGAGATAAACTACAAAGAAAAATCCAGAAATCACAATACATGATTTCCTGGCTGTGTGCTTCGGGCCGTGGTCGTGTTGGAAGACCCAGCCACGACCCATCTTCAATGCTCTGACTAGGGGTAGGAGGTTGTTCCCCAAAATCTCACAATACACGGCCCCAGTCATCCTCTCTTTATAAAGTGCACTTGTACTGTCCCATGTGCAGAAACACTATCTAAACATGATGCTACCATCCCCATGCTTCACATTAGGGGTGTTCTTCGGATTGTTCTCCTCATTCTTCTTCCTCCAAACACGCTTAGTGGAGTTACGACCGAAAAGCTCTATTTTGGTCTCATCCGACCACAAAAATTTCTCCCATGACTCCTCTGTATCATCCAAATGGTCATATGCAAACTTAAGACGGGCCTTGACGTGTGCTGGTTTAATTAGGGGAACCTTTCGTGCCATGCATGATTTCAAATCATAACATCTTAGTGTATAACCTAGAGTAACCTTGGAAACGGTGGTCTCAGCTCTTTTCTGGTCATTGACAAACACCTGTCGTGTAGTTCCGGGGTGATTCCTCACCTTTCTTAGAACCATTGAGACCCCACGAGGTGATATATTGAATGGGGATCAACTCCGATTGAGATTGACCGTCATGTTAAGGTTCTTCCATTTTCTAATGATTACTGCAACAGTGGACCTTTTTTCACCAAGCTCCTTGGCAATTGCTCTGTAGCCCTTTCCAGCCTTGTGGAGGTGTGCAATTTTGTCTCTGGTGCCTCTGGACAGCTCTTTGGTCTTTGCAATGTAACAAGTTAAAGTCTTACTGATTGTATGGGGTGAACAGGTGTCTTTATGCAGCTAAGGACCTCAAACAGGTTCTTTTGATTCAGGATGATACATGGAGTGCAGGTGGAATTCTAATGGGCGGACTAACAGGTCTTTCAGGGTCAGAATTCTAGATGATACACAGGTCTTCAAATATTTATTTGGAGTTGTATCAAACAAATAAATCGTAAAAAAATCATGCATTGTTATTTCTGGATTTTTCTTTTTAGTTTATCTCTCTACAGTGGACATGCACCTACGATGAAAATTCCAGACCCCTAAATGATTTCTAAGCGGGAAAATAGCAAAATAATAATAATAATAATAATAATAATTTCCTTTGTATTGTCATTCTTTGTAACAATGTACACAGAACGAAATGTCGATACACCTGACCCGTTGTAGCGAGCCGATGCAGCCGCAGCCAACAGAGGGCGCCGCCATTTTACCAATTTGGTATGACTCGGCCGAGGCGCGAACCAGCGACCTCCATAGTGTTCAAATATATATTTTCTTCACTGTAAATGCAAAAGAGAGAAAAATTAAATTGGCTTATGTTATCTTTTTCCCTTATGTATTGCCGAAGTAACGTAACAACTCTGTATCGGCGTATACAAAAAATGAAACGCATCAATCAGCCATTGTTTTTCCTCTGGCCGGGCCCCTGAGTAAAGGTTCTCAAACCAAAGCAGCCCGCGGCTTGAAAATTTTATCCCCCCATCTTCCAATTTACAGAATTGGTTTGCTCTATATCTTAATGGGAATTTTCGTTTACAAGAAGTTAAGATTAAAATGACTACCAACGATAAAAGATTGTGGCATACCATTTGGCCTCAGAATAGCTTCTTTTAAGTTTAGACCCTCTTTGTTTTCATAATCTTGAATTCCCGGCTGCCAAAGAATACGGCAACTGTGAGTAATGATCACTCAAGCGAGGTATTCAACTCCCTTCGATTCTTCTCCAGGTGCCTGCCTCTAAATTGTGTTTATGCTTGATAAAAGCAGCTCTCCGCTGTAGTTAAAGCTCCATTGCTGAAAAGAACACAGTCCCATCGCTAAAAGCTGGTCAACCTCCAGTTTGTTTGGATTTCAAAACCCTTTTCCCCTAAGAAATGGTTCCAAAAGAAATAATCAGTTGCAGACTCCGACATAAAATATAACCCATTGACTGTAAACGCGATGCTTTCAATCAAATTGAAACATCCGCCATAAAAATATTCAAAGACGTTCGTTAACCGGTGTAAATAAGACTTCCAGTAAAGTGAAAATAAATGTCATCGAAATGTGACCCACCACAAAGAAGAGTAGTGTTAGCTGAATTGGAATCATTAAAAAAAGAAAAACGGCGAAATGTGGTTTGAAAATGTTTTCGAATGTTGAGGGTGTGTTCGTTAATTGAAAACACTCGATTCTTAGCTGCAAACTGGCGAGCAAAATTCATTTCTTCACTTGCCTTTTTTAATATGCTTACATATAATGTCAACATTTCTGCGATAAAGATCAAGCCTCTGCCACCTGGAACATATCCAACCGAGTTGCTGTGAAATAGTGACAACGAGGCGCTCTTAACATGTCTGCCCAAAGGCCGGGGCCACAGGATCACCTTTCCTGTATTTAAATTGTTAGGTCTGCTTCTCCCTTTAGCATCTCTACAAGCCTTGAGACTCAGAGCAAATAGATGCAGTACAAAAAATACAGTAGTCATAGTGGGAGGTTATTCATCCAACAGTAAAGCAGCATTTTCATCGTTGCGACGCAAAACCAATGTGAGTACCCTAGACGCGATTGGCTTTTACTCAAATAAAAGTACTGTTACTTCAGAATAACATGACTTAAGTAAAAGTAAAAAGTAGCCATCCAAAATATTACTTGAGTGAAAGTAAAATAAAAGTACTGAGTAACTGTCTTATTTATTAATTTTTCAAAGTCCATCCAATGTCATGATTACTGTTGTGACACAGCTGTGCCCACTCCTTTGGCGCCAACTGCTGAGGGTTCTGATCAGTATTTGTACCCAGTCCTGTCTGTCCCCTTTTGTCAGTCCGTCTGAGACCCTCAGTTAACACTAGGCAAGCCTTTTTCGACACTGACTCCCACTTGTCCCGTTTTTTGCTCCCGTCTGTCCCATACATCAACCCGTTTTTAATCCTGACCACGTCTACTCTGCCGTCCCGGCTTTCGACCCCTTTTTGTACCCGACTAGGTCTTTTTCTCCTATTCTGGCATACGACTCGCTTCTGACCCCAACCACATTTTTGCTCTCCTGTCCCACCTACTGACCCGTTTTCCCGCCATAGCTCGCCACGGAAGATCCACTTCCGCGTTCAGAGCAAAATCCAAGTATCAGAGCGACCTGCTTCCCGCGTCCAGTAATCACCGGATCGTGGGCGCAACCCTTTTCTCTTTCTTCCAATAAAACTTGTGAGAAACGCAATGCAAGTCCTGTCTCCGTTCTGGTCCTGACACCCAATCAACAAAAAATTACGTTTAATAGATTGAAATAATCTAAGTAAATTCGAGTACTGTAATTAATAATAAGATAATAATAGTGTAAATAAAATAAATAAATTAAGCACAAGTAGCACATTTAAAGTCCTAGTAACTTTGTAACAGGCTCTGCAGGGAAAAGAACAAGCTCGACTATGAACTCGTATAAATTGTGTTTGTCTGTGTTTGTGATAAAAGACGGAGGGAAAAAAGGAGAAAACTAGAAAAAACAGATTTTGGGGGGGTCCCGTTAATCAGTACATTACCAATAATAATGTATCCAAATGTATTAATAGTTTCGAAAAAATTCATTATTCCATTAAATTATAATAGCATTAATTATTATTTTTTCACACTACCAAAAGATGTCGCAGTGTCAAGTAACTCATTTAAACTTTGAACTTTTTTATACTTTAATGCCAACTTGTGTCAGGACCAGAACGAAAACAGGACCCAATTTTGTTACATTTCTCACAAGTTTTATTAAAGGGAAGAAGAAGGGCTGCGCCCACGATCCGGTGTTCGCTAGGTGCAGGAAGCAAATCGCTCCCGTAGTTGGATTGTGATCCGAACACGGAAGTGTATCTTCCGTAGCGAGCGCTGGTGGCGTCAAGGACGGAAAAAAAGGGCGATAGCCGGGACAGGAGAGCAAAAACTTGGTTGGGGTCAGAAACGGGTCGTAAGCCGGGACGGGAGAGCAGATGTGGTCGGGATCAAAAACAGGTCGTAAGTCGGGACGGGAGAGCGGACGTGGTCAAAATGGGTCGCAGCCGGAGACAGACGGGAGCAAAAACGGGACAGGTGGGAGTCAGGATCGAAAAAGGCTTACCTCGTATACACTGAGGTTCGCAGACGGACTGACAACAGGGGATTGACAGGACTGGGTTCAAATAGTGACAGGGAGCCAATCAGAACCCGCAACGGATAGCACCAAATGAGCGGGCACAGCTGAGTCACATCAGTAATCATGACAACTTCAAGCAGCTCAGAATCTCTAAAAACACTCAAAAAAAAAGGTTAATTAAAAATATTGACTATTCAGTGCAAGAACAAATAAACTATGTAACACAAGAGTAAACTTTACATTTGTTTGGTAAACCCATATGAAACAAAAACACAGGAACATACATTAAAATATTTACAGGTGAAAACTAAAATAACTACAAAACAATGTCAACCTTTTTTATACAACACAGAATGCCTGTAAAAAAATATCGTTCGAATGACACAGACTGGAGTGAAGTGTAAACCGCATGGCTCGCCACAGAGACAGACAGACTTACTTACTTAAGTAACGGCTTCAATGTAGGCTAGTGTAGCGGAGTAAGACTACACTTTCTTAGTCACAATCTACTCAAGTAAAAGTATATTGACTTTAAAGTACTCAAAATGTCCCAAAACGTACTCAATTAAATAGAACGGAGTAAATATAACTTAGAACTTATTAACCTGACTGCCCATTTTGCACATCTGGTTAGCTGCTCCTCTTGCACTCTTTGCACTACTGTATAATACTATACATAGCTATAATTATTTAGTATATTATTAGTACTTCAATACTCCAACTCAATACAACATATTATATATATCTGTACATTCAAGGAAACTGTGCGGGTCAGATGTATCGACATTACGTTCTGTATACACGTGTACAAGAATGACAATAAAGTATATCTGAATCTGAATCCGAATCTCTGAATCTCTTATGACCATCCTATTATGTTGACCAATATCAGACAGGCATCTTTTGAGACTCTTTATACACCTAAAGTTGGAATTTCTCAAATTTTTGGGCAGGCGAAAATAATTATTTGGTGATGTTGTAGTGTGGGAAAAATGACTTGACTTTATTTGAAAAGGGACAAGTATGCTCCACAAACTCATGTCACATACTGTAACATTTTATACGAAGCTAATTCTCAATGTCTGTCCCCAGAAGGGCTCTTTTAGAAAAATAAATACTCAAAATACACAATACAGACACTGCCCTACTTACAAACAAAACGATTGTTCGTAAGTTGAATTTGTTGAAGTTGCTTCAGTGCTATATTTTGCATGTTGAAGGTTTATATAAGTATGTTTAAGGCTTGTATAACTAACCTGTATTGTTTTCTACTAAAAAATAAACATTTCTTAAAATAATATGCTCTATAACAGGGGTCAGGGACCTTTTTGACCCAAAGAGCCATAAAAGCAAAAAAATGTTGTGAAAATAAATTGAAAGAGCCACATCATATATTTTCAGACAATATTGAAAAAAACTGCCAAACACGCTCCCTAGACAAAAGCTAATTCTTCAGCATATTTTATTTCACTGTGTGTCATTTGATGATTTAATCAAATGTATGAAATGATAATAATGCCAAATCCTGTGTCCCAAATCGATGTAAATATGCCATTTACAATTTGTCTTCCACCTTCAGTTAAGAGTGTTGAGGCCATTTTTTTCCATGAAATTTGTCCTAAATAACGGTTTCAAAACTATGTGCATGCAAAGTTCTTTCGTAAAAATGTCACAAATATTTGCAAACGGTAAGCATATCGTCATATTCACTTTCGGCGTAGACTGCACTGAGCGAGAGAGAGAGAAGGAAGTGCCTTGCGCTGTGTGCAAGGATCCGCCCACCTGTACTGCTCACCCAATCAAAGTCGTTTGCCAGCGTTTTTATTTATCAGTTTGAATGGTTTCTTATCGAACTTCTGCATGAAGTTGCTTCGGCTTTATATGGACCAAAATCGGGATGAAATCACTTGACTTTGGAACGCCACAGAGAGATGTGCAATAGTTACATTTTATTTCGGAGCCATACGTACTCATGAAAAGCGCCATATATGGCTCCCGAGACACAGGTTCCCTACCCCTCCTCTATAAAGATAAAAAAGTTGAGTTTTACTTACTTTTGGATGATACGCTTCAAGAGGTCCTCTTCCGTGTTAGAGAGTAACTGAAAAAAAGCGTTCCGATCGTTTTCTCAACCGCATCAAGCTTTCTTATTCCACTTTCATTTCAAAAGAAACGGCTCGCCTCCTCTTTACACTTTACACCAACCATATTGAATGGAAGCACGCGATATTAAACAGTAAAAGTGTCATACCGCAGTGGAGATACAGTATAGAATGTTTACACACGAACTAGGAAGAGGAAGCGGATTTCTTCTTCGGAGTGAATGCTGGGTGAGCTCTCACAGCGCCACTCACTCGTAGTGGCGGAACGAAGCACTACAGTGCTGTCCTGTACTCGGAAAAAGATGCACACAATATAAAATCTAACTTACAGCTATGTCCGTATATTTTCTGACATCATGAAAAAAATGTATGTATCTACCGTTTTACATAAGTCGAATGTTCGTAAGTAGGGGAGCGTCTGTAGTATAAAACAACACAATCACAGAGGCTACTAGTGGTCACATATCTGACCTCTGATTAAAAAGTCTTTAGATATATAATTATAAAGGACCCAGTTTGACTTTTCCTTAAGTTCAGTGGGTAAACAGTTCCAGGCTTCAGTGCTTTGTACAGTAAAAGCAGATTCAGAGATTCAGATTCAGATATACTTTATTGTCATTCTTGTACACGTGTATACAGAACGAAATGTCGATACATCTGACCCGCACAGTTTCCTTGAATGTACAGATAGAAATAAAATGTTGTATCGAGTTGGAGTATTGAAATACTAATAATATACTAAATAATTATAGCTATGTATAGTATTATACAGTAGTGCAAAGAGTGCAAGAGGAGCAGCTAACTAGATGTGCAAAATGGACAGTCAGGTAAACAAGTCACTTTACAATAACAATAACACTGGAGTACGATAGTGCAGAGGAGAACAGGCGTGCAGAGGAGTGGCTAGGTATAAGAGAACTGCCAGCAGTGTTCCCTCTAAGCTGCGGGCGTGCGCAATTGCGCACTGCTCGCATATTCTCAGCGCACAAGAAAATTTAGCCAGCGCACAGAAATGAGGGATCAAAATTACTAATTAAGAAGCGACTTAAGTCAAAGTTACAGTGCAAAAAGGTAAAAATACACAGGTTCCCCTGATGCGGTATTTTGAAGTCAATGTCGAACGAAGTTGAAAAGTAAAGTTAGTAGAGTTTGTCGAGAACCGGCTTCTTTGGCTCGGCTCACTAAAAGGAAGGCTCTTTTGGGTCCTAAACGGCTCTTCAGGTTGTTTTTGCTTCTTTAATCCCAACATGACCAAATATTATGTAAAACTATGCACAAAATGACTTAAAAGAAGGGGGGAATAGAACAATAAAGAAAAAAATACCAAAATGAAAAAGTAGTGAAAAGCTGGGGAAAAAAAACAAAAGGAAGAAAATAAAAAGAAGGAAAAATTTAGAAAAAAGCCAGAAAAAAATAAAAGAAAGAAACGTAGGAAAAAAGTAAATGGAGAACAAAAAGAAAAAAGGAACAGCTCGGAAAAAATAAACACAATGAGACTTTTTTTTAAAGGGATTAAAAAAAAGTAGAAAAAAAACACGGAAAAAAGACATGTTGGACATGTTTGATGAATGAATTATCTTGCCACACTTGGGATTATGGTTGCTCACTGTTGTTTCAAGCGTTGCTCACCGACTTTGTGTAAATGCTCAGACCCGTGGAAAATTACAGGGAACATTGACTGCCAGTATTGCAAATAAAACCAAAAAACAAACAAATGCACAGACTAGCAGCTGGGTAGGCTTACTATGTGCCTGGATTTTTCACCAACTCACACTGAGAAATTGACATCAAAATGTTTGCTCTGTGATGAACCTTGACGACGTCATCCCCACAACCTAAAATGAAATTTGACCGTCTTAACCAATTGGTCTCGTTTTTCTCTAATTGTAAAATTACCGAAGCAGTTGAGGTGAGAACAATTTTCTCCAATGCTTTGAGCCAGTAGATGTGGCCTGCCTCTGAATACCTTCCGCCGCATGTTTTGTTTGTCAGGTGTCCCAAAATCACATTTGGCTAATTCCGTCATTTTCAACCCTTAAAAACCACAAGCCATTACATTAATATCATTGAAAGTGAAATGTGAGCCGACGGCGTTTATGGCAGAAAAAGCCTCGCGGCTGCAACAGGTATAAATGCGATCTGTGTATTTTCCATTCTGGGATCCTGCTTTTAAAACCCGAGTCACTAACTTTGTTTATTTACTGTTTTTTCCTCTCCTTTTTTTTCAGTTTAATGAGAAGTTGTGATGAACTCAGACCCGGAAAGGCCGTATGTGTGCAACGCGCCCGGCTGTTCTCAGGTGAGCGCGTGGAGAGAAAACGACATATTTTGTCGATTGGATACGTTAAAACAACTTTCGAAACAAATTTTTCGCAAACAGTACAGTCTTTTGAACTGACTGTCTAGAAAACAAAAGTATCTGGCAAAAATTCTCGAAAAACAATCAACAAGCACATTCCATTTCAGCTTAAAAGCCAAATGTTTTAGCTTAAAAGCTAAATATTTTTGAATGAACAGAAAGAAAGCAGTGTTCTGCTATTAGCAAATCGCTATGATTGTGAAACTAAATTTAGATCAATCAAATGATTCATCGACAAAAAAAAGATCAGATGAGAAATACCATTTTAACAGATAGCCACACAGTGAACATTGTCAACAACAACATTAGATATGAAACACGCGGATAAACACGTAATAAAGACTTAAAAGGATCAAGAAATGTCAATATAAATAGGCAAAATTATTCACAATGTACTCCTTGGAGGAGACTGGCTTAGTTTGTGAGTGTATCGAAAAATAGTGCAGTAACAATTAGCTGCCACATCATTCCAAAATAATATCATATACACAGGCAAAAAATATATTTTTCACATTATTGCGTGCTTGTTTATGGTGGTGATGGCCCTAGGGAAGAAATTGTATCCGAGTCTGTTAGTCCTTGTTTTTTGTGGCTTTCTATTTAGGCACAGCATAAAAAAACAACATCAACCACTAATTAACTAAAGGGAACAAAATATTTGTACAAAAAGTAGCTGTGCAACACAATAATATAATTCATAAACATGTGCCCAAAGAGAGTAGTCTGAATCTTGTAAGTGCCTTCCCACATTATATTCCGTGCAGAGAAAGCACATAGGGAAATTATAAAACAAATAAATGACATTTTAAACTTACAATTGCAGCACTAGCGACTCCTACAACATATAATACCCTGAAAAATATTGATATATTTATCCTCTTTAGACAAATTTATTTAAAATACGTATATGGTACACGTCACACATTAAATGAAAAGAGACATTAATTTCAGCTCATGAGGAGATGTAATCAGTTCAGGGCCTGATTCTCATCTGATCAAAACTTCAACAACTCCGCTTTTTATTACAGGTAATTCACAGAATTGTTGGGGACATGAACAAAGAGACACTCCATTAAATACAGGCTAACATCAAACAGCTTTACTCCACTGGCAAATTGTTGTTTGGGTTGAGTAGATTACAAGAAGATTAGACTCTTTGAAGTAAGAAAATACTTTACTCAACTGTAAGGACTCTTTAATGCTCACTATTTGAAGTAAATGTATTATAAATTTACAATATTTCAGTATGGTATACCCCAAAGTACAGCCCATGCCAGCTATCTTCGGGCAGTGGATATCAGACACCCTGTGCTGGTTGCCAGCCAGTCGCAGGGCACACATAGTCATTCACTCACTCAAACTGTCAGGTACCAGAACAGGAAAACAGGAAGCAGAACCCACTCACGTTACATTACTCGGGGCGGGGCCAATTGTGCGCCATGGCAACAGTGACGCATACCTTGGGACAGTTTGAAGTCACCAATTGACCAGCTGTTAATGACTGGGTGTTTTAGATAGATAGATAGATAGATAGATAGATAGATAGATAGATAGATAGATAGATAGATAGATAGATAGATAGATAGATAGATAGATAGATAGATAGATAGATAGATAGATAGATAGATAGATAGATAGATAGATAGATAGATAGATGGATAGATACTTTATTCATCCCCGTAGGGAAATTCACACTTCCAGCAGTCTACCCCGTTGTTTATTAACAGATTAACATGATGCCCTACTTGTAGCGGAGTGGATGACGTCACACGCCAGTCCAAAAGTTCGACATCCCTGCGGCAGATGGAAATCTTTTTCTTTGTGTCCAGGGATACACCACCTTGTGTTAGCGAGTCCGTCTCCTCTCCGATTCCCGTAGGCTTTGGTGTCTCTGTATAGCGGCGCTGAAGCCGGATAGCTCCGGGTAGCTCCGGGTGGCTACACGTTAGCGTCCGGGGTGCTAAACGTGAGCCACGTTTCCGCAAAACACAGCAACTGCGCTCCCTGTGCGCTTCGATGTTTTCCACCAGCACTCGTTGGTCTTATTTGGTAGTGAGTTCACATTTACCATGATTACGGATGGTACACCGAAGACTTATAACGCCGCTAGCCGCTTAGCTAGCTCCGGCTCTTCTTCCACCATAGGCCCCCTCATCACGCCGGCACGAGAATTCTTCAGGGCAGGGAGTTGATTCCTCGAATAAACGCATTTTTGTGCTCTAAAACCCATGTCCATAGGATAGAAAGTCATCCAAAGTGTAGTTGTCAAACGGGAAGAAAAACACCGAAGATAGGAGCAGACAATAAAACAATAAATCACAAAAAGTGAGACGTGTGAAGGAGGGTATAATTTCAAACTACTGCAGCGTCCCAATGCAGAGTTTGCATGATCTCCCTGTGCCTGCTTGGGTTTCCCCATATGCATGTCATTCCATAATGAATACCTTTGTGGGTGGTTTCGAGGGACCTGCAGTACTTACCAGCTCAAAAAGGTGGTGGTAGGGGGGAGAGGAGTACTTCATAATGTTTTAGGGTCTGCTATGGTATTGCAACCAGGCAGTGTCCTCCAGACTGGGCAAAGGGCAACCACTGATTTTTTTAGGCTATATTGATAACTATCTATTGTTCTGTTCTGAGTATACACTACCATGAAGCCAGAATGCTGTTGAAGCTGCATCTCCAAAATATCTATATTTTCTGATGCATTTTCTGTTTGTTAAAATTTTTTTTGACTTCATCATAATAATAAGAAATTCCTTTTCATTTTCTATGCAGCGATTTCCCACCGAAGACCATTTGATGATTCATCGACACAAACATGAGATGACCCTCAAGTTTCCATCCATTAAGAATGACAGCTTATTATCAGGTGAGTCACGGCCTGCCTCTATCCTACCATCGTTATGATCACTGTTGATACAACTACCGTAAATTCTGGACTATAAGCCACTACTTTTTTCCCCAACCTTTAACCCTGCGGCTTATTCAGTGATGCGGCCAATTTATGTAATTTTTCTAACGGCCGCTAGCGGCGCTCGAGTGTTGCTACCATTAACTGCCCTGTCAAAGCTATATTATTATTATTAAAGCTTTGAAAACTCTCTCGGTGTACCGTCTTTCTTTGTAAATATGTGTAACCCATGTATAATACGTATCTGCAACTGTATATTTTTGTAATGTATTTATTTGTATTTATTTTAGACACTTATTCTGATATGTTTTGCACGGGTGAACGAAAACGGAGGGGCGGAACAAATGCGGGGTGCCGAGTTTAAGTGGGGACCGCTAAAGGCGAGGGACAGACAAGGAAAGAAGAGGGGGTAAAAAGTTGGTTAAAGAAAAAGGAGTTGCGTGAGTAAATGTGTTCATCTGATATATTTTTCCCACCCTTACCTTTGGAAATATACACTTTTTTCCTTGGATTGCTTTCAATGGGACCCGGACTCTGCCGGTCTGCATCAAACCTTAAGTACCGGTATCATTTTCCGTTGATTTTTGGACTGTGGACTTTAATGAAGGACATTTAGTTTCAATCGCGGGACTTGAAGTCGGGTTTGGGTTCATTTTGTGTTTGTGTTACATTTTTTAATGTGGGCGCATGCGGGTTATATACAGGTGCGGCTTGTGTATGTACAAAATCGGTTTTCCTCTTAAAATGTGGTGGGTGCGGCTTATAATCAGGCGCGCTCTATAGTCCGGAATTTACAGTATTTGTAAAATGTTTATTCTTTTTCATTTATTATTTCTCGTGTCTTATCATGGACTTCATATCAGAACTCTCATTTTTCTTTCAAGCACGTAAAAAAAAGGACTTTGGGGTCACAGGCCAACACGCAAGCCCGGGCGAAACAAGCCTCGGCTTCCCAAAAGTAGATAAACTGACTGCGAGCAATGCTTTTAGCCTTTGAAAAAACCCTGATCCGAAAATCACCCCCGACCGTCTGAAACACGATACCTGCGTGCACCCCCCCACAAAGCCAAGTTGAATAGCGTGGCTTTGGAGGGCCCTCGACAAATGGGACCCCCGTGTGGGGGGCCAGATCTGCACTTTATCAGCTACGTCGCAGAGTAAAGCAGCTTTCCTTCCGCGTTACATTCAAAGGTTGTCACGTTTTCAGGAAATTCACATCAACCTGAATGACCTTATCTATACAGACGCTCCCCTACTTATGATACAAAAAAAAAATTCTTCGGGATGTCGAAAAATATCCGGATATTACTGTAAGTTAGATTTTGTATTGTGTGCACCTTTTTCCAAGTAGAGGACATTATTGTAGTGCTCCTTTCCGCCACTACCGGCGTGTGGCGCTGTGAGAGCTCACCCAGTATCTACCGAAGAAAAAATCTATTTCTTTTTCCTAGTTCGTGTGTGAACATTCAATATTGTATCTCCAGCGCGCTTTGACATGTTATTGTTTAATATCTAGTGCATCCATTCAATACGGGGGCAGCACTGCGGCGCAGTGGTTAGCGCTTGTGCGGCACAGTTCATGTCATGGGAACCTGTCGTGGGTTCAAATCCAGCTCCAGACTTTCTGTGCGGAGTTTGTATGTTCTCCCCGTGCTTGCGTGGGTTTCCTCCGGGCACTCCGGTTTCCTCCCACATTCCAAAGACATGCATTTCAGGTGAATTGGCCGGTCCAAATTGTCCCTAGGTGTGAATGAGCGATTGAGTTGTCTGTCCCTGTGTGCCCTGCGATTGGCTGGCAACCAGTTCAGGGTGTCCCCAGCCCACTGCCCGATGATTGCTGGGATGGGCTCCAGCCCCCCGCGACCCTACTGAGGATAAGCGGTACGGCTAATGAGATGAGATGAGATGAGATTCAATACGGTTGGTGTAAAGTGTAAAGAAGAGGCGAGCCGTTTCTTTTGAAATTAAAGTGGAATTGTGAGAATTATAAAGATAATAATCCAAAGGCAAATCTGGAGTTTTTAAGGGACTACTGTACAGCAGGGAAAAACCGATACGTCCTTGCTAGGCTGAATCTTTTTCTCGCCCACTTCCGGGTTGGCAGCAATGTTCCCTGTAATTTTCCACGGGTCTGAGCGTTCACACAAAGTCGGTGAGCGACGCTTGAAACAACAGTGAGCCACTATAATCCCAAGTGTGGCAAGATAATTAATTATCAAACATGTCCCAAAACTTGACATCAAGTTACATTTTGCTAAGTTTCCGGCAATGCAAAATTATTTTTCTCTTTTGAATGAATTGACTCATGCGCTATTGCAAAGGTTGTACGGCCTACAAACGTTGTTTGTTCTTACAATTCTTTCACAAGATATCCATTTCTTTTTATTTCCTGACATATTTTGTCGCATAATATTAACATTTTTGGGGCTTATTTAGTCGGTTGTAAGATACAGAACTGTACTTAATAACATTTTTTAGTGGAAGTACAATGTTGGCAACAAGATTCACTTGATATAATTGGAAATTATTTGAATGCAACACAAACTTTTTCTTCTTTTTTCCGTGTTTTTTTCTACGTTTTAAAAAAATTCCTTTAAAAAAAATCTCATTGTGTTTATTTTTTCCGAGCTGTTACTTTTTTCTTTTTGTTCTCTATTTACTTTTTTCCTACATTTCTTTCTTTTCTTTTTTTCCAACTTTTTTTCTCTTCCTTTTGTTTATTTTTTACTCAGCCTTTCACTATTTTTTTCTTTTGGTATTTTTTTCTTGTTTGTTCTATTCTCCCCTTCCTTTAAGTCATTTTGTGCAAAATTTTACATAATATTTGGTCATGTTGGATGAAAGAAGCAAAAACAACCCGAAGAGCCGTTTAGGACCCGAAAGAGCCGGTTCCTTTTAGTGAGCCGAGCCGAAGAAGCCGGTTCTCGACAAACTCTACTAACTTTACTCAACTTCGTTCTACTTCGACTCGACTTCAAAATACCGCATTTAGGACACAACGTCAGTGTATTTTTACCTTCATGCACTGTAACTTTGACTTAAGTCGCTTCTTAATAAGTAATTTTGAGCCCTCATTTTTGTGCGCTGGCTCGATTTTCTTGTGCGCTGAGAATGTGCGAGCAGTGCGCAACTGCGCACTCGCGCAGCTTAGAGGGAACACTGGTTGGCAGTCTCATTTATTCGGGAAGTCACGCCATAGCAGCGCATGCGTATTAACATACAATGGAGTTACACATTAGTTTTCCGTTACATACAAGGAAAAACCAAAAGGTGTGTGTATTTTAATTAGACTATGTGTGTGTATTTTAATGATTACTCGTATATAAAAATAGAAAAATAGAAAACAGAAGTAGAAAAAACAGGTTAAAACAAGTTAATTTGTAACATAGGTGTCTGAGAAATGCAAAAATAACTAAATAGTATTTAATTTACAGGAATAGGAAAGCTTGATGCGGTTGAGAAAATCATCAGAATGCTTTTTTTCGGGCTATCTCTAACATTAAGGAAGACCTCTTGAAGCTTATCTTCCAAAAATAAGTTAAACTTAACTTTTTGTATCTTTATATAACATATTATTTAATGAAATGTTTACTTTTTAGTACAAAACAATACAGGTTACGTATACAAGCCTTAAACATACCAAATATAGCACTGAAGCAACTTATGAACAAATTGAACATACAAACGATCGTCCGGAACCTATCTCGTCCGTAATTAGGGCAGCGTCTGTATTATCCAGGATCATAAAACTGAAATGAAATAAATATAAACAAATAAGAATGGGCAATATTTGTATAGTCTTTGATAAATGTATAGTTTAGGAGAGAAGACATAAATGAATCTTGAACCATTATGTACAAAGCAATAAATACCGTAAATTCCGGACTATAGAGCGCACCTGATTATAAGCCGCACCCACCACATTTTGAGAGAAAAACCGATTTTGTACATATACACGCCGCACCTGTATATAAGCCGCATGCGCCCACATTAAAAAAATGTAACACAAACATAAAATTAACCCAAACCTGACTTCAAGTCCCGCGATTGAAACCTTCATCAAAGTCCACAGTCCAAAAATCACAGCCGGCAAAATGAACGGAAAATGATACCGGTACTTAAGGTTTGATACTGACCTGCAGAATCCAGATCCATTTGAAAGTAATCCAAGGAAAAAAGTGTATATTTCCAAAGATAAGGGTGGGAAAAATATATCAGATGAACACATTTACTCACGCAACTCCTTTTTCTTTAACTAACTTTTTACCCCCTCTTCTTTCCTTGTCTGTCCCTCACCTTTAGCGGTCCCCACTTAAACTCGGCACCCCGCGTTTGTTCCGCCCCTCATTTTTCGTTCACCCGTGCAAATCAGAATAAGTGTCTAAAATAAATACAAATAAATACATTACAAAAATATACAGTTGCAAATACATATTATACATGGGTTACACATATTTACACCAAGAGATTTTTCAAAGCTTTAATAATAATAATATAGCTTTGACAGGGCAGTTAATGGTAGCAACACTCGAGCGCCGCTAAATTACATAAATTGGCCACATCACTGAATAAGCCGCAGTGTTGAAAGTTAGGGAAAAAAGTAGCGGCTTATAGTCCGGAATTTACGGTAATCGTCTTCCTAGAAACATCCAAAAATTGTTTTTGACAGAGATGGGGATCACAATTGGGATTATAGTTAAAAACATTTTCGGTTTTCTATATGTAGGGAAGAATTGTGGAACTGGATGGGTGCGGAGCTTGAGCAATGTCCAAGTATGACTCAATTCAAAAAGCGGGACAAAAACATGGGATCACAGGGTACAGGGGAAATGAAGTGCTTTGAGGATCACTAGATGCTATTCACAGATTATTTATACACTTTTCAACTACATATGGTTGATTATTTTTTATTTATTAGTATTATTTTTATTGATTTTGTTTTTTTAATCTCCATTTTGTCTGATAATATGAACCGATGTAAATAAGTATATTCATAAGGCGGTTTGGGGTATGCAAATGCTCAAGAGATCTAGCTTTAGGACACTATTAATAGGAAATTAAAAGGGGTGGAATTAGATAAGCATACATTTCTGTCAGGACCAGAACGGAGACAGGACCCACTTGCGTTACGTTTCTCTTAGTTTTGTTGGAAAGAAAGGAAAGGATTACACATACGATCCGGTGATCACTGGTCGCGGGAAACAGGTCGCTCCAAACGCGGAAGTGGCGATACCGGTGTCGGGAACGTAAAAACGGGTCAGTAGCCGGGACAGGAGAGCGTGGTCGGGATCAGCAACAAGTCGAAAGCCAGGAGAGGAGAGTAGACGTGGTCAAGATCAGAAAACGGGTCGAAGCCGGGAAACAGACGGGAGCAAAAACAGGAGTGAGTCAGGGTCGAAAAGCTTGCCTAGGGTAAAGTGAGGTTCGGAGACGGACTGACCACAGGTGACAGAAAGGAGTGGGTTTAAATAGGGACAGGGAGCCAATTAGAGTCCGAGGCAGTTGGCGCCAAAAAGCGGGCACAGGCGCTTCGCATCAGTAATCATGACACATTTTTTCCTACTCATTTTCAAACATGTTATGTCAATATTTGCTTTTTTTCTCATTTTCGAAATAAAGCTTTTTCCTTTTTTATCCAACTTGCAAAGAGAACAGGAGAGGACATCCACCTAACAATGCGTGCTCGTTTCTTGATGGAATAGATGGACAAGAGACCGGCATTTCCACACAAGGGCAGATTTAATTTCTTAAACAATTTAACTAAGTGAACACCATCGAATATGGCCGAATTATCCGAATTAGTGTCGCTCGAGTCTCTGTCAAGCCTCCTCTCTCAATCCTTTGCCTTCTCTTCTCGGCCCACGTTTTTCCGCAAGCTGGTGTGCCGGCTCCTTCCATGGGTGTGCCAGGAAAGCCCCCACGTGGGCTCCACCACCTCGCCTCGATGTCTGGAAAAACTCAAAACAGCAGAGCGTTTATCAAAACAATGCCTGCCGTCCTTCGTCAGAGTCCTGTTATCAACAGAACTAGACAAATTATTCCGCATTCGGATCAGCATGACCTGTCATTGAACTTAAGCCCACTCTGTGAAAATCTTCATTGTTTCGTGATAGTATATAATAATATTTGTTTTGAACACGCAGATCAGACGCCAACGCCGACGCGCTTCCTGAAGAACTGCGAAGAGGTGGGACTCTTCAGTGAGCTGGACTGCTCCATTGAGCAAGAGTTTTGCAAAGCCCAGGAAGAAGAGGACTCCAAACAGGTACTGTACGCTGGAACAGAAGCCTCAGGTTTAAATTAAAACGAGTGAACCTGAAGCCGCATGTTCTGTGACAGCGGGGTCAGGTGGAGATGAATTCGAACCTGGCGCCCTCATCAGTCATATCGCTTTTCCACTGGAAGCGGTATAGTTCAGTTCCTAAGTCAGTTTTAGGTTGATGAAGAACAGTGTGTCTTTTGGTATTCTATTGAATTGAACACCTTAAATCGATTATTTGATTTTACTTTACACGTAACAAACTACAACGTGCAACAAAATCATTTTTTTCTAGATTCCAGACATTTATTCAATTGTGATTATTTTCTTTGAATTCCTCAATTCGAACCGAAACCATGTGTGAGTGGCACACCCTTGTCAGTCCGTCAACGAACCTCTGAACTTGTAAGACTTGTATTTTGACTCTGTCTGGTATCTTGCTCCAGTCTCCAGTATCCAGTATCGATCCCGCCTGTCATTAATGTAATGGCTTGTGGTTTTCAAGGATTGAAAATGATAGAATTAGCCAAATGTGCTTTTGGGACACCGGACAAACAAAATATGCGGCGGAAGGTATTTAGAGGCAGGCCACATCTACTGGCTCAGAGCATTGGAGAAAATTGTTCTCACCTCAACTGCTTCGATAATTTCGCAATTAGAGAAAAACGAGACAAATTGGTATGTCCTGTACTGTAGACTGGAGCAAAATACAGGACAGGACGAGACAGGACGAGACAGGCGGGATCGATACCAGTACAGTATCCGGTATCGATCCCGCCTGTCTCGTCCTGTCTGGTATCTGACTCCAGTCTCCAGTATCTGGTATCGATCCTGTCTGTCTTGTCCTGTCCGGTATCGATCCTGTCTGTCTGGTAGCTGCTCGTGTATCTGGTACAGATCCCGTCTATCCCGTTCCGTCCAGTATCGACCCCGTCTGTCCAGTATCTGCTCATGTATCTGCTCATGTATCTGGTATCGATCTCGCCTGTCTCGTCCTGTCCGGTATCTTGCTAGAGTCTTCAGTATGCGGTATCGATCCCATCCGTCCCGCCCTGTCCGGTATCTGCTCGTGTATCCTGTATCCTGTATCTGGTATCGATCCCGTCTGTCCTGTCCCGTTTCGATCGCTTCTGCCCAGCGATCACCTAATCGCTGGCGTTTGTGTTCCCGCGCATGACTGCCCCATTCCAGTAAAATGAAGCTTGTGTGAAAACGTTACGCGTCTGGGTCCACCGTCTGTTCGGGCTCTGACAACCCTACATTTGATCTATTAGAAAGAATATTTATTGTCTTACTTAAACTTAGAAACAAAAGCATCACTAAATAAGTAATCCTCCAATACGATAAAAGTCCATGCAACAAGAACAAAATCACTAACTTTCTGTCAGCTTGCTAATAATATCATTAATTTAATTTTTGGGCACAGAGGTGTGCACCAAATCAAAATATTTGGTCTTATTAGCGCCCTCTACCATGAAGCAGGAGAATTGTATGACTCACTCTGCATCTGCAAGGTGATATGTCACATACGATTGGTATTAATAATATGAGATTGAACCACCTGTGTGGAGTTTGCATATTCTCCCCGTGCTTGTGTGGATTTCCTCCAGGCACTCTGGTTTCCTCCCACATTCCAAAAGCATGCATTTCAGGTTAATTGGCTGGTCCTAGGTGTGAATGAGCGAGCGAATTGTCTGTCCCCAGCCCACTGCCCGAAGATAGCTGGGATGTGCTCCAGCACCCCCGTGACCCTATTGAGGATAAGTGATGCAGATAATGGATGGATGGATGGATATAAGCAGCACGAAGGCGCAGTGGTTAGCACGCGTGTCGCACAGTTCTGAGGTCATGAGATCGAACCTCCTGTGTGGAGTTTGCATGTTCTCCCCGTGCTAGCGTGCGTTTCCTCCCACATTCCAAAAATATGCGTGTTAGGTTAATGGGCCGGTCTGAATTGACCCTGCGTGTGATTGGCTGTCTGTTTCTGTGTGCCCTGCGACTGGCTGGCAACCAGTTCGGGGTGTCCCCTGCCCACTGCCCGAAGATAGCTGGGATGTGCTCCAGCACCCCCGCGACCCTATTGAGGATAAGTGATGCAGATAATGGATGGATGGATGGATATAAGCAGCACGAAGGCGCAGTGGTTAGCACACGTGTCGCACAGTTCTGAGGTCATGAGATCGAACCTCCTGTGTGGAGTTTGCATGTTCTCCCCGTGCTAGCGTGGGTTTCCTCCCACATTCCAAAAATATGCGTGTTAGGTTAATGGGCCGGTCTGAATTGACCCTGCGTGTGATTGGCTGTCTGTTTCTGTGTGCCCTGCGACTGGCTGGCAACCAGTTCGGGGTGTCCCCTCCCCACTGCCCGAAGATAGCTGGGATGGGCTCCGGCACCCCCGCGACCCTACTGAGGATAAGTGATGCAGATAATGGATGGATGGATAGATATAAGCAGCACGGCGGCGCAGTGGTTAGCACGTGTGTCGCACAGTTCTGAGGTCATGAGATCAAACCTCCTGTGTGGAGTTTGCATGTTCTCCCCGTGCTAGCGTGCGTTTCCTCCCACATTCCAAAAATATGCGTGTTAGGTTAATGGGCCGGTCTGAATTGACCCTGCGTGTGATTGGCTGTCTGTTTCTGTGTGCCCTGCGACTGGCTGGCAACCGGTTCGGGGTGTCCCCTGCCCACTGCCCGAAGATAGCTGGGATGGGCTCTGGCACCCCCGCGACCCTATTGAGGATAAGTGATGCAGATAATGGATGGATGGATAGATATAAGCAGCACGGCGGCGCAGTGGTTAGCACGTGTGTCGCACAGTTCTGAGGTCATGAGATCAAACCTCCTGTGTGGAGTTTGCATGTTCTCCCCGTGCTAGCGTGCGTTTCCTCCCACATTCCAAAAATATGCGTGTTAGGTTAATGGGCCGGTCTGAATTGGCCCTGCGTGTGATTGGCTGTCTGTTTCTGTGTGCCCTGCGACTGGCTGGCAACCGGTTCGGGGTGTCCCCTGCCCACTGCCCGAAGATAGCTGGGATGGGCTCCAGCACCCCCGCGACCCTACTGAGGATTAGTGATGCAGATAATGGATGGATGGATGGATATAAGCAGCACGGTGGCGCAGTGGTTAGCACGTGTGTCGCACAGTTCTGAGGTCATGAGATCAAACCTCCTGTGTGGAGTTTGCATGTTCTCCCCGTGCTAGCGTGGGTTTCCTCCCACATTCCAAAAATATGCGTGTTAGGTTAATGGGCCGGTCTGAATTGACCCTGCGTGTGATTGGCTGTCTGTTTCTGTGTGCCCTGCGACTGGCTGGCAACCGGTTCGGGGTGTCCCCTGCCCACTGCCCGAAGATAGCTGGGATGGGCTCCGGCACCCCCACGACCCTACTGAGGATAAGTGATGCAGATAATGGATGGATGGATGGATATAATACAATAATAATTATGTGAAAATTCAGCGAAAACCATAAAATTGTGAAATGAAAACTTTAATACGGAATAAAGATAACCATTGAATGCGTTTTTAATTGTTTTTTTCCATGAAGACAGGCTTCCCTGACTGTACTTATAGAGGTATTATCTCTGTTTGGTGGTTTTAGGAAGTTGTGTTTGACACCATGGATACCACACCTCTTTGCAGGCTCTAAGAATCTGATTCTGAAATAATTAGAAGCAGAAGTAATGCTATTTTTCTTGCAGATGAGAGAATATTTATAGTTTAAACATTCTTACCATTTCAGTTTATGTTCACGACTCCTCTATTGTTATCCAACGTTGCAGTTGTCTTTCTAATGTTTCAACATTTTAAAGGCATGAGACCAAATTTTCTTTACCTTATTGTTTTGGACCACCTACATTTGCTGATTCAAGAAATTGCCTCACCGAAATCCCTTATTGAACAACCCTGTAATATTGTAAAAGAAGGTCTGAGGATACCTCAAACTATGTGTAGATAAGTATCCTCCGTCTTTTCCATGAACCTCAAAATTGAGCTCAGGTGCTTCCTGTTTGCTCGGATCATCACTGAAATGTTTCTACAGCTGAATTGGAGTAATAATGCAGTTGATTGGAGATGAGTGGGAGAGGGACGCACAGGTGGACCGTGCATGTCAGAAGCAAGCCAAGCATCAAGTCAAATCAATTGTCTGGAGACTTCCTCCTTCATGGGATACAGATTTTGTGAGAACTACACCTTCTGAACCATTTTTAGAGAGCACATAAGGGGTACCCATTATATACATTCTCATGTATTTACCGTAAATTCCGGACTATAGAGCGCACCTGATTATAAGCCGCACCCACCACATTTTAAGAGGAAAACCGATTTTGTACTTACACAAGCCGCACCTGTATATAAGCCGCACGCACCCACATTATAACATGTAACACAAACTCAAAATTAACCCAAACCCAACTTTAAGTCCCGCGATTGAAACATGAATGTCCTTCATTAAAGTACACAGTCCAAAAATCACAGCCGGCAAAAGGAACGGAAACTGATACCGGTACTTAAGGTTTGATGCAGACCTGCAGAGTTCGGGTCCCGTTGAAAATAATCCAAGGAAAAAAGTGTATATTTCCAAAGGTAAGGGTGGAAAAAATATATATCCACTATTGTCCACCGCGTCCACAAACACGTCTCACCTTTACTCCACTTCCCATCAGCCCCCGTTGTTTTCGCCCCTTCTTTTTGATTCGCCCGTGGAAAACATATGAGAATAAGTCTCTAAAATAAATACATTACAAAAATATACAGTCGCAAATACATTATACATGGTTACACATATTTACAAAGAAAGACGGTACACCGGGAGAGTTTTCAAAGCTTTAATAATAATAATATAACTTTCATCCCAAACGGTGCCTGTGACAGGTAGCAACACGCTCGCAACACAGTAAACGGGTCTGTTAAAAAAACATACCATACTTGTAAAAATCACGGTAAACCGTCCTCATCTTCCTCCTTACAACTGAAGCCATCAAAGTCGTCTTCCTCAGTGTCGGAAAGAAACAGTGTCATATAGACGTCGTCCCACGCTCCCGCAGCCTAAATCGCGCTGTCACTGTCGCTGGAACTTTCATCCCCTCCTGATTCTGTGCCCTCCTCTCTGACACGCAGCAGACCGGCTTTTCGGAACCCGTTGGTGATGGTGGATTTTTCAATGCTGCCCCACGCTGTCAGGATCCACTGGCAGACTAGCGAAAAACTTTCAGCGAGTAAAACAGTTTCAGTTAAGTTGCAGTCTTCCTCGGCACATATATTCCACCGGTCTAAATCTTACCTTTTGTACTCGAGCGCCGCTGGCGGCCGTTAGAAAAATTACATAATTTGGCCGCATCACAGAATAAGCCGCAGGGTTGAACGTTTGGGAAAAAAGTAGCGCCTTATAGTCCGGGATTTACGGTATTTTGTTTTCTTTGGAGTGTATAATTTGCTCTTTGAACTAAAGAGAACAGCCTCTACATTACACGTTTTCAGATACTATTTTAAAATTGTTTCTACTGAGTTTAATACTCAATTTTATATGTCTATCAGGACCAGATCGGAGACAGGACCCACTTGCGTTACGTTTCTTACAATTTTTATTGGAGGAAAGAGAAAGGGCTGCGCCCACGATCTGGTGTTCGCTGGACGCGGGAAGCAAGTCGCATTTGTACTCGGACGGTGCTCCGAGCGCAGTAGTGGATCTTCCATAGCGAGCGATGGCAGTGTCATGGACGGAAAAAAATGGGTCGGTAGCCGGGACTGGGAGAGCAAGGCATGGTCGGATCGCAAGCCAGAATGGGAGAGTAGACGTAGTCGGGGACGAAAAGAGGTCGTAAACCGAAACGGCAGAGCAGACGTGGTCAGGATCAAAACTGGTCGAAGCCGGAGACAGACGTAAGCAAAAAACAGGACAGGTGGGAGTTGGGGTCAAAAAAGGCTTGCCTAGTGTTCACTGAGGTTCGCAGATGGACTGACAAAAGGGGACAGACAGGACTGGGTTCAAATACTGACCGCGGCAGTTGGTGCCAAATGAGCGGGTGCAGGTGATTCCAATCGGTAATCATGACAACGTCCTCATCGCCAATGTGTGTTACTGAAAATTTGTGATTAGTTTGTAGTTACTCCATTTCAAACGTAACTCAGTAACTTCAGATTCCTGACACCATAATGTAGTCCGTTACTCCGAAAGTAACTCTCCAGTTACAAATTAAGGTGTATACTCAAACAGAAGCCAACCCCCTAGAAATGCTTTAAAATACCCATATAATAAAAGAAATAGAAGAAAACACCAGCCTGTTTGAGCAGTGAAACCTCCATTTCTTGGCCTGCGCGATCTGGAGAGTTTGCAAACTAACACTTTGCCGAGACACTCCATATCCATTTTGCATCTGGGCTTAAAAAAATTGAAAATCTCCTATTTCTGGGTAATTTTACAAATAAAAAGACCCCAGCTCAGAACACTTTTACCCTAGTTTCTGTGCTTTTATTTCCCCATTGATTGAGTTGGTTCATTCTTCCTGTATAAGCCACACCCTTCTCCCCACATGCCTACCATTCGCTACTGTTGACACATGACCAAATATGTGCATATAGGCTCAACCCCTGATTTGGGTATTTATTTTTATAGTTGTAAATGTGGCTTACATAGGAGTGTATACAGTATTTGGTAGGAAAATAGTTACAAGAAGAGAAATTCTGTCATAATGACAATTCACCAGTGCCCGCTCGTTTGGCGCCAACCGCTACTGGCTACCTGATTGGTTCCCCATCCTACTTAAGCTCAGTCCTTTCACTCGCCTGTTGTCAGTCCGTCAGCGAACCTCTGTTTTCACATTGCAAGCAATTTTTACTCTGACTCCAGTCGGTCCTGTTTTGTCAGCCGTTTTCCACTCGTCCGTTCCTGATTTCCCTGTTTGTCTCCGGCTACGACCTGTCTTTTGACCCCGATCATGTTTTGATCTCCCGTCCCGGCTAATGACCCGTTTTTTGACCCCGACCACGTTCTGATCTCCCGTTTTTCCGTCTAACCAAGCTACGATCTCCCTTACAAAATACAAAATAATCTTACATTATATTTCTTTTTCAAACGTCTTTACAGTATTTATGTAGTTTAACATGTTATATTGTACATGTGTTTCGTTATATCATCTATATTGTTAATTAACATTTTGTTGTGAGATCCTGAGTTGCTCGACATGAATGAGGTTTTTCATATAAAAGTTCAAAAATGAAGTCGCTTGGACGTTCACTGTAGAAGGAAAAAATACATGCAACTATAATTAAGTAGAATAATACATTTTCTTATTCAAATTATGAATTATTTTTCTGCATCAAATTATTGTTGATTAAAGGGATAACCACAAACCTGTTTTTTTTCATTTTCTCCTTTTATACTTCCTTTTTTTCTTAACTTCTTTATACAACACAATAATTCATAATATGGTGACTCAAAGCAAGTGAGCCGTTTGAAGCTGGCTCTCTTTAATGAGTTGAGCCGAAAAAGCCGGTTCTCTAAAAAGAGACGGACTTCCTTTCACTACATCAAACCGCTCGCTTCGTTTGCAAAGAAAAAAACGATACCGAGATAGAGGCTACCGCGGCGAACTCGTTTGACTTGATTGATTTGCCGTTTCGTGATAGTCGGTGTATACCGGATGGTACCCAAAATTGACTAATTTGCGTTTTTCCGTACAAATTTTCTCGTACGTCCTACACGTCTTAAAATGCATAATAAACGTACTTTGTATGGCAAAAACGTACAGGTTGACAGGTATGAAATGAAATTAAATGAAATAATCTGCATTTATATAGCGCTTTTCAAGTCAATGACTTCCCTAAGCGCTTTACAATGTGCTCCACATTTCCCAATAGCGGCCTTGCAGCCATGTAAGGCGCTAACCTGCTTATTGGGGGTATTAGGGGTTCAGTGTCTTACCCAAGGACACTTCGATATGTAACACGGACGAGCCGGGATTCGAACTGGGATCCCTTGATCCCAAGACGAGCGCTTTACCTCCTGAGCTACTGCCGCCCAGGTATGAGTATCACAGGAACACTCCATGAAGTAACGACGGTTGATTCACTGAATCTGAATAATAACGTGTTAGAGTACTCATTACAGAGAAAAATACTGTACTTGGTAACGCGTCAGTCCGAAAACTGCTCATCGCTCTTGAAGTCATTGAAATCCCGATTGTGCAGGAGGAGATTTGTCATCCACTACAGGTGAGGAGATGAGAGATTGAGTTCTCCTCCGGTAACTTGAAGTAAAGCCTCCCTCTTGAGAGCAAGTCCTCCATCTTCCTCAGTGTCGACAGAGACCATGCAGAGATACTTAGAAACGTGCTTTCGTACAATCAAATTATAAAGCTAGATTTGAGAGGTGGAGACGACGAATTGCTACTGGTCAGATCATCACAAGACTGACTTCTTATCTAATCTTGAGTGTGGTGCAAGACGTACCAGTTGATGTTGTCCAAGTGTTTTGACTCTAGATGTGACCGGGTCAACCAGGTCTTGCCTCCCCATTCCCTAAACTTTATGACAGGAGACCTCGCCAAGACAAAACAATCCGAGTAAAATACACAAAATAAACTTTTTAGAGCACTTTAGAAATGTGGCACTATCGCATATCCTGTCTAGTAAAATGCAGATCTACAGTATGTAACCCGTACCTTACTGTAACTGTACCTGTTGGCCACAGGTGCAAAAGTAGCTATAAAAAAAAATAATACATTTGATTACATCCACCACACAGCTTCAGCGACAGACTGCTGTCACAGTTTTGTTCCACGGACAGACTGAGGAGATCATTTCTCTCTCATGCCATGAGGCTCTTTAACTCCACACGGGGGAGTAAAAGCCCACATTAAACCCCAACCCCACATTTGCATATTACCCTATTTTTATTACAGTGTGTATTTTCCGTAGCACTATTTAAACACTCTATAGCAAAACGTTACATTGGGTATTTTTGTATTCTGTATCTTTATATTTTTATTTTATTTTTCAACACAAGGATACTGCTGGAAGTGTGAATTTCCCTACGGGGATGAATAAAGTATCTATCTATCTATCTATCTATCTATCTATCTATCTATCTATCTATCTATCTATCTATCTATCTATCTATCTATCTATCTATCTATCTATCTATCTATCTATCTATCTATCTATCTATCTATCTATCTATCTATCTATCTATCTATCTATCTATCTATCTATCTATCTTTTATTTCAAAGCGCCTTTCCGGACACCCAAGGTCACTGTACATATAAGTAGGACACACCAATAAACGGAGAGTAAAAGAGTAAAACAAGCAAGTAATAAATAGCCAATAAAACACATTATAGCTAAATGTTGAGGCAGATGATCAAGAATAGGCAAGTCTGAAGAGGTGAGTTTTGAGTCCGGATTTTAAGGTGGACAGGTTCGCAGAATTTCAGAGGTCACGCGGCAATGAGTTCCAGAGCTGGGGGGCGGAGCGGCTGAAAGCTCTGCTCTCCATGGAGCTGAGGCGGGCAGGGGGTATCGTGAGATGGAGGGAGGAAGATGATCTGAGGGTGCGGGATGGCGTGGCAGTGTGAAGTAGATTGGAGAGGTAGGGAGGGGCAAGGTTATGAATGGCCACGTAGGTGCGGAGCAAGATTTTGTAATTGACAATGGTAGATTGGGAACCAGTAATAAACTTATAAGATCTTTTAGTCCTTGCTTATTCGGATTCAGATTTGTATTGCTGAATCAGCGATCAGCTTTCACATCTGCATGAATTTAACAACATGCCTTTTGTTTTAAAAATACAAAACAATCCAGAGGCGAGGGCAACAAGCAGCAAGATTTTTGAAAAGGGTAATTACAAACATGTTTTTTTACTTAAAATAGTTTCATTTCACAATTCCGATGATTGACATCGTTTTTTTTGCTTCTGCACTGGTTGTTATACTGCGAAGTGCAACAACATAAGTAATATAATACATTTCAAATAATATTCACAAAATTACTTTTGATAGATAGATGATAGAATGGTTTTTCTTTAGTTTAGTATCCACACATTGTTTTAGTATAAGTTTGTATATATTTATATGTTAAAAATTCAGTGAGAGAGAAGCCCGACCCGACCCGAACGTAATGATTGACATTTTAAGCACGGCCCGGGCCAAAATTCAGGTCGGGCTTGGATTCAGCTTGAAGATCTTACCTCTGGTCTAGTCCTTGGTTTGTGGACTAATTTTTCATGTGACACCAATAACTTAACGCTCCTGTATTTTCTGTTTCAGAGCATCTCCCTACACGGCCAAGGAGGCCAACACCAGCAGACCCACTCGCGGATGGGAAACCACGACAACACCAGCATCGTAATCCAGCAGGCTCTGCCCTCCCCTCAGTCCAGTTCTGTCATCACACAGGCCCCGTCCACCAACCGACAGATCGGGTGAGTCGTCCGGTGCTACCTCGTTTATTATTAAGATCTGGAGAAGGCATACCTGTCAACCTGTACGTTTTTGCCGTCCAAAGTACGTTTATTATGCATTTTAAGACGTGTACGCCGTACAAGAAAATCTGTACGGAAAAACGCAAATTTGTCAATTATAGGTACCATCCGGTATACACCGGCTATCAAGAAATGGCAAATCAATCAAACGAGTTCGCCGCAGTAGCCTCTATCTTGGTATCCTTTTTTTTCTTTTTTTTGCAAACGAAACGAGCGTATGATGCTACCGTGTGGATGCGTCTGCAGCCTGGGATTTCATGTGGTAATTATGTAGTAAAAAGAAGTCCGTCTCTTTTTAGAGAACTGGCTTTTTCAGCTCAATTCCTTAAAGAGAGCCGGCCCTCAAACGGCTCACTTGCTTTGATGCATTATATCACGAATTATTATGTTGTATAAAGGAGTTGAGAATAAAAGGAAAGGAGAAAATGAAAAAAGACAGGTTTGTGATTATCCCTTTAATCAGTATATTACCGACAATAATTTAATGCAGAAAATGTATTAATAATTTGAATAAGAAAATGTATTATTCTACTTAATTATATTTGCATGTATATTTTCCTTCTACAGTGAACGTCCAAGCTACTTCATTTTTGAACTTTTTCTTATAATAAACCTCATTCATGTCGAGCAACTCAGTATCCCACAACAAAATGTTAATGAACAATATATATGATATAAAGAAACACATGTACAATATAACATGTTAAACTGCATAAATTAACACATTTGAAAAAAAAAATATGGTGTAAGATTATTTTGTATTTTGTAAGGGAAAATACAAGATTTTGCAAGGGCATGGAGCCGTGGAGGTTTACAGGTATGAGAATGCACCAAAGGGAATGGATGATTTGGAAATATATATCTAATACGACAATTGGCACGCTGTCACGTCAAGTGAAGCAATGGGTTTGATGGGTTTCCTCTGAGTGGGTCTCTGAGATCATGTCCACGTTTTGTTACTTTTGGAGCCGCGAACTCGCAGTGGAAGCCGCGCATGTTATGCTCTTTGTCGGACAATGTCCTTAAGCAGAACATGCCAAAGATGAGCTCACGGTTCAAGTCCTCAGTAGTGTCCGCTTTAACAGTGGTTTCAGGTTCTAAAGTTGCTCTTTTCACTGGGAGGGAATGACAGCAGTAGCGGCGTGTTTCTTCGGGAGTTTTGCATGCCACGGGTGTGAAACCACACCAGAAATTTGGAATGTGAAATTAAATATCTTGGAACCTCCGAGGCTGATTGCATTGTGTTACTGGATGTTGGTTGACATCCAACTTGGGGCTTATTTGTTATTGTCACACAAGTATGAAAGGAATATGAACCAGATTTCACTTTGATAGACTATTATTTTGCTTGTTTTTTTTAAATCAGGCTATTTGCAATCGAGACCTTTTCTTGAATTAATTTCCTTTTTACACAATTTACATAGCAGTAACGTGCAATCAGGGTTGGGTAGGGTTATTTTAACTGGATTACTTTCAATTACTTTTGGATTACTCCAATACCAAATATGCTAATAAAAGACAAAAGAAACTAAATATGAATAAAATGATGACTCACAACACGTGGTAAGCTTTCTCTCCTGGCTTTGATCTCTGATCTCCGGCAAAACTCACATAAAATGCGACAAAAAACAAAATGAAAATAAATCCAAACAGCTTGCCAATATCATTTTTGCCGTTCCATGTAATTCCGTTACTCCCCAAGCCTGCACAACATGTAGTCATTTTATTCATATTTAGTTTCTTTTGTCCTTTATTAGCATATTTGGTATTGGAGTAATCCAAAAGTAATTGAAAGTAATCCAGTTAAAGTAACCCTACCCAAACCTGCGTGCAATCAGGGGAGGCGGGTGAGGCACATAGTTCTGAGGTCATGGGATCAAATCCAGCTACTAGCTTTCCTGTGCATAGTTTGCATGTTCTCCATGTGCTTGCATGGATTTCCTCCCACATTCCAAAAATTCGCATGTCAGGTTAATTAGCCGGTTCGAATTGTCCCTAGATGTGAATGATTGAGTGAGTTTTCTGTCTCTATGTGCCCTGTGTATGGCTGGCAACCAGTTCAGGGTGTCCCCTGCCAACTGCCCTAAGATAGTTGGGATGGGCTCCAGCGCCCCCGCGACCCTACTGAGGATAAGCGGTGCAGATAATGGATGGATGGATATATACTTTTGGGATCGAAAGACATTTTTATGCAAATAAAGGCCTTATTTTTAGAATATTGAATTGAATGCCTTATATATCCCTGATTTTTCACATTAGAACATGAAAATTGTTTCTACGAAGAATATGTGACGAATTACTGTGCTGGAATGGAATTAGTGATGGTCTTAGCACGCTAACAGCAAGTCAAGCCATCCAGTCATTTTTTTTATCGTTGCACGGAGGATTAGAGACTACCTATCCATTGATGCTTTCATTTAAAAGTAACAGAGCATTGACATCATCAGGGTTGGGTAGGGTTACTTTAACTTGATTCCTTTCAATTACTTTTGGATTACTCCAATACCAAATATGCTAATAAAAGACAAAAGAAACTAAATATGAATAAAATGATGACTCACAACACGTGGTAAGCTTTCTCTCCTGGCTTTGATCTATTTGATCTCCGGCAATACCAACATAAAATGCGACAGAAACAAAATGAAAATAAATCCAAACAGCTTGCCAACATCATTTTTGCCGTTCCATGTATTTCGTTACTCCCCAAGCCTGCACAAAATTTAGTCATTTTATTCATATTCAGTTTCTTTTGTCTTTTATTAGCATATTTGGTATTGGAGTAATCCAAAAGTCATTGAAAGTAATCAAGTTAAAGTAACCCTACCCAACCCTGGACATCATTTAGGTTAAGTGAAGACAATATATATTTTTTATGCTTTAGTTCATATACATCTAATGCTTTCTTGTTCTGCCATTAAAATCATGTATAAGATGCAGGTTCACTCTTTTAAAGGGTTTCTACAACTTAAGGCAAGTTAAATTCTGAGAAAATGGTAGGAACGCTTTTTTTCGGCCAATCTCTAAGACTAAGGAGGACCTCTTGAAGCTTGTCTTCCAAAAGTTAGTTAAACTTAACTTTATTTATCTTTATAGAACATAAGATAAGCTTCAAGAGGTCCTCCTTTGACTTTTTAATGCCTTTTAAAATCAAATTTAAGACCAAGTCGACCAAATGTAACACAATTTTTAAAAAAAAGAAATAAATATTTCTTGCACACGATACATCGTGCATTGCATGTAAAGGTTTCAGCCATGGCGAAAAACGCTGGTCGGACAGCCACTTCTCAATAAATTGACATTTTTCCACTGTCCAAAGTTAACGTCTCTGTCTGAATTTGCTATGTGTATTGTGGGTAGACCTAAGACATGCTCTGAAAGGCCTGACTGAAACCACTTGACTGTTTTGATAGCTCGGAATTGTGGTCACCCGGTGTTGACACCAAAGTAAATTTGTAAATTATTAAAAAAATGACAGTTGATAAATCTCACTAAATATCTTTAGTTATACCAAATATATTTATATTTAATTTATTCAAATATCGAAAATGGGATTTAAGACATTTTAATGCCAATAAAGGGTTTATTTTTAGAATAATGAATTCAATGGCTGGGCAGCATGGCGGCGCAGTGGTTAGCGTGTGTGCGGCGCAGTTCTGAGGTCATGAGATCGAACCTCCTGTGTGGAGTTTGCATATTCTACCTGTGCTTGCGTGGGTTTCCTCCGGGCACTCCAGTTTCCTCCCACATTCCAAAGATATGCATTTCAGGTGAATTGGCCGGACTAAATTGTCCCTAGGTGTGAATCAGCGAGCGAATTGTCTGTCCCTGTGTGCCCTGCGACTGGCTGGCAACCTGTTCGGGGTGTCCCCTGCCCACTGCCAGAAGACAGCTGGGATGGGCTCCAGCACCGCCGCGACCCTACTGAGGATAAGCGGTGTAGATAATGGTAAAAAATGGAATTCAATGGCTCTAAAGACTTCAAAGATCTGCGGGAACCCTAATTTTTAAATTTGACTGTCTCTCACCTGACACAAACCTCACCGACTGTCACTGTATCATAATAATCTTTCAGTGAATGCAAAACAATCTTACATATTTTTTTTAAATGTTCTTGTCAGAAAAGCATTACTGGTCTTGGCCATGCCGGGCATTCTACTTTAGGGAGGTTGTTGGGGCCATGGTTTCTAGAAAAAAAAATGACAGAGAGCCGCCAGGCAGTGATTGCTCCAGAGTCGCCGGTACACGATAGCAGATGTTTATCAATTTTGTCGGTCTTTATTGGTGGTGCCATGACATGAAACCTAGCAAAAGACACCCCCAGTGGTCTAAAGTATTACTGTGTACATTTTCACTAAAATCGGTTCAGTCGTTTCGAAGCCTTTAAGCCACTTACGAACACAAACACACACATGCGCAAATCTGGATTTATATAATAGTCTAAAAGTCTAGAAAAATTAGAGCGACAAAATATTGTATTTATTTTCTGCTTGATTTAAATAATTTAACCTGACGTGTGCAGAGTCCATACATGGTCCTTTGCCTGATAAAAGCATAAAGCAACATATGTGCTGACATTGAAGACTCTCAGCTGTGAAGCCTCACATTATCTTACGATTAAGCAGACCGGCCACCTTCACTGCATGCTCTAGCCAGTACTTGAAAGCAGGCTTTCCAGACATTGAGATATCTCAGTCGTGGGCTACTCCGTGTCGAGGTTATCCTGTGTAGATTTACAGCTTGAGAAGCTTGTGAATATTGGATGGGAGGCCCGCCGCTATAAGCCTGACTGACATCCCGTCGGGCTCTTTGTCAAGGACAAGGATGGAATTTCATCCGCTATGGAGGCGCAGCGGCAATCACGGCCAGTAAGCTACACTTTGCGGTACCTGCTTCACCTGAGTTTACCTGTCATTAAAAACTCCTCACCTTACCGAAGAATGTTAACCTCTTCGCTGGTTTATAGTCACACGTGCTTGTCTGATCTATTGAATCTGACCTTTCATTTCATCATCCGTGAATTTGAATATAAAATCTGATATATATAATATTGGACGTAAAATCTGAACTTATATTATGTTTTTAAATGATTTACCAACTCATAGTGTTTTGTTTTGAGGGCGGACCCAAGAGAAGGGGAAGCTGGAAGTGAGGCAAGAATGTTTTTTATGAACAACCCAGGAACAAAGTAATGGACGAGCAAGCGGGCACAGAAATAATAATAATAATAATAATAATAATTTCCTTGTATTGTCATTCTGTGTAACAATGTACACAGAAATTGCACCTGACCCGTTGTAGCGAGCCGATGCAGCCGCAGCCAACAGAGGGCGCCGCCGACCACTTTTTAAGTCTTAGGAATGACTCGGCCGGGGCGCGAACCACCTGACTTGCGGCCAAAAAAAATCAAACCTGACTCAAAAGTCCAAACCCAAAACAAAGGCCAAAACCAGAAATATATAATGCAAGGAACAAAGTAACAAACAAAAACAAAAAAATTGCTACTGAGGATAAGCGGTGCAGATAATGGATGGATTTATATACATATATCTATATTTATTGGAACAAATTAGGAATCTTGGGGTCATGTTTGCCACCATATAGTTGTCTGTTATCAAACATTTTTGGAAAAAGCTCCAGGGAGCCACTATGGAGCGCCAAAGAGCTGCTAGTTTCAAAGCCCTCGACTTAGAGGGAGCTGACATGATTGTCTGATATCTTGCTGCCAAGAGTACCCACAAAAATGTCACCAAAAAAAGATTAAAAATAGTGCAATAGTGGCAATAGTGCCACTTTGAGTCTCTGTAGTTTTTATTCCTCCTTGTGCTTTGTAGCACTCACTTTTGGTTGCAATACACTATGCGGCGGCATCAAATGGTCAAAAATTACACAGTGTCCCTTTAACAACTAAAAGCATGACATGTAAAACTAAAGAATGGATAGATTTAGTTATCAATACACCAGGCACCCAACAAAATTCTCTTCTCCAGACCAATGGGTTGGATTACCGGACTACAGAAATTTAATTAGCGAATTAAATGTTTTTAATTATCTTTAAAAAGATTGTAAAATTCCTCATCTTTTGACAAATTGTTGTCACAAGGGAAGAGAACAATCAAATAGGGAAATTTTTATGTAGTGTTCACAATATCGTAGTGGAAGCCAGAGCTCTTGTTGGTTGTAGGAATGAGTGGAGAGGTGTTGTGAAAGGATAGTGGGATGTTTAGACGTGTTCTAAACGGCCAGGGTACCTGTATGATGCGGGAGGGGTAAACCAGTGAAAGCTGTCGGGCCATGCTGTTGAACAGAAGAGTGTGTTGTGTCACCCTAACCCGAGTGACATGGCTTGCGTCCCGTTTTATCTGGAGGGACGAAAGCATGACCAACTTGGGTCCCGAGGTGCTTAACTTGGTTGGGTGTTTGGACATTTGGGTTGACCCTGGTCCCCCCAAAAAATGTTTGTGTGTGTTTTTTTTCTCCTTTTTCCCTTTTCTTAAATTGTCTTTGTTTTTGTGTATGTGTTTTTCTTGCTGTCGGTCACCCCTCTCGAGGGATATGACCAGGTTAAATAGATAGATATTTCAAGATAACTCACAAACCGTCACCCCTCCAATATTTTTCTGAATATATTTTTTACAAGAATCTATTCTAGCAAATTGAGGGAATTTCATCCCCATGACACTTTCCATAAATATCCGATCTTTGCTTTGACCCAGCTGGTTTCTTATATTGCTCATTACTCTTATACTGTATTTCCTCCATCCACGATCATTTTGTAGTTTTTCCTTTGAGGCCCATTTATTGAAAGAAATTGCATAACCACCAAAAATACCTTGACATACAAGTTTTCCCCATTCCGGATTGATCGTTTTTCAAGCAAACGCCGGAGGCCTGTAAATTTTTATTCTTTTGCGCATGAGCTCAGCAGAGGTTATATCGCTTAAAAGAAAGGGGGGGGAAAAAATCATGGATTCGAGCCACATTTTTCTGCTTCCTTGAATTGTTACAGAACTTTTTACAACGCGTAGCATGAGCATCCAATAATTTAAGATAACAAGTCGTTTTCATTGCTCCGCAATGTTTACTAAAGAGCTTTGAGGCTTGGAATCAATTAGGATTGGCTTTCCTCACGTCCATTTACTTTCGAGTACAGCCGGGCTTACAGCTGTGAAACCTGAGGACTTTTTTTTCACTCTCCCTCCTTCCTACTCACTTTTCTCCTCCCCTGTGTCCCCAAAAAGGGTCTTCGGGGAGCCCAGCTGACACAAACTGGCGTTTGAAAAAAAATAGCAGCTCGGGAAGCCACGACTTTCATCATCATACAAAGGAAATGATCTGCATTTAGATAGCGCTTTTCACAAGTCAAGACTTCCCAAAGCGCTTTACAGTGTGCTTCACATTTCCCAATAGCGGCCGTGCAGCCATGTAAGGCGCTAACCTGCTTATTGGGGGTATTAGGGGTTCAGTGTCTTACCCAAGGACACTTCGACATGTAACACGGACGAGCCGGGATTCGAACTGCGATCTCTTGATCCCAAGACGAGCGCTCTACCTCCTGAGCCCCAAAGGGAAAAGGGGTTCATGGCAATTTGAATGGAACTGTTAACATCTGGGGCAGCACGGCGGCATATTGGTTAGCGCTTGTGCGGCACAGTTCTGAGGTCATGAGATCGACCGTCCTGTGTAGAGTTTGCATGTTCTCCCCGTGCTTGCGTGGGTTTCCTCCGGGCACTCCGGTTTCCTCCCACATTCAGAAAACATGCATGTCAGGTTAATTAGCCGGGCCAAATTGTCCCTAGGTGTGAATGAGCGAGCGAATTGTCTGTCCCTGTGTGCCCTGCAACTGGCTGGCAACCGGTTCAGGGTGTCCCCTGCCCACTGCCCGAAGATGGCTGGGATGGGCTCCAGCACCCCTGCGACCCTACTGAGGATAAGCGGTGCAGATAATGGATGGATGTCAACATCTAGCACTGAGTTGTTTCTTTGTTAAATGCAATGGATGTTACTGCATTTCCTTTCCCTCATGTAGGTTTTAGATCAGGGTATGGTGTAATAATAGGCTGTAGTTTGCAATAATCTGTGGTCTGTGCAGCCCTTTGAGACTCCTTGTGATTAGAGGCTATACAAATAAACATGACTTGACTTGACTAGTCAAGCATGAGATCCAACATTCTGCTTTTCTTTGTCGTAGCAGACGTCTTTTCCGGAGATGGGTGTGGGCACGAGACATTTGGGACATGATTCCACTTCGATTCCGGGAAGGGTTTGAATCCAGTCGTTTTCCATTACGTAGCACAATTAACCATTATGTTATTCAGTGAATTGAGCGGTGATTTATTTTGTTAAGTGTTTTTTTCTGAATGCTTAAGGTCATACAAGGAGCTGTTTTTTTTTTTTTTGCTTTTGTTTGGTATTAAAATGGAAACTCTCCTATTACAATCAGAAAAATAATAATAATGGCTAAATCGATATTTTATTATCATCGTTTTCTTATTTCATCATCTAGTAGTGTTATCGAGGTTGAAATTGTAAATCAGTAACAAATATGTAATATAAATCTATATATTCATTCCGTTTTAATCATCACAGTTAATTGGTAATACAAGGCAGTTATCGCTTCAGATTTTTCCGTTCACAATATTGTACGTTATACAAAATACTGAAAATACTGCCATCCACTTAACTATCTTTGGCAGTGAAAGCATGGCCAAATCTTCTTTTTGATGTCTTATCTGTTCATACTTGCCTCTCTCTTCCTGCAGCAACAGAATTTCCATAGCTAATTTGTGGTTTTCATTGTAGTTTTGTCGATCCAATGTGCTTTTCTGAAAGTTCGTATTGCAAAATGATTTATGCAATCCAGTTTTTTTGTCACGCTGGGTACACGCATCACAGCCTCCATTATCATCCTCCTCATAGCGTAACCAGGAATATAATTGAGTCCACTTTGGCAGAAAAGTCCTTTTCTTGCTAGGAGTATTCTTTTATTTTCTTTCGTCGAATCGTTCGCTTCAATGCACGTGTTTTCCTTGCCTTCGCGATCTTCTGAAGAATTTCTCTACCGTTTTTTTCGTGCCGGAATTATTGCCGTTGTTATCACTTTCTGCATTATGTTTCGACTTATTACCGACACTGAAGACATTACCAATTTTTTAGTTGATTTGCACCTAATACCAACTGTTTTTTACGGAGGCATACTTCTCTTTCACTCGAAAACCACCAAAACAATGACGTCATCTCGGACCAACAACATCTTGTTTGCCGAGATCGGCGCGAGACCAAAACAACAATGGCGGATCTGCCTGACAAAAAGTTTGGAGTGGGGTAAATCTTTGTTAAAAAAAGAAAAAGTAATCGGGTAATAATGACAATTTGGTGTCAAAAAAGTTGCGTCCTGGGGACGCACGTTGATTTGACACAATGCGTCCCCAGCAAAAATGGACGCGGGCAAACGAGAACACTGGTAGTATTTGGTCAACTTTTGGCTGTTTGGGTCCAAAAGATTTCCATTCTCTGGTGTCGATAATCACTCAGGATTTGGGTATCGTATCAGTCATAGAAATATTGGTTGCACCAAGCACAGAGGAAGCCATTGTGGTTAGGGCCAGAGGTGTCAGTAGAGAGTAAAAATATAACTGGGAACCTCTTTAGGGAAAAGGCCATATTGGCAAATCATTAAAAATTATTGATGACTAATTACGAAGTTACTCATGGTTTGGGACAAGGCATCAATCCAAGTGGATAGTCCAGAGTTGAGTACTCTCATTGGTATTGCTCCTAAAACAAAGTGATAGTTAAATTCAAAAGCTAAAATCTATTACAGCAGTGTTCATTTTACTTCTGAAAAGCGATGAGTCCCGTGGACTCGCATGCTCAAAAATCTATGGGTCCCAACAGAGATCTATGGGTCCCCAAAATTTAGTGTTATCGAGGTTGAAATTGTAAATCGGCGACAAATATATAATATAAATCTATATATTCATTCAGTTTTAATCATCAAATTATTGTTGGTAATATACGGATTAAAGGGATAACCACAAACCTGTCTTTTTTCATTTTCTCCTTTTATAACTTCCTTTTTTTCTTAACTTCTTTACACAACATGCCACTGCCCGATAATTGCTGGGATGGGCTCCGGCACCCCCGCGACCCTACTGAGGACAAGCGGTGCAGCTAATGAGATGTGATGAGATGAGATAATTCATAATATAATGCATCAAAGCAAGTGAGCCGTTTGGGAGCCGGCTCTCTTGAATGAGTTGAGCCGAAAAAGCCGGTTCTCTGAAAAGAGACGGACTTTTCACCACACAACTTGAGATCGGCGTGCAGACGAAAACTCGAACCGCGAGACCAAAACAACATCTGCCGGATCTGCCCTACGAAAAGTTTGGAGTGCGGTAAATCTTTGTTTGAAAAAAATGTAATTGGTTAATAATGACACTTTTGTGTTATTTGTACAGCCCTTAATCACAAGATGTCTCAAAGGACTGCACGGGGTTACAATGACACCATCCCCTGATCTTAAACCAACATGCGGGCAAGGAAAAACTCAAAACCTCAGCGTGAGGAAAAAAGAAACCTTGAGAAGGGGCCTCACAAGTGGTAATCCTCCTTCCAGGATGACCAGGGTGCAATTGATTTAACAAATAGAAGACATATACAATAAAAGAAAACAATAGGAAATATGTTGAAATTTGTCCAGAAAGTAAATAATCTTCAACATAAGACTACTTATTTTTTTCACTGCCATCACACAGACCGCACAGGAAATCAAACTCTCTACATGTTGCATAAAAAGCACATTATATTTCACACCTTTGACCCACTATCTCTTTGCAGTCCTTATATTCGCCATAAAGGAAGTGAGTAAAATCGTGTGCAAAAATATTGCTGTAGCTCTGTTGAATTTCCGGGTTTTGCGGTTTTATGTAATACATGGACATTTTCAGTGTTTTTATATGTAACCGCGGTGTACCTGTCCCACCAAAGATCCACATTCACCCTGGACTGGATGATAAGGTTTTTATTATAGTTGCTGCAAATGAATGAGTCACAACACATGGTAAGCTTCTCTCTTGGCTTTGATCTCGTTGGCAGCTCGTTATAGACTGCCCAATACATTTCAAAAAGCTTTCTTTTCATCCATCCATCCATCCATTATCTGCACCGCTTATCCTCAGTAGGGTCGCGGGGGTGCTGGAGGTCATCCCAGCCATCCTCGGGCTGTGGGGAGGGGACACCCTGAACTGGTTGCCAGCCAGTCGCAGGGCACACAGAGACAGGCAACTCACTTGCTCATTCACACCTAGGGACAATTTGGACCGGCCTATTAACCTAATATGCATGTTTTTGGAATGTGGGAGGAAACCCACGCAAGCACGGGGAGAACATGCAAACTCCACACAGGAGGTTTGACCTCATGACCTCAGAACTGTGCCGTACACGCGCTAACCACTGCGCCGCCGTGCTGCGCTTTCTTTTCAGTTTACATCAAATATATTTTAGAATATCAACCATCACAATACATTTTTACATCCATTTTAACAAGATACTTTTAACAAGAGATCGTGTAGTGTTTTTTTAACGTTTACAAGGAATTCAACATATTTTTCTTTAAACTGAATTTTAACCAACATCATCCTTTTTATATACTGGTATATGAGAAAATAGAAATAATAACAATAATGAGTATAAAAACGGGTACAATTTACCTGCAAATGAATGAGTCACAGCACATGGTAAGCTTCTCTGTTGGCTTTGATCTCTATAAAGGGAGTTAGCATTTTAGCACAACATGCAACGTCCGGCAACACTAACATAAAAGACGACAGAAACAAAACGAAAATGAATCCAAACAGCTTGACAACATCAATCACATTCCTGTGCATGTTGAGAGATTTGTCAGCTGTGGTTTTAATGTTTAAAATTAACTTTTTTTCGGAGCACCAAAAGATCGTGTCTTACCGTTGGAAGCTCGTTGTAGACTGCCAAAAAAACCCAACTTCCTGTCGCAAAGTCTAAAGCCAAACCAAACCTTACCCGATACCAGCAGGTGGCACTGTTGGACTCATCATTGCAGGACACTTACACAAAAACTACACAACATATTTCAGCAGGAATTTCAATAAAACAAAAGTTATTATTACACCCGTTACATATATACTGTAATACATTTTTCACATTTACCCTTTTGTTTCCATTTCGTAAAACTCTTTGTAAAAAGGATTGTGGTTGTAATGATGACTGAATGCAAATCGTAGTAATTCAATCATCAGTCTAGTCAAGTCAAGTCATGTTTATTTGTTTAGCCCTTAATCACAATGAGTCTCAAAGGGCTGCACAGACTGCAGTCTATTATTAAACCATCCCCTGATCTTAAAGCGACATGAGGGCAAGGAAAAACTCAAAAGCCTCAACATGAGGAATATGAAGTAACCTTGAAAAGGGACCACCACATGAGGTAGTCCCCCTTCCAGGATGACCAGGCTGCGATGGATGTTGCAATACTTAGAATATATATATATATATATATAGCTAAATCTGCTTTTTGTAGTTTATTGCTATAATAAACTGTGATATTGATACTACTAGCTCATTTGAAGAACTCAGTAATAATAGAACAGTGCTTGGACATCAAAAAATTGGAGAATAAGATTCGAACGCCGGAGCTTCTTCTTTGTATACTTTATAATTCCGACTACTATTATTTAGCACCTCCTAGTGGTTAAAATAGTCATTCATTAAAAACAAAACACGAACTGTTATGTAAATGTGCATTTAAAAGAAAAATAAAGCATACTTTGAGAAATATGCATTTATTTTGCATATCATCTAGAGCACAGGTGTCAAACAGGCGGCCCGCGGGCCGGATCAGGCCCGCTAAGGGATTGTATCCGGCCCGCGAGGCATCGCTGAAGGAAGCGCAAGAGAAAAATGAGCTGAATGAGTTGAAATATGTCCACGTGATGTTGCCAAAGCCAGGTGCCTCTCACCAACGCTGTTTTCTCTCTCTCTCTTTTTTTTTCTCTTTCTCTCTCCCTCTCCCTTTCTCTCTCTCTCTCTCTTTCCTTTTCTCTCAATCTCTCTCTCTCTCAATCTTTCTCTCTCTCTTTCTTTGTGTGTGTCTTTTTACCTAATTTTCACTGTCTTCCTTTTTCCTTTTCTCTTTTCTCTCTCATTTGTTTTCCCTTCTCTTTTTCTCCATTTCTTTCTCTCCTCTCTTTCTCTTTTCTCTCCTCTCATTCTCTCTTACTAATTTTCTCTGGATTTCCTTCACTCTCTTTTTTCCCCCTCCCTCACTATTTCTTTTTATCTCTTTTGTTTCTCACATTCTCTCGCTCACTCTCTCTCTCTTTCTTTGTCCCATCCGCTCTCTTTTCAGCTTCTTCTCTTTCTCTTATTTCTTTCTCTCTCTTTTTCTTTCTCTCTAATCCACTATTCCGGCCCCCAAGAGAGTGTTTGTTCTATCATGTGGCCCTCGAGTTAAAATGAGTTTGACACCACTGATCTAGAGAGACCTGACATGACTGTCCGCCATCTTTCTGCTACGTTTCGAAAGGCTGGGTTAAAAAAAAAGAAAGAAAATAAAAATGGTTCTGTCACTTTGAGTCTCTGTAATTTTGAATATTCCTTGTGCTTTGTAGCACTCATTTTTTAGTTGCAAAAGACAATACAGTGACATCTAGAGGTCAAATAAGACACACTGCGCCTTTAAGTCAGCGGTGTCAAACTAATAGAGTTCAGGGGCCACAGGTTAAAAAAATATTTTCACAGAAACCAGACTTATAAATAAATAGCATAAAAACTGTGCCTTAGCTGGAAGGCTGAGGGTCTTTTAGGAGGCTCACAATAAATATTATTCTGGTTGTAAGATTTGATTATGAAAAGATTATTGAGTGGGTTTATTTTCTCAATATTTTATTGTAGTGTTTATTAACTGCATGCAAAATAGCATATAAAACCTATTTAAATGATTGATTTAATGATTTAAAAGTCTATTTCTTCCTCAAAACGTTTACCTGAATATGTAAACTCCGATGTTAGATTTCATAAATGTTATAGAAAGGAGCAAAAGCTTCTTTAAAAAACACCCAGGTGCTTTTTAGAAAAAATAATTTTAGTTAAAGTTTATTTTTAGAATTGACTTAAACAGTGGGCAGCACGGCAGCGCAGTGGTTAGTGCTTGTGCAGCACAGTTCATGTCATGGGAACCTGTCGTGGGTTCAAATCCAGCTCCGGACATCCTGTGTGGAGTTTGTATGTTCTCCCCGTGCTTGCGTGGGTTTCCTCCGGGCACTCCGGTTTCCTCCCACGTTCCAAAAACATGCATTTCAGGTGAATTGGCCGGTCCAAATTGTCCCTAGGTGTGAATGAGCGAATGAGTTGTCTGTCCCCGTGTGCCCTGCAATTGGCTGGCAACCAGTTCAGGGTGTCCCCTGCCCACTGCCCGGAGATGGCTGGGATGGGCTCCAGCCCCCCCGCGACCCTAATGAGGATAAGCGGTACGGCTAATGAGATGAGATGAGACTTAAACAGTGCATTAATGACTTGATAGTAAAATCAAAATGGGTTTCCTCGATGTCCTCTGGTAGATTAATGGTAATCAGCAAATACAGCTTTAGGAGTGGCACTTAGTTTTGCTGACATCTAGTGGACATTTTAAAAACTGCAAATAGTTGTTCAAACGCTCATTTTTCTCTTGAGCTTCTCTCAGCATTGTCTCGAGGGCCGCATAAAATGAGGTGACGGGCCACTTTTAGCCTGCGGGCCATGAGTTTGACACATGTGGTTTAAGTAACCATATAATCGTATTAATGCCTGTAGTTTAAGGTGAAATGTCTTAAATGTATATGCTATTTGTGATCTAAAATCCACTATCATTGAAAAAAAAAATCAATATTTTATTCGTTTACCATCTCGCTCAGCGGAAAGTCTGGTGTTGTTTTACTTGTTCAAACACGGCTCAAGTTCATTTGGTGTTTTAATATTTCACCATTTTATACCTGTTCCGTTATTTGAAAGCATTAACAAGGCTCTGCGCCAGACAGGGCTCCGGGCGTTTTGTGTTCGGTAGATAAACTTTAACCTCACAGAGGTTGACAATTCAAACAAAACATATTTTATGAGTGTTTATGATTTACTCGTGGAGATAAGAGGAAAAGTCTTTTCCTGAGTGCAAGGGAGCGAGACCTCTACAAAACGCCCCGGGTGTCCTCGTGCACTGACTTGACAAGGGCAAATCTCCACATCAGCAAAAGTTATATACAGAGAATACATTAAGTCCGGGGTCCCCAAATTTTAATCCCGTGGGGGCCACATAACCTTTCTGATGAGGGTCAATTTGTGACAGAAAAAGTGTGGGGATTTTAGGGGTGCCTAAGGGGGATTACTTCATGTGTGGCCCCTTCTCAAGGTTTCTTCATTTTCCTCATGCTGAGAATTTTGAGTTTTTCCTTGCCCTCCTGTAGGTTTTAGATCAGGGGATAGTGTAATTATAGTCTGTAGTTTGCAATAATCTGTGGTTTGTGCCGCTCTTCTTGACTCTGTGATAAAGGGCGTCACAAATAAACAAGACTTAACTTGACTTAAATGTAAAAACGGATTGTTTTCCAGAAAGCCACAATCAATTAACCTCTCTAGATTCCTCACAGAACAGTAGTCAGAAATAAATGAATAATAACCATTAGTGCTATAGATGACTTGCAAAAAGGCAGTCCATATCTAGTCACACTACCAGAGACAAATGCTAGTTTCGTTGTTCGTTTCTACTATTATATTCTAAGGATTTTAAGTGACAAATGCATTTTCGCTGAAACATGTGATATGCACAATGGAATTAGCATTTGTCTTTGGTACTGTGACTAAACTTAGCGTGATAAGATAAAAGCAAATGTATCTTTATGTGTCATCTACATTAGTGGTTGGTACCCTTTTCCTGCCCAATAATAACATTTGTAATTATAACAACATTTATATAATGATAATAATAAAAATAATAAAAATAATACAAATAATAAAAATAATAAAAATAATAAAAATAATAAAAATAATAAAAATAATAAAAATGATGAAAATGATAAAAATAATAAAAATAAAAATATTATTATTATTAATAATGATAATAATAATAATAATAATAATGAATATGGGCAGCACGGCGGCGCAGTGGTTAGCGCTTGTGCGGCACAGTTCGTGTCATGGGAACCTGTCGTGGGTTCAAATCCAGCTCCAGACTTCCTGTGCGGAGTTTGTATGTTCTCCCCGTGCTTGCGTGGGTTTCCTCCGGGCACTCCGGTTTCCTCCCACGTTCCAAAAACATGCATTTCAGGTGAATTGGTCGGTCCAAATTGTCCATAGGTGTGAATGAGCGAATGAGTTGTCTGTCCGTGTGTGCCCTGCGATTGGCTGGCAACCAGTTCAGGGTGTCCCCTGCCCACTGCCCGGAGATGGCTGGGATGGGCTCCAGCCCCCCGCGACCCTAATGAGGAAAAGCGGTACGGCTAATGAGATGAGATAATGAATATAGCCCAGATTCACTGTTTATTACTAGACCCTTAAGGATCTAGATGACACAAGAAAAGGCATTCGATTTTATCTCATCATCACACTGGTTTTACTCATGATGTTGTAAGATGTTGTTTTGGGCTAAATTCTTTCCCATAATACTCCATTATAATATTATAAAATGTGGCCCTGTGAGTAAAATAGTGTGATGATGAGATAAAATGTAATGCCTTTTCTTTTGTCATATAAAACCTAGTGGTTAGGATTAGGGATGCTCACCGCCATAATCCGGGTTCGATTTCCATTGTATCTAGAGCTGAGCAAATTAGGTCAGCGATATTTGTCCACTGATTAAACATTGCTCAATTACGGTTATGTACTACCGTAAAACCTCGGTGTAACGCGAACCTAAACCGTTTTTATTGGGTAAGAAAAATGACATAGGAAAAGGCATTCTATGTTATCTTATTATCACTGCTCATTGCTGAACTATTTCCTATAATGCTCTATAACAACATTGAACAACTTGGTACCGAGAGTAAAAATAGTGTGATGATGGGATAAAATGTAATGCATTTTCCATTGACATCTACAAGCTTAGTAACCTAGTGGTTAGGATTCAGCAGTGAGATCCGGGTTTGATTCCCCGGATGCTGAGCAAATGAGTTTGCATTTGTCGACTGATCGATTTTTAATCATGATGATATTCTACAGTAAAACATCGGTATAACGTGCACCAAATCTTTTTGGGGTGAAAAAAAAGTGTATTCATGAATCAAGATAGTATTGGCAAAAACATAAGACAAAATGACACATCTAGTTACAACCAAAAATGTGCACCCAGACTATTTTTTTTAGGTCAAAATAAAATGTGCCTCAATATTGGATTGGATTGAATTGTCCTCATTATTATCACGGTTGTGTCACGGTTGCCCATTGCCCTCACTTGGCCCCGCCCGTTTGGCGCCAGCTGTGGCTTGTTACCTGATTGGCTTTCCTCCTATTTAAACTCAGTGCTCTCAATCACTCCTTGTCAGTCCCTCAACGAACCTCTGCACTTGCCAGGGAAGCATTTTGACTCTGTCCGGTATACTGCTCGTGTATCCTGTATCCGATATCAATTTCATCTGTCTCCTCCTGCCGGTATCTTGCTACAGTCTCCAGTATCCGATATCGATCCTGCTTGTCTCGTCCTGTGTGGTATCTTTCTCCCGTCTCCAGTATCCGATATCGATCTCGTCTGTCTCCTCCTGCCCGGTATCTTGCTACAGTCTCCAGCATCCAATATCGATCCGGCCTATCTTGTCCTGTCCAGTATCTTGCTCCAATCTCCAGTATCCGGTATCGATCCTGTCGGTCTCGTCCTGTCCGGTATATTGTTCTAGTCTTCTGTATCCGGTTTTGACCCTGTTTGTTTCATCCTGTCCGGTATCCTGCTCCAGTATCCTTATCGATCCCGTCTGTTCTGCCTCTGACTTCTCTGTCCCACTTATTCCGCCTAGCGATCACCGCATCCCTGGCGTTTGTGTTCACGTGCATGACTGCCCCATTCCCTTAAAATAAAGCTTTTGTGAAAACGTTACGCATCTGGGTCCTCCGTCTGTTCGGGTTCTGACAGGTTTTGAAACATTTGTATGCAATGAGATTAGACATGACACTCCGGGGTAAAACATGTAACAAATACTTTAAAGAGGAAAAAAGGATAATTAACTATCAGAATAAAAAGCGGAAAATAATATTTACAGCATAGTGCTTAGAGACTGGCCCAAGTTATAATAACAGTGCAATGTTTGTGAATGAAAAATAATAGTGCATTGTAACAAGGAAAAGATAAGGTATATATTTTCAAAGTTTTGTGCAATAATATTCAAATAAAAAAATAAAAAAGTCGAAATATGACACAACGGATGGGTAGTTAGGACGCAACCCCACAGTGCGGAAGTCCAGGATTCAAATCCAGCTACAGACACCTCCCTGTGCAGAGTTTGCATGTTCTCCCCGTGCCTGTGTGGGTTTCCTCCAGGCATTCCGGTTTCCTACCATGTTTCAAAAACATGCATTTCAGGTTAATTGACCTAGGTGTGGGCAGCACGGCGGCGCAGTGGTTAGCGCATGTGCGGCACAGTTCTGAGATCATGATGTCGAACCTCCTGTGTGGGGTTTGCATTTTCTCCCCGTGCTTTCGTGGGTTTCATCCGGGCACTCCGGTTTCCTCCCACATTCCAAACATGCATTTCAGGTTAATTGGCCGTTCCAAATTGTATCTAGATGAGCGAGCGAATTTTCTGTCTCTATGTGCCCTGCGACTGGCTGGCAACCAGTTCAGGGTGTCCCCTGCCCACTGCCGGACGATAGCTGAGATGGGCTCTGGCACCCCCGCGACCCTACTGAGGATAAGCGGTGCAGATAATGGATGGATGGATGACCTAGGTGTGAATGAGAATGTGAGTCTGTCTCTTTGTGCCTTGTAACTGGCTCGTAACCAGTTCAGGGTGTCCCCTGCCCACTGCCCGAATATAGCTGCTCAAGCAACCTCGCGACCCTAGTGTGGATAAGCGGTGACGATATTGGATGGATGGAGGTCGCAAGTAATGTTTTCACAGTTTTGTGCGCTCGTTTGGGGCAGTGATGGCTGTCTCTAGGGTGGGAAGAGTCTTTTATAATGTTGATGGCTCCGCTACGGTATCTCAAGCCGGAAATGTCCTCTAGACTAGGCAGAGAGAAGCCGATGATTTTCAGGACTGTGTTGATGTTGCTGATACCAAATGCTCTGTGGTATTGTTCAGGGGGCCGGACCAAACGTGGAAGCGAGCTGTATCCTTCCCCGCAGGCTATAGTTTGGGGACCAAAGCGTTAAGCAGCTGATAACACACCAAAAAGTAGAGAAATCGAGTTGGAGAACATCTGACGTCCATCTGACCTGAATTAGGGATGAGCTCATTGTGTACTGCAGTGCATTTAATAGCGCGTTTGCAGAGGAACGCCCAGCCTGTTCCTTCTCATTCCAGCGGGCCTGTGTCATCCTGGCCCCGGGGCCACCACACATGCAGCCTCCTGCACGAGTCGATCGTGCCCGGCGGGGGGAAAGCCAGTGAGGAAAAGTGGGGATCAGAAGGGAGACCGAGGGCAGGAAGAGAGGGATCAGAGGTGGATGGAGGAGAGGAAGAGGGAGCAGGAGGGAGACGCAGGGGAGGAAATGAAGGATTCCCAGACGGGAGGCGTTGGGTGGCTTCGGTGGGATGGCGGGAGATTTGTTTGCACAAGGAAAGGAAAAGTTAGATCATGTTGAAACTGTACAGGGGAATAAAAGATGGAGGATTGATCCTACCGTATGTACAAATAATAGAAATAGATGCCATATACTGTACATAAATAGACAGAAATAAATCACATACCTAAATATATAAACATAAATGCATTTTTTTCATTTATTTATGCATTTTGTCATATTTTTATTTATTTATTTATTTTGCCAAGTCCGTTGTCATGCACAGTGGTACCTCTTGATACGCTTAATTCTTTCCATAGCTTGTATTTCTCGTGTAATGAGCAAATTTTCTGCATGTGAGATCATTAAAAATCACTTGTTCTGTTCCCAAACTCCCCAAAACCATCTAAAATAAATAGAAATTGCAATAATACAGTATAGTGATTAAACATAGATAATACAGTAATAAAATAAATAAGAGTATATTAACGAAATAAAATGTGAGTTTATTATGAGGGAGTCGCCGTAATGGAGGTGGGTGAGTTGGGATGGTGGAGGGGTGCAGGAGGAGTGATGGAGAGGAGACCATTGATGATTCGCAAGCACTTATTGTATACTGAAAATTATTTATCACCTTATGTATCCCTTTTAGCTGAACTCGCAATGCTTTCACTTTCTAAAGGTCTTTTGAAGAAAAAACCTGAATGAGTTGCTATAGGTAAAAAGCTCTGCCAGTTTGACCCGCCCCCTAATTTTAGATATGAATTTTCCATGACCAAATACACGACAAATAATAATATAATAATAATAATTTCCTTGTATTGTCATTCTGTGTAACAATGTACACAGAACGAAATGTCGATTGCACCTGACCCGTTGTCGCGAGCCGATGCAGCCGCAGCCAACAGAGGGCGCCGCCGACCACTTTTTAAGTCTTAGGAATGACTCGGCCGGGGCGCGAACCACCGACCTCCCAGTCTCAAAGCGGGCGCCTTACCATCTAACCTGACATAATAAAAGAACAAATAAATGATGTTATCCACGATAAAATACACAACGAAAAATGCAACAAAATATATGACAAGATGTATGAGAAAATAAATGACAAAATACGTGCCCAAATACACAACAAAATACATGGCAAAATACACGACAAAGTATAGTATAAAGTTTATTGTCATATACATGACAATGGACACGACAAAAGAAACAAAAAAAATACTTGAAAAAATATGCGATAAAGCACACGGAATCCACGACAAATTGAACAACAAAAACGCTACAAAATACATGACAAGATACATAACAAGATACATGACCAAATACACAACAAAATATGTGACAAAAAGACAATATGACATGACAATATGAATGACAAAATACACAACAAAAAACGTGACGAAATACATGAGAAAATAAAAGACAATATGCACAACGAAATAAATGAAAACAAAATATTCGAAAATATACACTACGAAATATGCGACAAAACACGCAAAAAAAAATCAACTACAAAATTTCTATAGTTGGAACGTCTTACATATTTTAGACCGAGTATTTGGTGTTGCTTCAGTTTTGCATCCATTAAAAATGGATGGGCACAAAAAACCATTACAATGGCATTTATTCGATCTCCGAGCCAGATGTACTCATGAAAAGAGCCATATCTGGCTCACGAGCCATATGTCCCCAACCCCGGGTTTAGCCAACCAGAATAAAGAACACAATGCACTACACAAATCCATAAAGGAGCACCTGTCAAGTGGCCAGCGTTATAGCATTGGATATGTGCAAAAGAAGGCTGTGTGAAAAAAATTTTCCCAACAGAACAAGAACATTTCTCTTGGATAATTTTTCATTTTTATATATTACTAGATTTTTTTTTGTCTCTCCAAATTTTATATGAACTTGTGGAAATGTATGTAAAAAACAGTATCATAGGTACTGTTCCAACTACGTGGTGGACATTGGTATCATCGGGCAAGAAGCTGAAAAGTTAATGACTAAATGCCTTTCATCTAACAGTTAGGGCCTTTCACACAGCCCGCGTTTGCTCCGCCCCTTCTTTCTCATTCGCCCGTGCAAAACATATCAGAATAAGTGTCTGAAATAGATACATTACAAAAATATACAGTTGCAAATACATATTATACATGGTTACACATATTTACAAAGAAAGACGGTACACCGAGAGAGTTTTCAAAGCTTTGATAACTTTCATCCCTGTGACAGGGCAGTTAATGGTAGCAACACGCTAGCAACACGCTCGCAACACAGTAAAAGGGTCTGTTAAAAAAACATACCGTACTTGTAAAAATCACGGTAAACCGTCCTCATCTTCCTCCTTAGAACTGAAGCCATCAAAGTCGTCTTCCTCAGTGTCGGAAAGAAACTTTGTCGTATAGACGTCGTCCCAAGCTCCCTTATTCCAAAACACGCTAGCAACACGCTCGCTCCTTCTTTATCGGACTGCTTGAAAGCTGCGTCATTGTGCCTTTCCTTTTGCATTTTGCATGATGAGGGTATGTTTATGCTAAATTAATTTATGCACAAGCCAAGAAGTTGCAGTCTTCCTCTGCGCATATATTCCACCGGTCTAAATCTTCCCTTTTGTACTCGAGCGCCACTGGCGGCCGAAAAATTACATAAACTGGCCGCATCACTGAACAAGTCGCAGGGTTGAACGTTTGGGGAAAAAGTAGCGGCTTATAGTCCGGAATTTACGGTATATTATATATACTGGAGCCATAGCCCCCTAGTGGTAGATGGCAAAAGTCATGAACACATTCACATTTTTGACTCTTTCTGGGAGATGGATACAGGGGAGAGGGTTCCCAGCCCCCTCGCTCAACCCAACTGATGTGTTGCAACATCTTGTTGGGAGTCATTAGGTGAGCAAACCCCCAACTCTTAATGCCAAGCGCCATGAAGCAGTACCAATATTATCAAAGTAACAGGTATGACGCGGCCGAGGCTCGAACCAGCAACCTCCCAGTCACGGGGCGGGGACCCGTGACTGTCCCCTTTTGGCAGTCCGTCTGCGGACCTCAGTTAACACTAGGCAAGCCTTTTTCAACCCCGACTCCCACCTGATTTTTGTTCCTGTCTGTCCCCTGGCTTCGACCTGTTTTTGATCCTGACCACGTCTACTCTCCCGTCCCGGCTTTCGACCTTTTTTGTCCCCGACCAAGGACACCAAGCTGGTTCCACACAGATACAGATTTTGACCTAACTGTCTGCTTTCACACGACAATAGTTGTTTTCTACACCCAGATTGATATTTCAGTCATGCTTTACTGACTGTCTCGCCCAAAACGCCCCTCCCATCTCTGTATTACAGCTTTTATAATACGTGCCAAGGCCAGATTGACTTTGTCACCCCGTTCCGTGTCAGTAACGTTTTCTTCAGGGTGAAGAAAAAGGCTCTTGAATCAAAGCCAGCAGTTAGCAGTTTCGTGTAAAAGAAAAGCTTTAATTGTTGCCAATAGATTTATCTCATTTCTCAGTAACTTAAATTTATGGACACACTTTCGTAATATTTCATCTTGGCTGACAGAATAATTCTTGATGTCCTCCTGGTGCCACATCGCTCCTTGAGTGAGCAACAACGCACTAATTTGGAACAGACCATCGTTCACTAGCTTTCGTCACTGTCGTTCAAAAGTTTATGGTTATTCAGACAATTCTGTGTTTTGTTTGAAAAGGTCACACTTGTATAATTTAAACAGTTGTCCAGTAATTTTGGTCTTTTTTATCTCTTCAATTTTTTGACCAGTCTCTGTCATAATTACCGATATGCTTCACCTGTGCCTGCTCCTTATGCGCAAACTGCCACGGACTCTGATTGGCTCTCTGTCCCTATTTAAACCCACTCCTATGTGTCACCTTTTGTCAGTCCGTCTGCGGACCTCAGTTAACACTAGGCAAGCCTTTTTCAACCCTGACTCCCACCTGTTTTTTGTTCCTGTCTGTCCCCTGGCTTCAACCTGTTTTTGATCCTGACCACGTCTACTCTCCTTTCCTGGCTTACGACTCGTTTCCTGTCCCGGCTACTGACCTGTTTTCCGCTCCTGATACCGCCATCGCTCGCCACCGAAGATCTACTTCTGTGTTCGGAGCGACCTACTTCGCGTGTCCAGCAATCACCAGGTCGTGGGCGCAAACCTTTCTCTTTCTTCCAATAAAACTTGTGAGAAACGCAACGCAAGTGGGTCCTGTCTCCGTGCTGGTTCTGACAGTCTCAGATATCAATTTTTCTTTGACAGTCTGTCTTAAAAAATCAGCATCTTGGAGTCGCCTCTTCACCGTAGATGTTGACACTGATGTTTTGCAGATACTATTTAACAAAGCTCCTGGTTGTGGCCCTGTAAGGTGTCTATTTGTTAAAAAAGAGACTCCAATATACTTGCTCTCCTGCTTGGTTGTGCCTCTGACTTCTCTCTCTACTCTGGTTAAAGCCTGTTTGCGCTGTTTTCTGAAGGGAGTAGTACACACCGTCGTAGGAGATCTTCGGTTTCTTGGCGATTTCTGGCATAGAATAGCCTCCATTTCTACTAACAAGAATAGACTGTCAAGTTTCACATCTTGCTTCAGATGTAGAAAATTCAGTTTTAGCGTCTGTAACCGGCCAAACTGTTTTCAAATGTGATACCATAATTGCACAAGGGTTTGTAATCATCCATTGACCTACTCACTCAATTGGCAAACACAATGTACTATTAGAAAACTGGAGTGCTGGAAATGGGCCTCGATACCCCTTTGAGGATATTGCATGAAAAACCATACATTTGCAGCTAAAATACTCGTTGAGTGTATTCCTTATCAGTTTGATATTATTTTCATTGTAAAAAACAGTGCTTTTCCATTAAATATAAGGATATTTCTATTCCACCCCAAACTTTTGACCGGTAGTGCAAGTCTCTCTGAAATGAGACCACCCTTCCATTTCGGATCCATCCCATCTCCTCTCGCAGCTAAGCGCCATCCCAGCATCCATCCCTCTGCCATCCGGCTAATAAAAGTCAGGCCGCGTCTTAACCCATTAGCGCTGATTTATTTGATCAGATTCGTTTTATTTCCTCAGCCCAAAGCCCATGGCACTCTCCTCCCACCAGTGATTAAAGGCAGTAAATCAGGGGAAGGTCCTGCGTAGTGTTTACTCGGAGAGCCAGGCAGCTGCAAGCTGTTTGAGGCCCTTGTTTCTCCCCCTGTTTACTCCGGTTGCCGTGGCAACCGCACCACCGTCTCCCGAGCGTCTGGAACTCGGCCCCGGGATGTTTTGGTTACGTTCGAAAGTTTTTTAGCCGTCGTGTCCACTCGGAGCTCGGTGACTTCACCCCCGGCGCGGGACGAGCGCATCGGGAGGGCCGGAGGAGGGGCGGACCCAATCTCGGGGTAGGCGGGTACAGGGGGAGGGAGGACCAAAAGCCAAAAGCATTACATCATTGCTGGAGTAGACTCAGAGAGGGAAGGATATGATTCAGTGGTCCTGTGCCTTTCTCTCCGCCTCTTTCTCTCCTTTTGGAGTGCATCCAAGGCCCTTGTGTTGAAGTCTGTAGTACTCCAATTGGAGTACTTGGGCGTGCAGGTCATCCTTTTAAAAAATACAAGGTTGACCACAACCAGTGTTCCCTCTAAGCTGCGCACTGCTCGCACATTCTCAGCGCACAAGAAAATCTGGCCAGCGCACAAAAATGAGGGCTCAGAATTACTTATTAAGAAGCGACTTAAGTCAAAGTTACAGTGCATGAAGGTAAAAATACACGGGTTCCCCTGACGTTGCGTCCTAAATGCGGTATTTTGAAGTCGAGTCGAATTAGAACGAAGTTGAGTAAAGTTAGTAGAGAACCGGCTTCTTCGGCTCGGCTCACTAAAAGGAACCGGCTCTTTCGGTTCCTAAACGGCTCTTCAGGTTGTATTTGCTTCTTTAATCCCAACATGACCAAATATTATGTAAAATTATGCACAAAATGACTTAAAGGAAGGAGGGAATAGAACAAAAAAGAAAAACATACCAATATGAAAAGTAGTGAAAAGCTGAGAAAAAAAAGAAACAAAAGGAAGAGAAAAAAAGAAGGAAAAATGTAGAAAAAAGCCAGAAAAAAAGAAAATAAAGAAATGTAGGAAAAAAGTAAATAGAGAGCAAAAAGAAAAAAGTAATAGCTCGGAAAAAATAAACACAAGGAGATTTTTTTTTAAAGGATTTTTTTTTTAAAAAGTAGAAAAAAACACCAAAAAAAGAATAAAAAGTTTGTGTTGCGTTCAAACAATTTCCAATTATATCAAGTGAATTTTGTTGCCAACATTGTACTTCCACTAAAAAATGTGATTAAGTACAGTTCTGTATCTTACAACCGACTAAATAAGCCCCCAAAAATGTTAATATTATGCAACAAAATATATCAGGAAATAAAAAGAAATGGATATCTTGTGAAATAATTGTTTGTAGGCCGTACAACCTTCGCAATAGTACATGAGTCAATTCATTCGAAAGAGAAAAATACTTTTGCATTGTTGCCGGATACTCAGCAAAATGTAACTTGATGTCAAGTTTTGGACACGTTTGATGATTAATTATCTTGCCACACTTGGGATTATGGTTGCTCACTGTTGCTTCAAGCGTTGCTCACTGCCTTTGTGTGAACGCTCAGACCCGTGGAAAATTACCGGGAACATTGACCACAACAAACTAGTCACGGTAAAACAGTAACTCTCCAAATCACAAAGGGGCTCAGGATAGCTCCGGCAGTGATGTCATGTCGGACTTAAACCTGGTGTTGGGGAGAGGATTTGTGGATCTGGGGATGGGAAGCGCCGTGGTGAGAGCCCGCCACTCAGTAATGTGAGAGTGCAGGGTCAGGACTGTGGAGTGTCTACCTGCTCTCCCAAGGGGGCCTGCACCCCCAACCCCGAGCTATTATCAATTCCCCCCAGAGGAGCTGCAGCCTGTCATTATTCACTCACTTACACACACATGTAAAGGAACACAAAAGCATGAGGCTCCACAGAGTCACTTAGTGTGCTCTTTGGTCTTACACGAACCACTTAAAGGTAAAACCATATGCAAATTTGTTTACAGGACTGGAAACTCGGCTGGCGATAAAGAAAAGAGTCAAATGAAAAGTCTACACACCTCCTGTGCAAAAAGACTAGAAGAAAGTATTTGCTGTTTCCCGTTTTTAAAATGTTAGCAAGATCCGAGTGTAGCACCTCTGCCCAACCTCTGAAATTCAGTCACACATTCCAAATGTGCATGACGAATGGCCTACGTGTAACGTACATTGAATTTAAATCGACGCTAGCAAAGGTTGCTGAATTGCTGGCAGGGTTTATGCATTTTGAAATGATGACAAAAGTGAAATACCGTAAATTCCGGACTATAGAGCGCACCTGATTATAAGCCGCACCCACCACATTTCGGGAAGAAAACTGATTTTGTACATTCACAAGCCGCTCTTGTGTATTAGCCGCATGCGCCCACATTGAAAAAACGCAATTCAAACATGAAATTTTTTTGGTTTAAACAAATTTATTGACACTAAAAACAGAAAACAATCATGACAATCTCAACAGCAATTAAGCACATTCACAATATTATATTCCAATATTACGTTTTTAACAGCAAACACAAAGTGAGCTTTGAACAAACCTTCTCGAAAATCAAACATATTCACAATTTCAAACACGAAATTAACCAATACCCGATTAAGTTCAAAAAACACAGCCGGCAAATTGAACGGAAAATGATACCGGTACTTAAAATTTAATGCAGACCTGCAGAGTCCAGGTGCCCATTGAAAGTAATCCAAGGAAAAAAGTGTATATTTCCAAAGGTAAGGGTGGGAAAAATATATATCCACTATTGTCGGCCGCGTCCACAAACACGTCTCACCTTTACTCCACTTCCCGTCAGCCCGCGTTTGCCCCGCCCCTTCTTTCTCATTTGCTCGTACAAAACAAATCAGAATAAGTTTTTAAAATAAATACATTACAAAAATATACAGTTGCAAATACATATTATACATGGTTACACATATTTACAAAGAAAGACGGTACACCGCGAGAGTTTTCAAAGCTTTAATAATAATATTATAACTTTCATCCCAAACCGTCCCTGTGAAGGGTAGCAAAACGCTACTAGGAAAAGAAAAATCCAGAAATCACAACGCGTCACTTTTTATTGATTGATTCGTCGGCTGTGGGTCTTGGACCATACCGACATCATTTAGACCATGTGCCAATAGTTTTGGCATCAAGGCTTTGATGCTAGGTCCTTAGCTTGGCCTGTTGGCCTTAATGCTAGGACCTTAGCTTAGCCTTTTAATGCTAGGTCCTTAACTTGGCCTTTTGATTTTTGCATTCCGGAGATGGAATAAGAGCTTGCTCTGTCCACTCCATGCATCGGCCCGGTATTGCAGTACCTCCGGGAACGGTGCATTCGCAATGATCGCAACAAGGCTTTAGGGCTAGGACCTTAGCTTGGCCTTTTGGCTGAGAGTAAGTGTCCCGTCTCCTAGGCTTTGTAGCATATAATGAACTGACCGATAATGGATAATGAATAACGAAGATAGATCAATAACCCTTAAAAACCCCAAAACCCCCCGCAAACAAGTATTTGAACACCTGCGTATCATGTAGAATACTGACCCTGAAAGACATGTTAGTCCACCTATTAGAAGTCCACCTGCACTCCATGTATCATCCTGAATCAGATGCACCTGTTTGAGGTGGTTACCTGCATAAAGACACCTGTCTACCTGGTACAATCAGTAAGACTTTTACTTCTAACATGGCGGATACCAAAGAGATATCCAAAGACACCAGATACAAAATTTTACACCTCCACAAGGCTGGAAAGGGCTATGGAGCAATTACCAAGAAGCTTGGTGAAAAAAGGTCCACTGTTGGAACAATCATTAGAAAATGGAAGAAGCTAAACCTGACGATTAATCTCAATCGGAGTGGAGCCCCAGTCAAGATATCCCCTCGTGGGGTCTCAATGGTTCCAAGCAATGTGAGGAAAGACTTCAGAAAACATTTGACCTCTGTATAAGCAAACAAAGGCTAATGTACCAAATATTAACATTCACTTTCTCGGGTTTTCGAATACTTATTAAATCGCTAAAAAATCATGCATTGTGATTTCTGCATTTTTCTTTTTAGTTTATCCCTCTCACAGTGGACATGCAACTACGATGAAAATTTCAGACCCCTCCATGATTTCTAAGTGGGAGAAATAGCAAAATAGCAGGGTGTTCAAATAGCTATTTTCTTCACTGTATATGTCCCTTGAAATATAAAATGTCACTGTCATGTAACAAAATAACTATTCTTCCCATTATTAACCCCAAATATGAATTTGACAAGACGGCAATGATCGATTTAATATTGACATGATAAAAATAACAATAATTTTCAAATAATGAAATGAAATGATCTGCATTTATATAGCGCTTTTCAAGTCAATGACTTCCCAAAGCGCTTTACAATGTGCTCCACATTTCCCAATAGCGGCCTTGCAGCCATGTAAGGCGCTAACCTGCTTATTGGGGGTATTAGGGGTTCAGTGTCTTACCCAAGGACACTTCGACATGTAACACGGACGAGCCGGGATTCGAACTGGGATCCCTTGATCCCAAGACGAGCGCTCTACCTCCTGAGCTGTTTGATTAACCATTGAAATGTTATTTATAGAATTGATAAACAAAAAACAAATATTGTTCTTCCACAGGTAAGCAACATAATATGTCTCATAAAGCTTTATAACCAAATTGAAGGCGTGTTTTTGTGTAACAACCTTTTACTTCGCCCTTTAATACTTCACAAAGATGTTGTTGTTGTCTTTGCAGCGTACGTGCAAAGAAGTGGTTCGAATTGCTTAAACCGACAAAGAGAATCCGCAGTTTATTTCTGCCTCCAACTTATTATTCCTTCACTCTCCTGACAGCTGTCGGAGGAAAACTGCGTCCGAGCGGTGCAGGGCCGCACTACGTACCTCATTGTATTTTCATGACTTTTTTTTATTTTGAAGTCGAACGAAGTTGAGTAAAGTTAGTAGAGTATGTCGAGAACCGGCTTCTTTGGCTCGGCTCACTAAAAGGACCCGGCTCTTTCGGGTCCTAAACGGCTCTTCAGGTTGTTTTTGCTTCTTTAATCCCAACATGACCAAATATTATGTAAAATTATGCACAAAATGACTTAAAGGAAGGGGGGAATAGAACAAAAAAGAAAAAAATACCAAAATGAAAAAGTAGTGAAAAGCTGAGAAAAAAAGAAACAAAAGGAAGAGAAAAAAAGAAGGAAAAATTTAGAAAAAAAGCCAGAAAAAAAGAAAATAAAGAAATGTAGGAAAAAGTAAATAGAGAACAAAAAGAAAAAAGTAACAGCTCGGAAAAAAAAAAACACAATGAGATTTTTCTTATAGGTTTTTTTTTTTAGAAAGTAGAAAAAAAACACTGAAAAAAAGAATACTTCACAAAGATGTTGTTGTTGTCTTTGCAGCGTACGTGCAAAGAAGTGGTTCGAATTGCTGAAACCGACAAAGAGAATCCGCAGTTTATTTCTGCCTCCAACTTATTATTCCTTCACTCTCCTGACAGCTGTCGGAGAAAAACTGCGTCCGAGCGGTGCAGGGCCGCACTACGTACCTCATTGTATTTTCATGACTTTTTTTTTTCCCCATGTGGAAATGTTTGGATTCGCAGCGCTGCTCAGGTGTCATGCGCGCTGTTAAATGAGCGCGATTGTGATAAATTGTTATGTTAGACCGAAACGACACGCAGTCGGGATGGTAATGGCGCTGTGTGTACGCAGCCATTCAAAATGTCTGCAGGGTAAATGCACATATTTAGCTTTGGAAAAATACAGGTGTTTATTCAGGTGCCGGAGCTGCTGCGCTCCCAGTTAGGTGACCGATGCTCTTAGGCGTGACCTTGCTATTAGAATAATCCCCCTATGATGTGGTCAATTGATTACCTTAACCTGCTGGACTTAAATACTCCTTGTGTGAACTTATCCCCAAATGCATGTGGTTATTGAGCTGGGTTTTATTGATGAATGAAGGGTATAATTCGTCCTGATGACAAGTTATTAGTTGCTTAAAGGGACTTTGTGTGGGATTCAGGGCCTCTCGTGATAGAACAAAATGATTTTATTTAAAAAAAACAACAATGTGGATTTGAAAAAAAGATGGACTGTCATATAAATGTCCATTTTTTATCCCTTGAAATCCATCCATTATCTGCTCCGCAGGTAGAATTTTGCACATTTTCATTCTGATATAAACGTTTCGTATGTGTAAGGTTACATATTCAAATTTCAATTTTAAAGTCAAGTCATGTTTTCCTGTATAGCCCTTTATCACAAGGATTCTCAAAGGGCTGCACAGACCACAGACTGTTGCAAACACCAGACTACACTAACCCCTGATCTAAAACCTACATGAGGTCAAGGAAAAACACAAAACTTCACCATGAGGAAAATCATAAAACCTTAAGAAGGGACCGCATATGAGGTAATCCCTCTTCCAGGATGACCAGGCCAAAATAAAATTGTTGAAATAACAATAAATACACAGATAATGTCAACATGGAATATAGGTCATTCATAAGCAGGGTTGGGTAGGGTTACTTTAACTTGATTACTTTCAATTACGCTTGGATTACTCCAATACCAAATATGCTAATAAAAGACAAAAGAAATATGAATAAAATGATGACTCACAACACATCGTAAGCTTTCTCTCCTGGCTTTGATCTCTTTGATCTCCGGCAAAACTAACATAAAATGCGACAGAAACAAAATGAAAATAAATCCTAACAGCTTGCCAACATCATTTTTGCCGTTCCATGTATTCCGTTACTCCCCAAGCCTGCACAAAATTTAGTCATTTTATTCATATTTAGTTTATTTTGTTTTTTATTAGCATATTTGGTATTGGAGTAATCCAAAAGTAATTGAAAGTAATCAAGTTAAAGTAACCCTACCCAACCCTGTTCATATACTATATAATAGAAGTGTGTTTTAACTCTGGATCTAAACAGTTCCACTGAGGTTGCATATCTTATCTTATATTCCACAGCAAACTGTAAGAAATAAAACAGAATTAGCTGGAGAGTGATTAGCCACTGCACCTGTACATGCCGCTGTCTTAATTATAAATACGAAGAGTCATCAACACTGACAAAAAAATCATTAGCTGCTCTCTGCCCAGTCTAGAGGACAGATACCGCAGCAGAGCCAGCATCATTACTGTATAAAGGACTCCTTTCTCCCTGCCCAACACCTCTTTAACCTGCTGTGGGCTCTGAAACGGGAATTAACAGGCCTCAGAGACATTTTCTTTGCCAGGGTCATCACCACCCTAAATAAGCACAACTGACTGTAAATAAAATAAATATCTTCTCTTAGTCTTGAAAAATGAGTAATCATGACTTATTATTCGACTTGTTTGTGAAATATGTTGCTGCCAAATGTCATTACACTATTTTTCACTGCACCATTATTTACAATTTAGGCCAATCACCAAGCACCACCTGTCAGGAGCAGAACGGAGACAGGACCCACTTGCGTAACGTTTCTCTCCGTTTTTTTGGAAAAAAGGAAAGGGTTGCACCTGCGATCTGGTGATCGCTGGGCGTGAGAAGCAGGTCACTCTGAACGCGGAAGTGGGACTTTTGGGCGAGCGATGGCGGTGTCGGGAACGGAAAAACGGGCCAGTAGCCAGGACAGGAGAGCAAAAACGTAGTCGGGGTCGGAAACGAGTCGAAAGCCAGGAGCTGAGAGCAGACGTGGTCAGGATCAAAAAACGGGTCGAAGCCGGGGAACAGACGGGAGCAAAAAACTTTAACCTGATTACTTTCAATTACTTTTGGATTACTCCAATACCAAATATGCTAATAAAAGACAAAATAAACTAAATATGAATAAAATTACTAAATTTTGTGCAGGCTTAGAGAGTAACGGAATACATGGAACAGCAAAAATGATGTGGGCAAGCTGTTTGGATTTATTTTCATTTTGTTTCTGTCGCATTTTATGTTAGTTTTGCCGGAGATCAAAGAGATCAAAGCCAGGAGAGAAAGCTTACCACGTGTTGTGAGTCATCATTTTATTCATATTTAGTTTATATTGTCTTTTATTAGCATATTTGGTATCGGGGTAATCCAAAAGTAATTGAAAGTAATCAAGTTAAAGTAACCCTACCCAACCCTGGGAGTCAGGGTCGAAAAGGCTTGCCTAGAGTAAACTGAGGTTCGCAGACGGACTGACAAAAGGGGAAAGATAGGATTGGGTTTAAATAGGGACAGGGAGCCAATCAGAGTCCCAGGCAGTTGGCGCCAAAGGAGCAGGCACAGGTGCATCACATCGGTAATCATGACACCACCTCGTAAATATGTTGGCTTATTTATCCTGACATTCATTTTCATTTGATTTTTCCCGTCTTTATTACGTGTTTATCCTGGATCGCCATGTTAATCCAGTTGTAAAAAATGTTCACAACATTGTTATCGGTGTTTCTTAAATTGGGGCTTCAATCCCACCAATACATGAAACAAACACAAGGTTAAAGAATTACAGGAACCCAGCTCATGGCCTGAGTGTTCCTTTATTCACAAGCCTTCCAGTTTATCAGTAGGAATCTCATGAGACTATTCTGCTGCTTACTGTTCACAGTGATGAATGTATGGATTTAATCTTCTGTCACTAAGCATAAAGCGTGAATGTTCTAAGTACATCCGCGATCCATCGCCCGACACCTCAACTTTGGCGTCCAGACTTTCCTATCCTGACGAATCGCTTCTAAATCAGAGACCCGCAGGAGTAAATCTCGCTTTGAAAATGATTAATACGAGAGCGATTACTCATATAGGGAAGCACGATACTCTGTGGGTTATGACCAGACTTTTTAACGACTCTATGTAGAAGTTTCAGAAGCGTTCCATTATAATGTGACGAATGTTTGGGAGAACTCTGCTTTCAGTTATACGTTTCTTCATTCTGCATTTTGGATCGTGTGTGGAGACATATACGTTTCGAAACAGCCTTTTTTTGTCCGTTGCGCCACCGTTACCGATTTTGGAAACGAGCGGACTGCATCGACCGTTTTCTTGAGGAATGTGACAATCGATACCTCTTTGGCTGCTGCACTTTTGAGCATACAGTAGTTAAAAAGGTCACAAAGCTATCAAGCACTTTAAGTAAAATGATTAGCTTTCATATCCCAGGTTTTTAATCTTAAACTGTGGTGGCAGTTTGTTGCACTTTGAAAGCACTCTTGATCATTTTTTTTTTTTTTTAATTTTAAAGGGACAGTGTGAGTTATTTAGCTCCTCGTTCATCAAAAAACCATATTGATTGGAATAATAAGCAAAAGTTGTCACGAAACGGACCGGGAAGCAGGAAGTCGGAACTCATATGCGTAGACCAGGGGCGTCAAACTCATTTTTACTCGGGGGCCACACGATAGAGCAAACATTCTGTCGGGGGCCTGACTAGTAGATTAAAGCAAAAGAAAAGGAGAGATAAGGAAATAATAGAAAGAGGGAGGGAAAAGGAGAGAGGGCGGGACAAAGAGAGAGAGAGTGTGAGAAACAAAAGAGATAAAAAGAGAAGTTGTGAGAGATGGGGAAAGAAATGGAGCGGAAGTAAGAAATCCAAAGAGAAAAAGAAAGACAGAAGGAGAGAAAAGAGAAAAGAAAGCGCGAGAGGTAGGAAGAGAGAACGAGAAAAGAGAGAAAAGGAAAAAAGAAAGTTAGAGCAAAAGAAGTTGAAAAGACACAGAGAGAGAAAGAGACAAAGAGTAACAAAGGAAGAGAAAAAGAGAGACACAGAGAGTGAAAGAGAAAGAGACAGAGTGGGAGAAAAGGGGTGGAAAAGGGGGGGAAGAGAGAGAGAGAGAGAGAGAGAGAAATAAATACAAGTACAGTGTCTTTGTTCGCGGCACCTTTCTTTGGCAACATCAAGTTGACATATTTCAACCTGCAGCTTGTTTTTCTCTCGCGCTTCTCTGTTTGTTACCTCGCGGGCCGGATTCAATCCCTTAGCGGGCCTGATCTGGCCCGCGGGCCGCCTGTTTGACACCTGTGGAGTAGACGATCTGTCACTTTAATTAGGAAAGAAAAGTTGTCCAACACACAAACGGACCAAAAACAAAACAAAACAGGCTCAAAAGCAGGCAAAATTACAAACTGGGCATTTCTCAGATCAAACGGGCATGAACTGGGTTTCAACGAGGGTTAAACAATGATCTGGCAGCGGGCAGTTCCAAAAGGAGCGCTTAAGTACTGCAAGAGCAATCAGTCCAATGCGTCTCAGCCGGTGTGAAGGGGCGGGGCCAGCTGGACGCTATGACAACCGTGCAGGACATAACAAAAGTATATGAATTATCATATAAATGTGCATTTATTAAAATAGTCATAGGTAAAGAAATGTGTATTTGTTTTATATTACCTCCCCCAAAAACTTTTGAAAAGGCTGGATGAAAAAAAAGAAAAAATAATGTCGTGGTCAAGTCCCTTTTGCAATCTATAGTTTGTATTCTTCTTTGTGCTTTGTAGCGCTCGTTTCGGTTGCACTACGACGGGCATGTCAAACATATGGCTGGCCTGTTAAATTATTTAATCTCACCTGCCATAATTTCTGAGTGCGTCTAAAAGGAAAGTGATTCTCTAGGTCATTTCTATCAAAAGTTATGATTTTGAAAAATAAATGCAAACCAAATGCTGGCTCCGGCCACTAGAGGGTGTCAATGCACAATAGAGCTGACGTACTGCACTGATAAAACGTTTATTTTGTTATTCCTTTAAATTAATTTCCAACAAGTATGACAAAAAAATACAAACTTTAATATGTATAACATGGTGAGTTGGTTCAGGTGTAAAACCGCATTTACTCAACCATTAAAATAAACCAGTTAATGCATTCAATGCCAAACATTTTTCCCATTGCTTGTGAATAAATGTGTTATGCTTATAATCTGTAATGTAGGCTGAATGTTAAAGCTCAGTACTGAAAAACAGCTAAATATTTGGAGTTGACATATTTTGACTGAGAACGGAAACCAGCCCACCTGAGAACAGAAAGTCTGGATCCGGACCCAGAGCCAAACATCCCTTCATTACTCTATACAGTGACATTTAGTAATTAAATATTATACCCACCACTCCACACTTGTGAAAAAAAGTCCACTTCTCAAATTCATCGAATGAAAGGATTGTACAGTTAAAGCAAAGATAGTTTCATATATCCACGTTTTATTGTATCTTCAAGCAGTGCTTCAATGGCAGACACTCGTACAATATTTCCGTATTTTGCAATAATTCCCTTCTTTGACTGGATTGTTGTTGTCACTGTTCGCCACTATTCCTTCCCCTTATCACTATTTTTTTTTGAAAACTATTATATTGGGCAGATATTTTGCACATCTGGTTAGCTGCTCCTCTTGCACTCTTTGCACTACTGTATAATACTGTACATAGCTATAATTATTTAGTATATTATTAGTACTTCAATACTCCAACTCAATACAACATTTTATTTATATCTGTACATTCAAGGAAACTGTGCGGGTCAGATGTATCGACATTTCGTTCTGTGTACACGTGTACAAGAATGACAATAATTAATCTGAATCAGAATAAAGGAAATAAAACCAACACAATTGCAAGAAAATGTGATGTGATCCCTCTCAAACACAATTAGGATGGTGCTGATTGACTGAACAGGGAGAAAAGATCGAGCAGGGCATTGTTGCCATCTACTGCGTAATTGACCCTCGGTTCTTTTCTTCTTCTTAGCATTATGTTGCCTAAGCAAAGACCTGACCCACTGAATACGGCTTTGGGACCTACTTTTGGGTCCCGACCCACCAGTTGAGAACCGCTGCTTTAAAGTCCACTGTTATAAAAAATAAATATGATTTTCAGCACCAGGAACCAAATGGTTTTCCAAAATTTAAGAGTCACTTTGGATATATTTAAAGCAAAAATAGTTCAATGTTTTTTTCACTCCCATGAACATGAATAGTAGGCTCTGTGCTGTGAGCTTAATGCCCTTTAAACCATTCTCAGCACGCTCCACCAAATGACCAAAATGGAAAGCCTTACTGCTATTCAGTCCACGGAAAACGAAACAGATTGCCATTAAATCATAAAACCGCGGTTACAGTGCGTTGGGGCCTATTTTTTCATATTTTTTCAATTAACAAAAGCAAAATCCTAAAGTATGTATTCCAGTAATGATGACACTTCTTAGTCAGTCCTCTATTACGTTACCACATCGAATGTTTGATTTATGGAACTGGTTTTCATCGACTTCTCATTGTGTGTCCTCTCAAGGCCCGTACCCGGCTCTCTGTCCTCGCTGCTGCACCTCCGAAACAGACAGAGACAGCCGCTACCAGCCTCCATGCCCGGCACACTGCCAGACCCTACCATGCCCGGCTCCTCTGCCGTGCTGATGCCCGTGAGTAAACAATGGAGCGCTCAAACGCGCCATTAAAACGCACAGAAACACAGATTGTACTCACACACGCAGGCATCGAGTTTCATTCGCGTACGCTGGGTTTACAACAGTCATTTCAAGCGGTGACGTGAGTCGAGGTTCGTGTCTGGTGAAGGCCAGACTGATTTATTACCGTAAATTCCGGACTATAAGCCGCTACTTTCTTCCCAAATGTTCAGCCCTGCGGCTTATTCAGTGAAGGGGCCAATTTATGGAATTTTTCTAACGGCCACCAGCGGCGCTAGAGTATAAAAGGTAAGATTAAGACCAGTAGAATATGGGCGCCAAGAATAATAATAATAATAATAATTTCCTTTGTATTGTCATTCTTTGTAAGAACGGAATGTCGATACACCTGACCCGTTGTAGCGAGCCGATGCAGCCGCAGCTAACAGAGGGCGCCGCCATTTTACCAATGTTATAAGTCTTAGGTATGACTCGGCCGAGGCACGAACCAGCGACCTCCCAGTCTCAAAGCGGGCGCCCTACCATCTAGGCTACTGAGCTGGTATGAGAGACTGCAACCTCTAAGTTTAAGCATACATTGTCTGTATAGTTAAGGTACGTTCCGATAATGAGGACGACGCCCTTGATGGCGACGCTCTTGATGGCGATAGTTGTGAGGATGAAGTTGAGGACGATCTTCCGTGAAATTCACAATTACTGGTTCCTTTTTTTTAACAGGCGCGTTTGATACATTGCGAGCGTGATCCTACTAGCGTGTTGGTACCTTTCAAAGGCACGGTTTGGGATGAAAGTTATATTATTATTATTAAAGCTTTGAAAACTCTCTCGGTGTACCGTCTTTCTTCGTGAATATGTGTAACTATGTATAATATGTATTTGCAACTGTATATTTTTGTAATGTATTTATTTTAGAGATTTATTCTGTTATGTGTTCTAGGGACGAATCAAAAAGAAGGGGCGGAGCACACGCGGGCTGATGGGAATTGGGGTAAAGTTACCGTTAGATCTGTCTGTTGTCGCAGCGGACAAAAGTGGATATATATTTTTCCCACCCTTAACTTTGAAAATATACATTTTGTTTCCTTGGATTACTCTCAACGGGACCCGGACTTTACAAGTCTGCATTATACGTTAATTACGGGTATCAATTTGCATTCATGATGCTACCTGTGACTCTAGAATTGTGTACTATCTATGCAGTTACAAATGTGGAGCTTACAGCCCGGTCTGTGATAAACTTGCGATTGTGTCACAAGATTGAGTGCGGGTGCACGCGGCTTATACATGGGTGCGGCTTGTGTAAGAACAAAAGTAGCAGATCATCTAAGAAATGGTGGGTGCGGCTTATAATCAGGTGCGCTCCATAGTCCGGAATTTACGGTCATTAATAAACCTACATCTTATTCATCCCTTGATTGACAGAGCAAGAAAGCAATGTATAACCTGCAGCATAGAAAAGCTAGCTTATTTTATGGATTAAGTCCATGCGCGGCTTCGTCTGAATAAAAGCATCATTAGATAGGTAATCATCCATGATGAGAAAAAGGCCATGCAATGAGGAAAAAAATGAATGCATGGCTTGACTTGCTATTAGCTTGCTAAAACTATGACGAATTCTGTTGTTTGGGTCTGAAGTGTACGCCAAAACAGGATCCCTAGTTTCCCTGACGCCCTCTACAATGAGGCAAGAGAATGGATTGTCTCACTGTGTGTCTGCAGACCCTCAGCACACAAATTCGTTAGATACGGTTCGTGGATCCCTTTACCGCATGGGTTGTCAGGTCACCAAAGAGGACGCAACTCTGGACAGCCGTTGCCACCGTTGATGGTCCCTGGTCTGTTTTTGGATCATATCTATGTTGGCACCAGTACATTTCTTATTGTCTGTCCAGTTCTTTCCCGGTCTTCCTCCTATCCTGTCCTTCTGCGCCTTTGGACTGTGCCCTGGAGAATGATCTTGGTCAGTCCTGAGGCTCGCGTGACATGACCATGCCACTGAAGTTTGCGTCTGTGCACAGTTGACAACAGTTCTTCGTAGGGTCCAACGTAGGGTCTGATGGTGATGCGCACCCTTTTGTTCGTCTCACAGGCTAAGTAGCTGATGCCTAGAAGTTTCCTGTACCATCGCATCTCCAAGGCTGTGCCCTGGAGAATGATCTTGGTCAGTCCTGATGATCTTGTGACGTGACCATGCCACTGAAGTTTGCGTCTGCGCACAGTTGACAACAGTTCTTTGTAGGGTCCAACGTGCCCTCTGATGGTGTTGCGCACCCTTTTGCTCGTCTCACAGGCTAAGTAGCTGATGATTAGAAGTTTCGTGTAGCATCGCATCTCCAAGGCTTGCATTTTCTTGCTGTGGGAGTCTATGTCTCACAAGCGTAGAGGAAGATAGAAGTACACAGCGCTTGTATGAGTCTGATCTTTGATTCCACTGCTATGTTCTTGTCCCTCCAGATGTGTTGAAGTCTGGCAAGTGCGTCTGTGGTTTGAACTATCCCGGCAATGATTTTTGGTTCTCTCCTCTCTTCTGATACGACAGCTCCAAGATATCTAAATTTGGTGAAAGGTTCCAGCTCTCTGTGGTCGATGGTGATGTTTGTGATGATACCTTAGGGATTGTTGGTCATTACTTTTGTTTGTTTTTTTCTGTGCTGAATTTATTTTTCAATATTCGAAACATAATGGAAAAATCAGCAATTTTGGAAAAGAAAATCCCAAAATTGTGAAGTTAGATGAGACACAACTTTAACCCTGAATGAATATAAACATTTAGTTTGCAAAAAAGTCATTACCGACATAATTAGTTTTCGATACCGGACAGGATGGGACAGACAGGATCGATACCAGATACACAAGCCGATACCGGACAGACGGGATCGATTCCGGGTAGGACAGAACAGACAAGAACGATACCAGATACTGGAGACTGGAGTCAGATATCAGACAGGACGAGACAGACGGGATCGATACCGGATACTGGAGTCTGGCGCAAGATATCGAACAGGATGAGACAGCCGGAATCAATACTGGAAAACGAAGACTGTAGCAAGATATCAGACAGGACGAGACAGAGGGATCGATACCAGACACTGGAGACTGGAGACAGATAACAAACAGGACGAGATAGACGGCATCGATACTCGATACTGGAGACTGGATTCAGATATCAGACAGGACAAGACAGACGGGATCGATGCCAGACACTGGTGACTGGAGTGAGATATCGAACACAACAAGATACACAGGATACACAAGCAGGATACCGGACAGAGACAAAACACACGTCCTGCTGGTGCAGAGGTTCGTTGACGTACTGACAAGTGGTGAGTAAGAGCACTGAGCTTAAATAGGAGGGAAGCCAATCAGGCATCGAGCCGCAGCTGGCGCCAAACAGGCGGGGCCAAGTAAGGGCAATGGGCAACCGTGACAATATTACCAACTTGGCATAGTACAGACGCTACCGACCCAGTATTCGAGGTCTGCATTTCGTCTAAGCAGTAAATAATAACAAACTCTCTGTCAGACAGCAAACGTAAAAAAAAATATCATAGAGCTCTCTGTGTTATTGGGTACTCGCGGACTTTTAGTCAATTCCTGATTTGCAATGTAAAAATATTGTCGATATTCTAATATTGTGGATTTAAAATGACTGTAATTGTCATTCTCGTGCCGGCGTGATGAAGGGGCCTATCGTGGAAAAAGAGCCGGAGCTAGCGAAGCGGCTAGCGGCGTTATAAGTCTTCGGTACCATCCGTAATCATGGTAAATGCGAACTCACGACCAAATAAGATCATCGAGTGCTGGTGGAAAACATCGAAGCGCACAGGAAGCGCAGTTGCTGTGTTTTGCGGAAACGTGGCTCACGTTTGGCATTCCGGACGCTAACGTGTAGCCACCCGGAGCTACCCGGAGCAATCCGGCTTCAACGCCGCTGAATAGAGACACGAAAGCCGGGGGGAATCGGAGAGGAGGCGGACTTGCTAACACGAGGTGGTGTATCCCTGGATTTTCACAAAGAAAAGTTTGCCATCTGCTGCAGGGATGTCAAACTTTTGGACTAGCGTGATGTCATCCACTCCGCTACAAGCACCCCTAGGGCATCATGTTCATCTGTTAGACTGCTGGAAGTGTGAATTTCCCTACGGGGATGAATAAAGTATCTATCTATCTATCTATCTATCTATCTATCTATCTATCTATCTATCTATCTATCTATCTATCTATCTATCTATCTATCTATCTATCTATCTATCTATCTATCTATCTATCTATCCATTATCATGTCAAAAGTTGGATGTATTCCAATCCTTGAATTGTAGCATACTGTTTTGGCTAGGTTATTCCAGCAGTTTTAATTTTAATTAGGACTGTTTTGGCCAGTCATGGATGCAGAGACTTTCTCAGCAAAGTTCAGTAAAAAAGGCATGATTCTATACCGATACAAACCAGGAACTTAGCAAGTGTCACTTGACAATGAGATAAAACAAGACAAAGCCTGATTCTTTGTCTAAGCTGTAAATGAATTTGATGTAATCTTATTTATTGGCACTCATGACGATGTAGTGAACATTGTTTGCAACGGAAACAGACATGGCACTCGAGGGTAAACACCTAGTAAAGAAAAATAAGATAAAAGGATGTCAGGATAAATAGACAAAGCAATTTACAAGCACACTACCCAGAGCTTTTCCGTGCGAAAGAAAATCTAGCCAGCTCGCAAAAATCATGGCTCGAAATTGATAATTATAAAGAGAATTAAGTCAAAGTTACAGTGCATGAAGGTAAAAATACACGGGTTCCCCTGACGTTGTGATTTAAATGCGGTATTTTGAAGTCAAGGTCGAAGTTGAGTAAAGTCAGTAGAGTTTTTCGAGAACCGGCTTCTTCGGCTCGGCTCACTAAAAGTAACCGGCTCTTTCGGGTCCTAAACGGCTCTTCGGGTTGTTTTTGCTTCTTTCATCCCTATATGACCAAATATCATGTAAAATTATGCACAAAATGACTTAAAGGAAGGAGGAATAGAACAAAAAAAGAAAAAAATACCAAAATGAAAAAGTAGTAAAAAAGCTGAGAAAAAAAGAAACAAAAGGAAGAGAAAAAATAGGAAAAGTTCAGAAAAAATGCCAGAAAAAAAAAGAAAGAAACAAAGGGAAAAAAGTAAATAGAGAACAAAAAGAAAAAAAGTAACAGCTAGGAAAAAATAAACACAATGAGATTTTTTTTAAAGCAATTAAAAAAAAAATAGAAAAAAAAACAGGGAAAAAGAAGAAACGCATTGACAGATTGCTGCCGGACTACTTAAACGCGATCTCGCGAGTTGCCTGGTGTCAGAGCGTTGGCGAAACTGCCAGACTCTGTGTGATATGCCAAGTCCTGTGAATTTGCCTGTGTTTGATCCTGTTTTGTTTTCGGCCCGATCTGTTTGGTATCAATCCACTTCCGCGACCATCGATCTCCAGATCGAGTGTGCGCGCATTCCTCCTCTTCCCAATAAATTGTGAGTAACGTTACACGATTGGGTTCTCCTGATTCATGTCCTGGTTCTTGACATTGAATTTACAATGATTATTTTAATCTACTGGTTTTTTTGGTGTTTGTTAGATGGACTTTGATCATTTGATGATCCGATTGATTGTTTAAAAGTAAAATCAATCACTACGACGTTGTTACAGTTACTCAGTACTTGAGTACTTTTTTACTTTTAGTCAAGTATTTGGATGACTACTTTTACCTCTACTTGAGTAATATTATTCTGAAGTAACAGTACTTTTTGGGCTATCCTACCCACCCCTGTTCTGACCTTTACTAACGGACAGTTTGCTGACAATTTATGAACGACGGACTGATGGAATGCCGATTCCCTGTCAGTATTTAAACTCTCTCCTGTCAGTCCCCTTTTGTCGGTCCGTCTGCGATTTTTTGACCATTTTAGTTTTTCGAAGAACCCCCCCTGTGACAATGACTTTGTATGAGTTTATAGCCAGCCCTCCCTCGGGCAGGACCCCTCCTCTGTTTTTTTTGAACCAACGGAAGTTGTTATAGCTGTAAAAGTTTGACCGACTCGGCTCGGCCAGGTGTCTTTATAATTTTCCTTCTTTTTTTTGCACGTTCATATTGTAACACAAGACAGTTCGGGTTTATGGTACGCAAAGAGAGGAAAAAAACCCGCATGTTTATTAAATTAAGAGTTAAGCCACTACGGGGGAAGATTGACGGTTCAGGAAAGGGGTGCGGGTGAGGGTGATATTTTGACACAAAACACACTTAGTGCAATTAAGGCTGTGTGTCAGGTTCTCCTTGACTATTCTCTGAGGCCTTCGGGGGGCTACTCCCTCCATCCCCGGGGATACCCCACCTCTAAAGCCACCATCCGGAGTCAGCAGCTGGGAAGTTTTGTGCACAAATTCGAATGTATGGCGAAATCATAAATTACTCAATGTCAAGTTATTGAATATGGCGCATCACATTATAGGGCAAACCCCAAAAATAGTCTTTTGTTGTATAGTTTTCATACGTAAGGCCAATGTTCCCTGTAATTTTCCACGGGTCTGAGCGTTCACACAAAGTCGGTGAGCAACGCTTGAAACAACAGTGAGCAACCATAATCCCAAGTGTGGCAACTAAGTCATTATCAAACATGTCCAAAACTTGACATCAAGTTTATTTTGCTGAGTTTCCGGCAATGCAAAATTATTTTTCTATTTTGAATGAATTGACTCATGTACTATTGCAAAGGTTGTACGGCCTACAAACCTCGTTTGTTCTTACAATTCTTTCACAAGATATCCATTTCTTTTTATTTCCTAATATATTTTGTCGCATAATATTAACATTTTTGGGGGCTTATTTAGTCGGTTGTAAGATACAGAACTGTACTTAATCACATTTTTTAGTGGAAGTACAATGTTGGCAACAAGATTCACTTGATATAATTGGAAATTATTTGAATGCAACACTGTTTTTTTCTACTTTTTTTAATTCCCTTAAAAAAATCTCATTGTGTTTATTTTTTCAGAGCTGTTACTTTTTTCTTTTTGTTCTCTATTTACTTTTTTTCTCACATTTCTTTATTTTCTTTTTTCTGGCTTTTTTCTAGATTTTTCCTTCTTTTTTTCTCTTCCATTTATTTCTTTTTTTCGCAGCTTTTCACTACTTTTTCATTTTGGTATTTTTTTCTTTTTTGTTCTATTCCCCCCCCTTCCTATTCTATTCCTTCATGTTGTGCATAATTTTAAATAATATTTGGTCATGTTGGGATTAAAGAAGCAAAAACAACCTGAAAGCCGTTTAGGACCCGAAAGAGCCGGTTCCTTTTAGCGAGCCGAGCCGAAGAAGCCGGTTCTCTACTAACTTTACTCAACTTCGTTCTAATTCGACTCGACTTCAAAATACCGCATTTAGGACACAGCGTCAGGGGAACCCATGTATTTTTACCTTCACGCACTGTAACTTTGACTTAAGTCGCGTCTTAATTAGTAATTTTGAGCCTTCATTTTTTTTGCGCTGGCTAGATTTTCTTGTGCGCTGAAAATGTGCGAGCAGTGCGCAATTGCGCACTCGCACAGCTTAGAGGAAACACTGCATAAGGCGCACCCGGCTTCAAGGCGCATGAAAATAATACTACAGTAAGTGCTACTGTAGCACAGCAGCGCAGTGGTTAGCGCATGCGTGGCACAGTTCTGAGGTCATGAGATCGAACCTTCCTGTGTGGAGTTTGCATGTTCTCTCCGGTTTCCTCCCACAATTCCAAAAACATGCATGTCAGATTAATTGACTGGTGTAAATTGTTCCTAGGTGTGAATGAGCGAGTGAGTTGTTTGTCGCTGTGTGCCCTGCGACTGGCTGGCAACCAGTTCAGGGTGTTCCCTGCCCACTGCCCGAAGATAGCTGGGATGGGCTCCAGCATCCCCGCGACCCTACTGAGGATAAGCGGTGCAGATAATGGATGGATGGAAGTGCTACCGTGTTAATTCGTGTATAAGGCTCTCTATAAACTTAAGTGTTGCCGACCAAAATTGCAAAAGCATTGCCTGAAACAAAAATCGAACCCGCGTCACGTCAGTAATGTTGACCACAGTATAAAATAAATTTGTACCCCCAAAAAATCTACTTTTTTGCCAGAATTTGGCAGTAGTGCTTTGGCCACCTCGCACGGAATTCTAGCCCACCCCATTTTATACATGACGACTGTAAATAAAAAAAGGAAAGTAGACTGTGAGGGCCGACGCCAGATGAAACATGCCAATTACATAAAGCTAACTTGAACCCAACGCTGTTGAAGGTGAAGAAACTGGAAGCAGTTTCAATGGCACAGCAGCGCTTTTTCACGAGACCCTGAGAATCAGATAAAAATACTACAAAGGTGAGCTATGAGGTCGCCACGCTGATCGTGAAGCACTGCAAACCTTTCACAAAGGGTGAATTTACTAAAAACTGTTTTAAAATGCCAGACTGAATAGCCGACCCTCACACATTTTCAGCTTACCAAATCTGTCCCGCATTCTAAAAAGTTCGGACACCCCTGCTCTAGGATGAACACAAAACAAACATTTTTAAGGCTGTAAAATGTTTAGAATGGATATTAAATATGTCACTTATTAAAATCCTTTTTTAAAAGTTATCATTTCTGTAGTATTCACAGAGCTAAAATTATACACTATTGTTCATCCATATATTTTCTAAATATTATACTGTATGATTCAAGCGTATTTTGTTCTGTATGAATGTGTATAAGAATGAAAATAGAGGATATCTGATTTTGGATCTTTTTTATTTTTTTTGTAAATTTTTTGTATAAAGCCTTTTTTTTTTGCTTCTCTAGCCATTACGGTATTTTTTTTTAAATGTGTTAGGGCTCGTTCAACATTTTGGGTTGCTGAACCTTGGGATTAACAGTCCCTCCACTTATTCAATGACGCGGTTTAATATGTATACAAAAAAAGGAGCTTGTATAGTGTTTTGTTAAAAAAACTTCCTGTTTTCTCCATTCTCTAAACATTCATTTCTGGCACTGTTAGTAAAATGTATGTAATAATGGGATAAGGTCTAATGCCTTTTCATACAACGCCAGTACCGCTGGTGGTCTAGTGGTAAAATGTCAGCACTCTAATCCTGTTTGATAAAATTTTTTGCTATTTTGGTCGGCAACGTTTGAACGATTGATCGATCATGCACAAACACAGTAGTCTACTGCAAAACCCTGTGTTGTGAAGCACACCTCTAAATATTAGGGCTGCAACAAACGATTGTGTTAAGACTCGACTAATCACCGACTTCTTAAATTATTAGTCAAACAATTGGATAGTTATTTTTAGGTTTTTGTTTGTTATTCAGACTGCAAGCAATTCATTTCAAATACATTTATCAGGTACAGTCCGACATAACGTTCATACTCTTTTATAGCAAAATGAATGCATATAAAATGTACAAAGCATGTCATAGAAACCGTATTGGCTTGAAGGTTACTTGAATCTCACCGAGGCGAGTCAGACTCTGTTTGTCATGATTCCTGATTCAGGGCACCTTTGACTGCCCAATTGGCGCCAACAGCCCTGAGCGCTGATTGGTTCAGAGACTCTTTTTAAACCCCGGCTTTCAAGAGGAAGCCGTCAGATCGTATGGAACCGATGCTCCCAGCTAGGCAAGCTCATACCTTCATACATTTTCCTGCCCTGTTTTCTCCTACCTGATACCTGTTGCCAACCTGTTTCTGGACCCGTTTTTGCCCTGATCTGCCATCCCGACATCTGACCTGTTTAGCCCCGTTTCCTGCCTGATACCTGTTGCCGACCTCTTTTCTGAACTCGATACCGCCCCTGCTCTCCCGTCCCGGCTAGTGACCAGTATCCCGGCTGTCTACGATTATCCTCACTCGACACAGAAGTGCCACTTCCGCGTTCCAGCCATCTGCTACTCATGTCTGTCGATCATCGGATCGTGGAAGCAAGCACTGCTCTCTCTTTTTTCAATAAAACTGAGTAAACGAACGCTACCGGGTCCTGTCTCTGTTTCTGGTCAGTGACACCGTTTCGTTCAACTGTCCAACGTGTGTCACAGAGCTATTGCCATGCTATGTAAGCTCTTCAAGTACCGTATTTTCCGCACTATAAGGCGCACCTAAAATCTGTTTTTTTTTTTTAAAAAGCTGACTAGGCGCCTTATAATCCGGTGCGCCTTATATATGGATCAATATTGAGCCGCGACAGGTCTCGCAACTTACGGTAAGCAGCCACCGACTCCATTTTTCGCGTCGAAGAAGAAGTGCGCTGTGCATACTGGGAAATATTAAACAACGATTCTCTTTTATTTGTGCGTTTGTAAAAGACCCTGAAATGGCTCCTATTAAGAGACACGCTTACAACGCAGAGTTTAAACTCAAGGCGATCAGTCACGCAGTAGAACACAGAAATAGAGCAGCAGCAAGAGAGTTTAACATTAATGAATCGATGGTGCGGAAGTGGAGGAAGCATGAGGATGAGCTGTTTACGTTTTACATTTTACAGTTATTATGTTATTGCTTTATTGTTATTGTTTTGCACTTGTTATTGTTTTTGCACATTACGAGTGTCACTATATTGCGATTGCACTAACGTTTAACTTACCATAACAGTATCAGACGGTTTTTTGCATGTTGACTAAATGGAGGAAAAGTAAAATGTTATGCCTTGCTGTTGTTCAAAGATGTTAAAGATGTGTCACGAAAATGCTTTACCTCAGAGAAAATAACAAAACAGCTGTTTATTCATTTTGGGAGTGAATGGAGTTGTGGAAAGCTTGTTTGTTATCTATTAATAAAGTTTGACTGACCTATCTGACTGTTTTGTTGACATTCCCTTTAACATGGCACCATCTAATGGTTGCATAACGTAACTACAGCCTCTACTGTAGCGCCTTATAATGCGGTGCGCCTTATGTATGGAAAAAGTTTTAAAATATATCATTCATTGAAGGTGCGCCTTATAACACGGTGCGCCTTATAGTGCGGAAAATACGGTAGTCTTTTATTCATTGTATCCAGGTTAAAATGCTCCCAAACTTTCGATTTTTCGGTAAGAGTACTTGATGTTGATAACACTATTTTTGTGTGTTTATGTTACCGCTCGAGACGCTAATGTGCATGTACGACTTTCAGCAGCGATTATCTTCATGTAAAGATGCTTTAGTCTGTTAGAAAAATGTGTGCGGATTCAACAGATAACCATGAATTCCCTTGTCAACTGTTTCTATTATTGAGTTTTGTCAACAACGTCGATTAATCATTGTAACCCTAATAAATACTGTATGCATTTCCAACCGTATCTGTATTCTGCGGTATGTAAGGCACAGGTTTCGAAGGCGCACGTTCCAATTCCAGGCCAATTGGGGGTTTTTAGGTGCAGGTTATAGTCGGGAAAATACGGTTAATAACTATCAGCACACACACCTTCGTTTTACCAGTTTCCTGTGTTAAGTCTCTCCATACCGCCTTCCTGTTTGGGGTCAGCTCCTGTTATCATGGCACAAAAGCAGAGGAGGGCCTGTCGTGTGAAACATCCCTCCGCTCGCCTCTCATCTCGGGTTTTGTTGACTCACTTTTGCCTTCGTGTTGTCAGATGGAGAGGCAAATTTCGATGGGCGCCAACATGATGGCTATGCAAGGCCCCACCCACAGCAGCCCCTGTTCCTCCGCGCACATTCCCTCCATGCACTCAGAGGCCAAACTGGTAAGTAGCGCGCTCGCGAAGGTACACGCTCCAAAATGTCTTTTCCACGGCGCTTTGCCAAGTGCTCGGTCCTGTGCGGGTTTCATCATTTGCTGTGTAATCAAAGCTGCGCAAAGCTGGAGAACTGGAAGAAAGGGCTTTTTATGCAGTTGTGGCACAGCTGCCCGGTGGCTGCCTGATGTATATCGTAATGTACAGAATGCGTCGTATTGCTCCGGCAACTTGTTAGCACTCGTTTTACAAACTCACATGATGTCATACTTGACAAAGGGAGCGCTTGGGAATGGGGGCTGGGTCCAGAGTTACAAAATTAAACCTGCTGTAGTTCATTTGCATACTGTCTAGTTATAATATTTTATAATCAGGGTTGGGTAGGGTTACTTTAACTTGATTACTTTCAATTACTTTTGGATTAATCCAATACCAAATATGCTAATAAAAGACAAAAGAAACTAAATATGAATAAAATGATGACTCACAACACGTGGTAAGCTTTCTCTCCTGGCTTTGATCTCTTTGATCTCCGGCAAAACGAACATAAAATGCGACAGAAACCAAATCAAAATAAATCCAAACAGCTTGCCAACATCATTTTTGCCGTTCCATGTATTCTGTTACTCCCCAAGCCTGCACAAAATGTAGTAATTGTATTCATATTTAGTTTCTTTTGTCTTTTATTAGCATATTTGGTATTGGAGTAATCCAAAAGTAATTGAAAGTAATCAAGTTAAAGTAACCTGACCCAACCCTGTTTATAATACTGTGCGTATGTACTCTAAATCAGGGGTCAAGCCAGATATGTTTTTTTTCATGAGTACATCTGGCTCTTTGCCTTGCTGTCTCTTTAAGAGAGTACTCGGTTGGTTTGGACACATGGAGAGGATGGATGAGGAGCGAATGTTGAAGAGAATCTACAGAGCAGAAGTAAATGGATGGAGACCAAGAGGAAGGCCGCGATTGACGTGGATGGATGGTGTTATGAGTGCACTGCAGGAAAGAGGTCGAAATCTAGTGAAAGCTAGAGCTATTGTTGGTGATAGGAATGAGTGGAGAGGTGTTGTGAAAGGATAGTGGGTTGGGCAGGGCATCCGTATGATGCAGCAGGGGTAAACCAGTGAAAGCTGTCGGGCCCTGCTGTTGTGTCACCCTGACCCGAGTGACATGGCCGCTTTCTTGTGTCCTATTTCATCCGGAGGGACGAAAGCATGACCAAGGTGCCTAACTTGTTTAGGTGTTTGGGCATTTGGGTTGGCCATGGTCCCCAAAACGTTTGTGTGTGTTTTTTTGCTATTTTTTTTTCCTTTTTATTGTCTTTGTTATTGTATGTGTTTGTCTTGCTGTCGGTCACCCCTCTTGAGGGATATGACCAAGGTAGATAGATAGATACACATCTGGCTCGGAGACAAAATGGGATCCTTGCAAATTTCCTTTATGTCGCTTATTGTCAAACAACATGAGAACATGCAAAGTCATTGCACCACTTGAGAATTTAGTTGCTCGGTCCAGCGTATATAGGGCACAGTCTCAACTACAGACACGGCGTCACTCTAACAAACCCCGTTTTGGCTGTACATCGCTAAGGAATCCTTCACATAAAAGCTCCTTAAACAATGTTTGTTCACTGTTGTGACACTTTGTGATGAAAACCCACAGAAAAAACTGTAAACACCCATAAATGCCAGCAAAGCATCCAGGGCAATTTGATTGAGTGAGCAGTAGATATAGGCTGAGATATGCACATATAGCGCAAGCACTCACATTTCTCTCTCTAAATATGTCGGTATCCTTCTCGTTTGTAGTATTTGGCGACATTTTCCACCAAAAACTTTGCTTGCACCTTGTTTTGAAACCATTATTTAGGACAAAAAGTCAAAATGAGCCTGAACACTTGTGTGGGAGGGAGACAAAATGTAAGTGGTGTATTTATATTTTTGGGGGACAGAAGCTCTGGCATTATTATGATTTCATGAATGTTATCAAATCATCAAATACCACACAGTGAAATAGAATGCGCTGAAAAATTAACTTTTGTTTGGAGAGCAGATTTGGAAATTTCTTTGGCTCTTTGGGTCACAAAGGTTCCCGACCCCTGCTCCAAACAGTCACATGTTCACAATTCAAGCTATTTACAAATTGATCAAGTCAAAATGACCAACACAAAAATGGAAAACATATAATAATTTTCAAATGTGTAAATAACCACAACCATATTTTTCCATGACAATTTTTTTAAATAGTTTGATGTGTCATTAAATAGTTAAAAGTTAAATAGATTCTCAATGAAGTATATGTTGCCAATGCCCAACTGAGTTCAAAGAGCTATGTGCTTTATTTTTCATTGCGTCTATCTGCTTGTATCTTACTTTTATCAGAGCCGTTCGGGTCAGAACACATTAGGTTCAAGGACATTGGATGGGGGTGTGCTGGAGAGTGATGTCATGCTCGTCCCCGGTGGTTTTTTTGGGGGTCAGTGTGGCATGAAAATGGTGAAAGTCAGAAAAGGTCTGCTTCTGTTAGAGTCCAAATGCCAACCCAAGGCCAAAAAATAGGGGGGGGGGGGTTATTCGATCGTGTCTAAGAAATCCACGTATTTGCACGCACATCATTACTTTAAGCTAGGAGATTGGCAAAGAGGTACAAAATTTCAAATGTCACACAGTTCTTTTAAGTCATTTCCACTGAAAATGCTATATCCGATTTCTTTTTGGGGTGCCTCGACAAGCAATTAATTTGTTTACTTGAACCCAATTCAAAGAGACAAAAGTTATATCAGCCTGTATGCTTTAGATTTCTAAATGTAAGCAGCTTATGGTCATTGTTTTCAAATGTTTCAGCTCTCATGCTGACTAGCTTAGTCCTTAGCATCATTTTTAGCTTATGAGCAGTGGCCTGAAGGTTAATACTCAACCCTGATCTTTTTGGTTACATCTCTAAGTCAAGTAACAGGATTGGTTGTAGGTGTTGAGCCTAATTGCTGACCCGGATATCAAATTCAGTTTTTATATAAGTTGTTGTCCTGTATATCCACTGAGTGAAGAGACAAAAATGATAGGCTGATATTTCCTAATGTGATATAGTGATGGAGCAGTGAATCTAATTGAAGAAAATGCCAAATTTGCCACAAGCCAGAAACGGAGACAGGACCCAGTAGCAATCGTTTACTCAGTTTTATTGATAAAGAGAGAGAGCAGTGCTTGCTTCCATGATCCGATGATCGACGGACACGGGTAGGAGGTGGCTGGAACGCGGAAGTGGCACTTCCGTGTCGAGCGAGGATGATCGTAGGCAGCAGGGATACTGGTGACTAGCCGGGACGGGAGGGAAGGGCGGTATCGAGTCCAGAAAAGAGGTCGGCAACAGGTATCAGGCAGGAAACAGGGCAAAACAGGTCGGTGGTTGGGATGGCAGAGCAGGGCAGAAATGGGTCCAGAAACAGGTCGGCAAAAGGTATCAGGCAGGAGAAAACGGCAGGAAAATGTCGGAAGGTATGAGCTTGCCTAGCTGGGAGCATAGGTTCGCAAACGGTCTTAGAAGCCGGGGGTTTAAAAGGAGTCTCTGAACCAATCAGCGCTCAGGGCTGTTGGCACCAATTGGGCAGTCACAGGTGCCCTGAATCAGCAATCATGAAAAATTACTCGTTCTATACATATCTATATATAGAATATTTACCTTCTGAGATATCCTCTCATATAGGCAGTAGAGCATTTTATTGAAATCAGAGAACACAACTAAAGAAGGTGAGAAAACACAAAGCTGTTGTTGCCCACAGCTTACACCCAGACACTTTCGCGCAGTCCTCTTGATAAGACAGGCCTCTTTAACAAGCACTTTTATCCCCTGATTAATTTTATGCTTGTTTTTTCTTGGTACTGAAATGCTTTAAATACATTGTTGGCAATTAAATATCAAAATGTGCCGTTTACCTAATTGTTCAAATTAGTTATATGACTCCATTAACCAAACACAACCTACATTCACCCAACAATTTATGCGCGCTTGTTTCTTGATGGAAAAGATAAACTAGAAAAGCTGATATTTTCACACGGGGGCAGATTTAATTTCATTAGCAATTGAACTAAGTGAACTCCATCAAATACGGTCGAATTTGTGCCGTCGGAGTCTCTGGCAAGCCTTCTTCTCAAGTCCTATAGCCTCTCCGCCCACGTCTTTCTGCAAGATGGTGTGCCGGCTCCTTCCATGGGCGTGCCAATGAAGCCCAACGTGAGCTTCACAATCTCAGAGACGAGCGTCCCGATATCTGTGGTTCCTCAAAACAACGGAGAGCGTTTCTCAAAATAATGCCTGCCGTCCTCTGTCATCAGGGCCTTTCTGCGTCTGGATGTGCTAATTATCTTATCAGCCTAACGTCCTGTTCCCGCCATTCCTGTAAACAATATTTCCTACCAGGGTGCCCTGAACTTTCCAGGCTCATTGAATAAAGTCACAGTCATTAAATAACTACAGCATTAAACTCAATAAATGTAACTTGTATTCAATCGTATAAAATCCTTTATAGTCAAATGTATAAAATCCTTCAAAATGCATGCTTTCTTTAACTACTCAATACTAGAAACCTTGTCTTTCGTGTGTTTTTTTTTACAGATTATTCAATGATTAGTCAGATTTTTGGGAAATTGTGCTTACGACTTGGAAGTTTAATGAGTAATGGAAAAGCGCGCTTGGAAATAGCCACTGCTGGCTGACTTTGCCGGAGAGTGGACAGGACGTGGCGAGAGAGTGAAAAGAGAGAGAGAGAGAGCGAGGGAGAAGAGTCGTGGAGGTCATCAGAAGAGTTATTGCTCTGATAGAGGAGCGCAGGAGCATTCCCAGGGCATTTAATTCTCCCTCTTCCTCCTGCTCTCTCAAGATTGATCGTCTTTGTGGTCTTTTGAATCTCCTCGACGGTTCCTATGGTAACATACCGGGGTAACACAATATTGGTGTATTAGGCTTATCTCTCCTCTGGCTGTCATCCAGACACATCTTACTCGTTTTTGTACTCCTCCTATCTTTGTAATTGAATTGTAAATGCTCCATTGGGCCTCCCATAAACATATGCAGTCACTAAGTGGCTGCAGGCCACCGCTTAAGCTAGCCAGAAATAAGGCATCGAAAAAATAAGAACACAACTGATGGATTTTCGTGATTACAGGACGGTAGAATTGGACGCGATGGTGCTATCGAGAAGGACATCTTTAGTATGTTTCGTAGACAACGAAAGGGTCGAAATTCCACGATATACGTACCCGGGCCGGGTCGATAAATACGGCTTCGCTATCGGATAACCGGGCCGTGATCAGGCCCATGTGTCCCCTGCGACGTTCTCGATCCGGCTCTAATCGCATTAGCCCCACCATGTTGACGTTCCGCCAATGGGAAATCTCCAGACTGTAACCCTACACCCCCGAGGCGCAAAACCCGGGTCTGCTCTCTCCCACCAAAGTTTACATTATCAGGGGTTCGAGTGGGACTTTGATAGACGGCAGGGAAATGGATAGACAGGGAGTTGAAAAACCCAAGACATGGATATTCCGACGCGCCAAAGGCCGGGAAATTGGGATCATTCTCCACTTGAAAGGAGCCGTTTTGTGTTTGTTTGATATTTTGTGGTGACTGGAGGCCCCCATTTGCAGAATATAAGCCTCCCCCCTCCCCCGTTAGAGAAAGCACACTGCAGGGTCCAGAGCTTGGGGGTCTAATGAAGGCTAATTGATTTTGCGGTGGGCCGGAGCAGCAGGGAGGCCTGTCTCTGGTGTAAATAGTTAATGAGCCAAAGGACTGCTGTGGCCCCCAGGGGACCTGTATCCTGCCCCGAGCTCTACAGGACACAGGGGTTATTATTCGCATCAGCGTTCTTATTTTCTCCTTTTTTATCTGTCTCTGCAATTTGCCACTAGCATTCAAGTTTCTCCAAGTTGTAACAGTTATAACTGTCAACCTCCACGGCTCCATGCCCTTACAAAATGTAAAATAATCTTACACCATATTTTTTTTTCTAACGTGTTCATTTATGTAGTTTTACATGTTATATTGTACATGTGTTTCGTTGTATCATATATATTGTTAATGAACATTTTGTTGTGAGATACTGAGTTGCTCGACATGAATGAGGTTTATTATAAAAAAGGTTCAAAAATGAAGTAGCTTGGACGTTCACTGTAGAACAGAGGTGTCAAACTCATATTAACTCGGGGGCCACACGATAGAACAAACATTCTGTCGGGGGCCGGACTAGTAGATTAAAGAGGAAGAAAAAGAGAGATAAAGAAATAAGAAAAGGAGGGAGGAAAAGGAGAGAGGGCGAGACAAAGAAAGAGAGAGAGGAGAGCGTGAGACACAAAAGGGATAAAAAGAGAAGTCGTTAGAGAGGGGGAAAGAAAGGGAGCGGAAGAAAGAAATCCCAAGAGAAATAGAAAGACAGAAGGAGAGAAAAGAGAAAAGAAAGCGCATCAACAACAAGGCTGTGGAGGTTGTCAGCAGTATCAAGTTCCTAGGGGTGCACATTACAAACAAACTCACCTGGTCCGTGAACACTGCATCACTGGTTAAGAGGGCACAGCAGCGCCTGTACTTCCTGCGGAGGATGAGGAGAGCCCACCTGCCCCGACCTTCCCTCATCGCATTCTACAGGGGCACCATAGAGAGTATTCTGACCAGCTGTATCTCTGTGTGGTGTGAAGGCTGCAGCGCTACCGACTGGGGTAGTGTGAGGAGGGTAACGAGGACAGCAGAGAAAATAATCGGGACTACACTTCCCTCCATTCAGGACATTGGGCAGAAGCGCTGCCTATCCCATGCTAAGAACATTATCGGGGACCCCTCTCACCCCCATCATGGACTGTTCACTCTGCTAGCCTCTGGGAAGAGGTACTGCAGTGTGCGGTGCAGAACCACCAGGTTCCGCAGTAGTCTAGTCCCCCTGGCCATTAGACTGTTAAATGGTCAATCTAACATATAGTTAACCTAAATCTTAACGGCTGCTAATCTGCCTTTTTGCACTACTGGCAGTTCTTTATAGCTTGCCACTCCTTGCACATTTGCTCTCTGCACTATTGTACTTACAGTGTTACTGTTACAGTGTTAATGTTACTGTTTACCTGACTTGTTAACCTGACTGCCCATTTTGCACATCTGGTTAGCTACTCCTCTTGCACTATCGGCACTATGGTAAAATACTATACGTAGCCATAATACAATACAACTTTTATTTATATCTGTACATTCAAGGAAACTGTGCGGGTCAGATGTATCGACATTTCGTTCTGTATACACGTGTACTAGAATGACAATAAAGTAGATCTGAATCTGAATCTGAATCTGAGAAAGAGAAAAGAGAGAAAAGGAAAAAAGGAAGTTAAAGCAAAAGAAGTTAAAACGACACAGAGAGAGAAAGAGACAAAGAGTACCTTGTGGTTAAGGGAACAGGACATTTTTGATAAGAGCTTTGGGTAAACTCCATGCCAGGTTTAGTTGTGTTCTAGTCTGTTGTGGTCTAGGGAACAGGACATTTTTGTGTAGAGTGCAGGGTTTAGCGCCTTGCCGAGTGTAGTTGTGTTCTAGTACCTTGTGGTCAAGGGAACAGGGCAATTTTTTGTAGAGCTTTAGGTAAGCGCCCTGACGGGTTTGGTTGTGTTCTACTCTCTAGGGAACAGGACGTTTTTCGTGTAGAGCGCCAGGTAAGTGCCCAACTGAATGTGGTTGTTTTTTACTCTGTTGTGGTCTAGGGAACAGGACTTTTTTGTGTAGAACGCAGGGTGAGCGCCTTACTCGGTGTGGTTGTGTTTTAGTCCGTTGTGGTCAAGGGAACAGCACGTTTTTTTTTTTGTGTAGAGCTTTGGTCAAGCGCCCTGCCGGGTTTGGTTGTATTCTAGACTGTTGTGGTCTAGGGAATAGGACTCTTTTGTGTAGAGCGCAGGGTAAGCAACTTTCCGGGTGTGGTTGTGTTTTAGTTTGTTGTGGTCAAGAGCGCCCTGTCAGGTTTGGTTGTGTTCTGCTCTGTTGGGTTCTAGGTAACAGGACGTTTTTTTAGGAGAGCGCCGGGTGAGTGCCCAACCGAGTGTGGTTGTTTTCTGCTCTGCTGCAGTCTAGGTAACAGGTAGTTTTTGTGTAGAGCAGTAGGTGAGCGCCTTGTCGGGTGTGGTTGTGTTCTACTCAGTGTGGTTTAAAGAACAGGAGGTTTTTTTGTGTAGAGCGTCGGGTAAGTGCCCTGCCGGGTGTGGTTTTGTCTAGTCCGCTGTGGTCAAGGGAACAGGACGTTTTTTGTGAAGAGGGTAATCGGGTAAGCGCCCTGGCTGGTTTGCTTGTGTTCTAATCTGTTGTGGTCTAGGGAACAGGATGGTGCGTATTGCCAACTCCAGGTTGTGGGATAGTCGACCTTTTGGTAGTGTGAAGGAAACAGGGACCGGGCCAAGTTCCACTGCACGCCGGCCAAAAAATTACATCACCGCCCTAAGTCGATTCTCCGCCAGGCCTCCTGAGCGCTTGCTCACACATGCGACGTCCGTTTCATCATTTTTGCGCAATAACCAACACAATTCACGCAGAGGTAAATGAGCACTGTACTGTAAGTGTTTCGTAATGTTTTTGATAGCATAGGCACCTTTTTTTTATTGATATAAGTCAAGAGGTGGAATATGTTAAAAGATGTTTTTAAAAAAAAATAAGATCAGGGCATTGATCTATTTAAAGTCTAGTAGAAGCTCAACCTTAGGAGAGAAGACATCAATACATATTTGAATAATCAGCAAAAATATCATACGAGTGTACATTTTTTTAAAAACACTCTTAGGTCGAGGAATGTGCATGTCAGGACCAGACCGGAGACAAGACCCACTTGCGTTACGTTTCACTCAGTTTTATTGGAAGAAAGGAAAGGGTTGCACCCACGATCCGGTGATTGCTGGCCGCGGGAAGCAGGTCGCTCTAAACGTGGAAGTGGGACTTCTGTGGCTAGCGATGGCAGTGTCGGGAACAGAGAAACCGTGTCAGTAGCCGGGACAGGAGAGCAAAAAACGTGGTCGGGATCGGAAACGAGTCGAAAGCCAGGAGAGGAGAGTAGACGTGGTCAGGATCAAAAAACGGGTCGAAGCCGGTACACAGACAGGAGCAAAAACAGGTGGGAGTCAGGGTTGAAAAAGTTTGCCCTAAGTACACTGAGTCTCGCAGATGGACTGACAACAGGTGACAGATAGACGTGGGTTTGAATAGTGATAGGGAGCCAATCAGAGTCCGAGGCAGTTGGCGCCAAAGGAGAGGGCACAGGTGCATCATATCGGTAATCATGACAGTGCATTTATTTTACATAACATGAGGCCCACTTCACCAGATCAGACTCGATTGTCTGCCATGTTGCTGCTATGGTTACTCCCAAACACCAAAAACCTCAGAAAAGACGAACAAAAATGAGATGAAATATCGTGTCGTTTGGTCACTTTGAGTCGCCGTAGTTGTAACCTTCCTTATGCTTTGTGGCACTCTTTTTGGGGTTGCACTACACAATACAGCAACATCTAGTAGTCAAATATTACACAAGTGTCATGATTACCGATATGCATCACCTGTGCCCGCTCCTTTGGCAGCAACTGCCTCAGACTCCGATTGGCTCTCTGTCCCTATTTAAATCCAATCCTATCTGTCCCCTTTTGTCAGTCCGTCTGCGGACCTCAGTTACCACTAGGCAAGCCTATATTTCGACCCTGAGTCCCACCTGTTTTTGCTCCTGTCTGTCCCCCGGCTTCAACACGTTTTTGATCCTGACCACGTCTACTCTCCCGTCCCGGCTTTCGACCTATTTGTCCTCGACCACGTCTACTCTCTTTTCCTGGCTTACGACCCGAACACGATTTTGCTCTCCTGTCCCGGCTACTGACACGTTTTTACGTTCACGACACCGCCATCGCTCGCCACGGAAGATCTACTTCCGCGTTCAGAGCGACCTGCTTCTCGCGTCCAGCAATCACCGAATTGTGGGCGCGACCATTTCTCCTTCTTCCAATAAAACTTGTGAGAAAAGCAACACAAGTGGGTCCTGTCTCTGTTCTGTTCCTGACAACAAGTATTACAAATTGCCTTATTTGGCTCCTTGATAAACATACCTGAGCGCCACATAAAGCAATGATAAAATGTAAAAATTAACTATTTGCAATTTTACTTTTGTCACAAGTCAGAAACGGAGACAGGACCCAGTAGTTTTCGTTTACTCAGTTTTATTGATAAAGAGGGAGAGCAGTGCTTGCTTCCACGATCCGATGATCGACGGACACGGTTAGCAGGTGGCTGGAACGCGGAAGTGGCACTTCCGTGTCGAGCGAGCATAATCGTAGGCAACAGGAATACTGGTCACTAGCCGGGACGGCAGAACAAGGGCGGTATCGAGTTCAGAAAACAGGTCGGCAACAGGTATCAGGCAGGAGACAGGGCAAAACAGGTCGGTGGTCGGGATGGTAGAGCAGGGCAGGAACGGGTCCAGAAACGGGTCGGCAACAGGTATCAGGCAGGAGAAAACAGAATGGGAAAATTTTGGAAGGTATGAGCTTGCCTAGCAAAAGCGTAGGTTCGCAAACGGTCTGACGGGGGGTTAATAGGAGTCTCTGAACCAATCAGCGCTCAGGGCTGTTGGCGCCAATTGGGCAGTCACAGGTGCCCTGAATCAACAATCATGACAATTTTAACCAATTTAGACAAAAATCTTCTGAAAACTAGGCCAAAAAAAAGAATTAAAATAATTAAAACAAAAAGCAAAAGATCAGCGGTGTCTAATATTGAAAGATTGAAAGATTGAATGCACGCTGCTTCGAAGCAATGAATATTGGAAGGGGGATGACCCTATGCGTGGTCCTTTCTCAAGGTTTCTTCATTTTCCTCATGTTGAGGTTTTTGAGTTTTTCCTTGCCTTGTCTCTTTGTGCCCTGCGACTGGCTGTCAACCAGTTCAGGGCGTCCCCTGCCCACTGCCCGAAGATAACTGGGATGGGCTCCAGCACCCCCGTGACCCTACTGAGGCTAAGCGGTGCAGATAATAGCTGGATGCATGTTTGTTAATGCTATATCCATTGCAACCTGGTAATCCATTTTATTCTATTTTTATATTATACTTTAATTTTTTTAATTTTATTGTTTGTTACTACAACATCCATCGCAGATTGGTCATTCTGGAAGGGGTCCCTTCTAAAAGTTTCTCTATTTTAATAATGCTGAGGTTTTTGAGTGTTTCCTTGCCCTCATGTAGGTTTTAGATCAGGGGATGGTGTCATAATCGTCTGTGGTCTATGCAGCCCTTTGAGACTCTTTGTGATTAAGGGCAATACAAATAACCATGACTTGACTTAACATGAACGTAACATGACTCAGCTCATGTCAGTGGATCCATTTTCTGTCTGTTTTCTACTAGTCCCCCCCTGCCAACTTCAGACACCCCTTTAATTCCCTGCAAGCAAAATGTGTTATTTATTAGCTTCCTATTAAAAATTGTTTATAATGTTACCAAGGACAATAAACATGTCACCAAGCATGGCGCTAGGCGCCCAGTTTTTAATGAGGTAAACAATGCTATACGTTGCTCCACCGCTGCGCTCTTGGCTTTGGAGCTGGCACATGGAGAGTGGATGACATAATTGTTGGCATGTTCTAAATGTGCTCCTTTTACTCCGTCAAGGAGGAGACCAGGGGGGTGAACTTGGTCTCTTAAAGAGATATTTCATCATACGCTGGAGGGCCTCTCATCAAAGGGTTTCCACTCTCCACCAGACTTTTACATTTGGTTTACACGGCCCTTAGCGTAGTTAAGTTTCGTCTATGAAATGTTGTGTGCCGTACAGGGTTGGGTAGGGTTACTTTAACTGGATTACTTTCAATTACTTTTGGATTACTCCAATACCAAATATGCTAATAAAAGACAAAAGAAACTAAATATGAATAAAAATATGACTCACAACACGTGGTGAGCTTTCTCTCCTGGCTTTGATCTCTTTGACCTCTGGCAAAACGAACATAAAATGCGACAGAAACAAGATGAAAATAAATCCAAACCGCTTGCCAACATCATTTTTGCCGTTCCATGTACAGTGGAACCTCGGTTCTCGACCATAATCCGTTCCAGAACCCTGTTCGAGAACCGATTTGTTCAATCACCGAAATCATTTTTCCCGTTAAAAATAATGTAAATCGTTTTAATCCGTTTCAACACCCTGAATGATTACCATGAATGTTTAACGTAAACACGAAGCTAACCCAAGCTAATCGTACGTTCGCGTTATCGTAATCTTCCGTACGAAAGATTACGCTAACATGAACGTGTAAAAATTTTAAAAATGAGGTCGTTTACAAGTCATTTAGCACCTCAAGTGGCTAACGCTTTATTGGAAAGGGGGCTCCGTTCCAACACCCTGAATTTTGGGCTCAGTTCCAACACCCTGAATGTTTACCTCGAATCATAAAGCTAACCCAGGCTAATCGTACGTTCGCGTCATCGTAATCCTCCGTATGAAAGATTACGCTAACGTGTAAAAAAAAAAAGACAAAGAAAAGAATTATGAATAGGATTTCTTACCTTTGTGGTGGTCAGCAGAAGGCGCATGCTGTATATCCCCCTAGCAAGATCGGAAACTCGCACACCTCTTTCATATTTAGCTATTATGTCTTTCTTAAAGGCAATAGTTGTACGAACAACTTTTCTTTTTTCACCTGTCCTGCTTGCACCGACCGGAGGCATAGTTAGGGGCTAAAACACTCGGTTCACCGATATTAAAAGCGAAAGCAAAAAGAGGCAAGTAGGCACGTGATAACAGTTGGTCACGAAGGGTGGGGACGATCTACACCCATACGCCGCTCAGCATCGCACTCTAGCGTACGCACTCACGCATTACCGGCGTTCGAACTCCGAATTTTTGACCGAACAGAGAAGCAAGAATTTCTCGAAATTTTTGGTCAGACTCCGATTTGTTCGAACTGGGAGGCATTCAAAAAACAGAGGTTCTAACTGTATTCCGTTACTCCCCAAGCCTGCACAAAATTTAGTCATTTTATCATATTTAGTTTCTTTTGTCTTTTATTAGCATATTTGGTATTGGAGTAATCCAAAAGTCATTGAAAGTAATCCAGTTAAAGTGACCCTACCCAACCCTGGTGCCGCAGCATGTGTTTATGTCGCACCCTTCATAGTTTCTTTACGATCTAAATTGCGAGGGGATGAAGTCATTTGCTTAGTGAACGATTGTGTTTGTTGTCACCGTAGTAGAACACCTCAGGCTAAGCTTTGGGAAGAAAAGAGCGTACGCGCATAAGTGGGAATCCAGGTTTTGCAAGCAACATCTGTATGAATACCAACATTGTCGGAGCATGATGTCATCGGAGAGGGACGGTGAACTCAGTGCACAGCTGAATCCGCGAGCGGATTCACAGCGAGTGTATTGTAGATTTGTGTTTTTTTTAAACGAGTGTGCTGCAGAACAATGATGTGCAATGATTTCAGCTCATGATAACAACAATGTGTGTGATGTCTGGTCTTAAGTACCGTATTTTCCGCACTATAAGGCGCACCTAAAAGCCTTTATTTTTTTCAAAAACTGACCATGCGCCTTATAATACAGTGCGCCTTATATATGGATCAATATTAAGTCGCAAAGTCTTGCAACTAAGGCAAGCAGCCGCCGACTAGATTTCCCCCCGAAGGCGAAGTCGTCCGCGGTGTATGCTGGGATACATATGCCGGTGTTTCATTTCCCAGCCAATGTGTCAATCATCATTTGAATCGATCACTATTGGCTAAAGTTATTCGGAGGTAAAGGGGGCGGATCCTTTTTATCATTTACAGGCTCGCATAGGCTAAAGGGGCGAAACAAAGCCTGCAATTGGCCGAAAAAGATGAATGTGAATAGCAAGTTTGGTTGTCTACGGCATAGAGAAAACATGATTTACCATTCTGTATTTGTAATTATTTTACTCTCCTGGATTTACTACACTCACGGATATAAGAGGACATTGGCTGCACATTATTATTGAACGCAACGACTTCGGTGAGCTACCCCGGCTATATATTTTCCCAGTATCTTGTTTCAGAGTGATGTCGATGTTTCTGTGATGGGTCTTTTTTTTAAATTAAACTCAATTCCAAGTGTTTATTGTCATATGCACAGTAAAGTTGCGAGCAAAAAAGAAAATAGAAACTAAGGAATGGTTGGCATTTCTTGAATCACAAGACTTTAACCTTCCGAATGATATTTGGAACAATGCATTTGAGTGACATCGTACGGACACCGCATCAGCACGTGTCTACGACACGTATTTGCTTCTTTGCAAGCTTTCGGAATGTTAAGGGGGTAATCAATTTGATTGAACTATCTGTTTTGTCCACGTTCCCATTGTAGCGCCTTATAATCCGGTGCGCCTTATGTATGGAAGATATAGGACCAAAAACTATTTTTTGGGGGTGTGCCCTATAACCCGGTGCGCCCTATAGTACGGAAAATACGGTACACTAAAGAAGGTCCAGTCATGAGCAGAAATGTTTCAATCCAAGTGCAGTACTCATACCGGTCAAGCTCCAGGGCTCCATGCCCTTGCAAACTGTCGTATTTTCCCTTACAAAATACAAAATAATCTTAGACCATATTTTTTTTCAAACGTGTTTATTTATGTAGTTTAATATAATAATAATAATAATAATAATAATAATTTCCTTGTATTGTCATTCTGTGTAACAATGTACACAGAACGAAATGTCGATTGCACCTGACCCGTTGTAGCGAGCCGATGCAGCCGCAGCCAACAGAGGGCGCCGCCGACCACTTTTTAAGTCTTAGGAATGACTCGGCCGGGGCGCGAACCACCGACCTCCCAGTTATTGTACATGTGTTTCCTTATATCATATATATTGTTAATTAACATTTTGTTGTGAGATACTGAGTTGCTCGGCATGAATGAAGTTTATTATAAAAAAAGTTCAAAAATGAAGTAGCTTGGACGTTCACTGTAGAAGGAAAAAATACATGCAAATATAATTGAGTAGAATTTTCTTATTCAAATTATGAATTCATTTTCTGCATTAAATTATTGTTGGTAATATACTAATTACACCCACGAAAAAAGTGAACAAACAAACAAATTTCTCTTTCTGTTTGCAGATAATCTGCACATTGTAGATATTTTTTCTTCTACACATTTGAAAAACTGTAGTTTTATAAACTGGCTACAGTGGTAAATTATTTTGCTTATTTATAAAATAGATTCTCTTGTGGGCAGCACGGCGGCGCAGTGGTTAGCGCATGTGCGGCTCAGTTCATGTCTTGGGGACCTCCTGCGTGGGTTCAAATCCAGCTCCAGACTTTCTGTGCGGAGTTTGTATGTTCTCCCCGTGCTTACGTGGGTTTCCCCGGTTTCCTCCCACATTCCAAAAAACATGCATTTCAGGTGAATTGGCTGGTCCAAATTGTCCCTAGGTGTGAATGAGCGAGTAAGTTGTCTGTCCCTCCCCGTGTGCCCTGCGATTGGCTGGCAACCAGTTCAGGGTGTCCCCTGCCCACTGCCCGATGATTGCTGGGATGGGCTCCAGCACCCCCGCGACCCTACTTAGGATAAGCGGTGTAGCTGATGAGATGAGATGAGATTCTCTTGTTTTTCACTCTCTTTACATATATATTTTTGTCTTATTTTAATTTTTTTTCAACTTTTTTCCCACGGGTGATGCCTCGAAACATTTTCAATGAAGAAAATATGCCTTAGCTCAAGAAAATTTGGGCAACAGCGCTGCAGATATGTGTTTGAATTTGTGGATTAAATGGATGACAACAACCCGTTTGCAAATAGTATATTAAAGTATTTGGTATTTTTTTAACCTCAGTCCAACATGGACGCTGCACACGTGCCGACATTGTAAATTAGCAACTGTTTCTTTCAGCGTTGGGAGGAGTGAGGAGCTGCTTAGTTTATCAGAGTTGGACTCAGTCCAAGGTGGCTGAGGGGGGTGCTTTTCACATTGTTCCCACTCTGCTGTTTTGTTTTCTGACCTAGAGACGAACAGTCTCTCGAGCTGTTGTGCGACACCGTCATTAAGTCTCGGTGTCTTGGTTTACACACTCATATGCAGTTATCAAATGAATGAATGAATGAAGGTCAAGTCAAGTCATGTTTATTTGGAAAACTCAATCACAAAAAGTCTCAAAGGGCTGCACATATCACAGACTATTACAGACCACTACTGCGCCATCCCCTGATCCAAAACATACATGAGGGAATTGAAAAAGTCAAAACCTCAGCATGAGTAAAATAAAGAAACCTGGTTTTGGTTCGGGGAATGGTGTGGTGATCATCTGTCGTTTGCAATAGTCTGTGTGGCCCTTTGGGACTCCTAGTGGTTGGGGGCTGTGTAAACATGACTTGACTTGACTTCACTTTCTTCAAGATTTTGAGTTTTTCCTTGCCCTCTTGTGGGTTTTAGATTAGGGGATGGCGTAATAATAGTCTGTAGTTTGCAATAGGCTGTTGTCTGTGCAAGCATCTTATCAGTGTGATTTTGGTGTAATGCCGTTAATTGACATTGTAATTTGTTTGGTTTCATGCCGTCCGCTGCCAACATTTAAAAAAAACACACACACATACCGACATTTCCTCGTCTAACACACTGGTCGAAGAGAAGCTGATTTCTACAAATGCTTCGTTAAACTTCCTCGTATTAGCTTTCGAGAGATTTTGGTTGTCCGCTTCATCCGTGTTTCTCTCCGCCTGTCTTCTCATTCTTATTAAATATATTTTCATGGGGTCACTGGAGGGTTTGCAACACTTTGTGTCTAGACTTTATATTTTATTGGCTATGCATGTGGAAAACGTGGATGCTTTACAATCGAGTGCACACTCTGCCCATGGGAACACTGCTGCCCCTTAATGTAGGGGAGGTGCAATGCACTTCATTCTAGAACAATGAAAAAGTTCCCGATGTCAAACAGCCTCCCTGGGCAGTTTTGCGTCCCCTTAGGGGGCCCTGACCCACTATTTGAGAACCCCTGGCCTTGCACAAAGTAAGTTGTAACCATAAGCTGTATACTTTTACCTACTTTAAAGGGACAGATATAGAATGTGACCGCCAGATGCCCCTGTATTGTGTCATGCAAATGAAGACTAGTGCTTAAAAGCAAAAAATACAATAAAAACTACAGAGACTTAAAGTGACCTAACTGCACAATTTTTGTGTGCCCATCCTTCCGCGGCGTCTTTTATTTTCAGGTTCGCGTAGCAGAAAGATGGTGGCTAATTAAATGAAGTCAGCCCCCTCTAAATGTTACGTAAAATAAATGCAAATTTATCATCATAGGAGTATTTAAAAAACGGAAATTTCTATCATAGATAATGTGTTATTTCGCTTATTACTTAAACCAATATTGAATTTTTTTTATTAAGAATTAAAAAAGTTTTTTTACCGCCAGAGGGCACTAAAAACTGACTCTTTAAAGTCTTTTTTTGCAAGATTTTCCTGAAGTGCCACGTCTTATCTCATTGTAAACAAATTACACTACGTCGTTATCAATGATAATAAAGTGAATTCCATTCAAGTGATACGTCACGATAATGATATAGTAAAAAAACACGGTTGAATTAATTCAAATGTCTAAGGAATAGCCAAATTGTACTAATTTCCTGAATAAAATTTAAAGGGATTCCCCTCATTGTGCCCCTTTGAGGAATGGAATACGGTCGACTAATAGCCAATCAAAGCGGCTCCTCTCATTCACTTTGAAATGACACCAACAACTGCACATTGTCAAAAATTTGATTTTCAAAGACAAACACACAAACGCAAAGCCTAAACAAGACCAGAGAGTCTGTATTGTGTTTATCTGAAAATAAATGGTAAAATTTAAGTGTACGTGTTTTAATGAATCTTGAAGTGTCAAGGTTAAAACTTGAGATTGTATCAGGATGAAGAAAAGAAGACACTCTAAGACGGAGATTTAGGTTTTTGATAGCCCTTCCATCGGGGTCGCATGCTTCCAGGATCAGATCAGGAAGAAATGCCGCTCCGCCCATGGCGTGGCATTTATTGGAAAACACAAGAATGAAACAACACATCTGATTGGTTTAAACAAGATTATATGAACACAGGAAACTAATCTGATTGGTTTAGAGAGGGATCACGTATTTAAATGCAGTGTATAATGTTGGTCGCTAGATGGCGTGTGAGTATTATAAATGAGCAATATGGAAAGTGAAACTTTATAACACAATGCGTCTCTGTAATTGTAGGGAGGCAAGCTCTCGAGCGGGCTTCCCGACACTAAAAATGAAGGCCATCTTGATTAATAGTTAGAAGGCCCCAAAAGGATACAATTGTTGCAAGAATACGAACATACGATATAATCCTTGGCTTCGCTAAGCCACTTTTGAGAATAACATCATACAAAAGCCCATTCAAACTATAATTTCCCTTACATGAAGAAACATCAATAATTCCTAACAAAATGTTGCCTTTAATGACACTGGTATCAGCAACCTTCATGGAGTAAATAAAAGCTGGTATCGCTCCTGATACGATTGATACCTGGTGATATCATGGAAATCCATGAGAGCCTTTCTTTTTAGCAAGTGTTTTTTTTATTTGTTATAGTAATAATTACTTAAAAACAACTTTGGTTATATTTTTATTTTGCTAGATGCCTACAAGACCTCACACTTAACTAAACCTTTACTAGATAGATAGATAGATAGATAGATAGAAAGATAGATAGATAGATAGATAGATAGATAGACAGACAGACAGACAGACAGACAGACAGACAGACAGACAGACTGTCTGTCTGTCTGTCTGTCTGTCAGACAGACAGACAGACGGACGACAAATTCACATTTCCAGCAGTATCCTTGTGTTAAAAAATAAAATAAGAGATATAGAATACAAAAATACCCAATAGAATGTGTGGAATAAAGAGTATTTAATTTAAATAGTGTTCAGAAAAATAGGCACCGTAATAAAGATAGGGTAAAATGCAAATGCGGGCTTTTACTCCCGGGTGGGGTTAAAGAGCCTCATGGCATGACGGAGAAATGATCTCCTCAGTCTGTCCGTGGAACAAGACTGTGACAGCAGTCTATCGCTGAATCTGCTCTTCTATAGAAAACATGGAACTTTTCTTTGGGGGCTCATCCTTTGAATTCGAGTTACCTTCTTCTGCGCTGGGCATTACATCTCAAATGAAAGTATGGGTTTTGTTTACTGTTGCTCTGTTTTTTTTGAATGTTTTATAATAAATCAATGCTGAGTTTTGCGGATACTTTTGATTCCACACTATGTAACGTTCGAACATAGCCGAGTTGCCGAAAGTCCCCTGACCGATCCCTACCGTCAAAGAACCCCAACAGCAGTGTTCCCTCTAAGCTGCACGCGTGCGCAATTGCGCACTGCTCGCACATTCTCAGCGCACAAGAAAATCGAGCCAGCGCACAAAAATGAGGGCTCAAAATGACTACTTAAGAAGCGACCTAAGTCAAAGTTACAGTGCATGAAGGTAAAAATACACGGGTTCCCCTGACATTGTGTCCTAAATGCGGTATTTTGAAGTCGAGTCGAAGGAGAACGAAGTTGAGTAAAGTTAGTAAAGTTTGTCTGAGAACCGGCTTCTTCGGCTCGGCTCACTAGAAGGAACCGGCTCTTTCAGGTCCTAAACGGCTCTTCGGGTTGTTTTTGCTTCTTCCATCCCAACATGACCAAATATTATGTAAACTTATGCACAAAATGACTTAAAGGAAGGGGGGAATAGAACAAAAAAGAAAAAAATACAAAAATGAAAAAGTAGTGAAAAGCTGAGAAAAAAAGAGACAAAAGGAAGAGAAAAAAGAAGGAAATTTTTAGAATAAAGCCAGGAAAAAAAAAGAAATAAATGTAGGAAAAAAGTAAATAGAGAACAAAAAGAAAAAAGTAACAGCTCGGAAAAAATAAACACAATGAGATTTTTTTTAAAGGAATTAAAAAAAAAACACGAAAAAAAGAAGAAAAGGTTTGTGTTGCATTCAAATAATTTCCAATTATATCAAGTGAATCTTGTTGCCAACATTGTACTTCCACTAAAAAATGTGATTAAGTACAGTTCTGTATCTTACAACCGACTAAATAAGCCCCCAAAAATGTTAATATTATGCGACAAAATATATCAGGAAATAAAAAGAAATGGATATCTTGTGAAAGAATTGTAAGAAGAAACGACGTTTGTAGGCCGTACAACCTTTGCAATAGTACATGAGTCAATTCATTCAAAAGAGAAAAATAATTTTGCATTGCCGGAAACTCAGCAAAATGTAACTTGATGTCAAGTTTTGGACATGTTTGATAATGAATTATCTTGCCACACTTGGGATTATGGTTGCTCACTGTAGTTTCAAGCGTTGCTCACCGACTTTGTGTGAACGCTCAGACCCGTGGAATATTACAGGGAACATTGATCACCAGTACTATTTTTTTGGGCTACACACCACGACCTCACTCAGCAGAGAAGTGATTGGATTAAAATTGCCGGGTCAAAGATTTCACTCCGATTACGTTCAAGTCAACATTGACGAGTTTGGGCAATATCTGATCTCCTCGGACACCGGGAGATCTCATTTTGTCCCACTTTATTTTCCCTTTCTCCAGTTTCTCTCTGCGGAACAGGGATGAAATTTAATAAAAGACTCCCTTTTGCATTCCTGTCAAGCTCCAGGGCTCCATGCCCTTACAAACTATTTTCCCTTACAAAATACAAAATAATCCATTTTTTTTTTTCAAACGTGTTTATTCATGTAGTTTAACATGTTATATTGTACATGTGTTTCGTTATATCATCTCATCTCATCTCATCTCATTAGGTGCACCGCTTATCCTTAGTAGGGTCACGGGGGTGCTGGAGCCCATCCCAGCAATCATCGGGCAGTGGGCAGGGGACAAACAACAGAGCACACAGGGACAGACAACTCGCTCATTCACAGTTAGGGACAATTTGGACGGGCCAATCCACCTGAAATACATGTCTATGGAATGTGGGAGGAAACCGGAGTGCCCGGAGGAAACCCACACAAGCACGGGGAGAACATACAAACTCCGCACAGGATGTCTGGTAGCTGGATTTGAACTCACACAGGAGGTTCCCAAGACCTTAGAAGACATTAGAACTGTGCCGCACACGCGCTAACCACTGCGCCACCGTGCTGCCCTTCGTTATATCATATGTATTGTTGATTAACATTTTGTTGTGAGATACTGAGTTGCTCGACATGAATGATGTTTATTATAGAAAAGTTCAAAAATTAAGGAGCTTGGAAGTTCACTGTAGAAGGAATTTTTTCTACATGCAAATATAATTAAATAGAATAATTTATTCAAATTATGACTTCATTTTCTGCATTAAATTATTGTTGGTAATATACTGATTAAAGGGATAACCACAAACCTGTCTTTTTTCATTTTCTCTTTTTATACTTTCTTTTTTTCTTAACTTCTTTATACAACATAATAATTCATAATATAATGTATCAAACCAAGTGAGCCGTTTGAGAGCCGGCTCTCTTTAATGAGTTGAGCCGAAAAAGGCGGTTCTCTCAAAAGAGACGGACTTCCTTTCACTACACAACTACCACATGAAATCCAATGTTTTTTTAAGACCACATGTATTTTAAATTTACTCAATCAACCCCGCCTATTGCTTTCAGATCAGAAAGACTTGCGAACTGGTTTGACTCGATTGATTTGCCGTTTGGTGATAGTCGGTGTATACCGAATGGTACCCATCATTGACAAATTTGTGTTTTTTCGTACAGATTTTCTTGTACGTAGTACACATCTTCAAATGCATAATAAACATACTTTGTACGGCAAAAACGTACAGGTTGACAGGTATGCTTTTGTGTTTCTTTTCTGTCAAAGGACAATGGCTCACATCGGAGCTGCATCTAAAGAGAAAGCATATTTGGTGATCTGTACTCTCCGTACATGAGCGTGTGGTTATTCTTATAAGACAGATTTTGGTCTGTGTCCGCCTTCTGTTGAGTTTAGCGGTCGTGGCGGTGAGCTTTAAACGCTTGTCGAGAGCTCAGCTTTACAAGAGCGGCAACAGACTGTCGCCAGAACCTCATTTATTAAGTTGACAGGGTGGAGAAGCAGCAGAGTATGAGCGCATGCTTTGGGTATCTATGAGAGGCTGTTTTGAGAAGTAAATCACTCTCATATTAGGATCATACTCTCACACGTGCATAACTGTACTCTCATACAGTGACTGTCAAACACATGCACAACACTACGAAACACATTTCTATACTGTCTTACACATTACTATAGTTTTCACACACCTAGTACTACTATACTCTCACACAATTAATATTATACTACCATCCACCATTGCACTATAAACAGTAGGTGTAGTGTCTCAGTATCTCACAACCCTTTGAGACTTCTTGTGATTAAGGACTTAAAGGATTTTATACAATTGAATACAAATTGGGCAGCACGGCGGCACAGTTCTGAGGTCATGGGTTCAAATCCAGCTACCAACCTTCCTGTGCGGAGTTTGCATGTTCTCCCCGTGCTTGCGAGGGTTTCCTCCGGGCACTCCGGTATCCTCCCACATTCCAAAAACATGCAAGTCAGGTTAATTGGCCGGTCCAAATTGTCCCTAGGTGTGAATGAGTGAGTGAGTTGTCTGTCCTTGTGTGCCCTGCGATTAGCTGGCAACCAGTTGAGGGTGTCCCCTGCCCACTGCCCAGAGATGGCTGGGATGGGCTCCAGCACCCCCGCGACCCTACTGAGGATAAGCGGTGCAGATAATGGATGGATTTACTACACTCACAGATGTACGAGGACCATGGTTGCGTATTATTATTGAACGTGATGGCTGCAAGACGACTTTTGTGAGCTAACCCGGCTTTATATCTTCCCAGTATCTTGTTTCAGACTGATCTTGATGTTTCTGTGATGAGTCTATTTTTAAATTTAATTCAGCTGTGGCCTGGAGATGGCTGGGATGGGCTCCAGCACCCCCGCGACCCTACTGAGGATAAGCGGTACGGATAATGGATGGATGGATGAATACAAATTACATTTAATGCAAAAGATGTTCACTGACTGGGCTGTGGTGCGAGGTCATGGCACCCTGGTGGAAAATGTTGTTTAGAGGAACGGCGGGAACGGGACGTACGGCTGATAAGATAATCAGCACATCTAGACGCTGGTGACGTAGAAAGGCCCTGATGACGTAGAAACGTTCTGTGTTGTTTTGAGTACCCCAGACATCAGGACTCTTTTACGAGATGGTGAAGCCCAGGGGGCTTCCTTGGCCCGCCCATGGGAGGAGTCGGCACGCCATTATGCGGGCAGAAGATGGCCAATCTGAGAAAGCTAAAGGACTTGAGAAAAAGGCTTCCCAGAGACTCCAACGTCACTAATTTGTCCGTTTTCGATGGAGTACACTTCATCTTTTCCCTCGTTTCTTTTCCCTCAAGAAACGAGCGCGCATAAATTGTTGGGTGACTGTAGGTTGCGTTTGGTTAATGGAGTCAGATAACTAATTTGAACAATTTGGTAAACGGTACATTTTGATATTTAATTCCAACAGGCTATACAAATACACATGAGTTGACTTGACTATACCTCCATACTATACTTTCACACACACTAATATACTTTCTCTCACACATAGTACCGTTCTTTCTCACACACAACATTAGGATTGCTATTATTATAGTGTTTTTTCACACCTGATGTAATGATCACCTCTCATCTCAGCGTAGTTTTACTTTGGGTATTTTCAATGTCAAACTGGAGTTGCTCCCAGGATAGTAGTATGTGCAAGAGATTATAGTATTATGTGAGCAACTATAATAGTACGTGTGTGACAGCATGATGGTGTGTGTATGAGAGTATAGTAATATGTGTAAGAAACAGTTTGGTAGTGTGTGTTTGAAAGATTGATAATAAGTGTGAGAGAGTATAGAAGCGAGTGTATGAGAGTAGAGTGGCAAGTGTGAGAGTATACTAGTGTGTGAATAAGAGTATAGTAGGATGTGGAAGAGAGTGTAGCAGTATATGGACATAATATAGTATGCGTGTGACAGCATAGTGGTGCGTATTAGGTTATTATTAACATGTAAGCATAGTAGTGTGCGTATAAGAGTGTAGTAACATGTGTGAGAGAGTATTGTAGTGAGTATGAGAGTATAGTGCTATGGGTGAGAGAGTATAGTATTGTGTGTAGAAGAGTTTAGTAATATGTGTGAGAGAGTATAGTAGTGTATAATAAGAGTGTAGTAATATGTGTGAGAGAGTATAACAGTGTGTATGAGCGCATACTAGTATGTATGAGCGAATATAGTAGCGTCTGTGCATGGGTATGACGGTGTCTAAATGAGAGTATAGTTTTGCATGTGTGAGAGTATGATGATATATGTGATAGCTAGTATTATTTACTTCTTAAATATGTGTATGAGGGTATGGTGGTATGTGTGAGAGTATACTACTGTTATAGAGAGTATAGTAGTATATGGAAAGAATAAAGAAGAATGTGTGTGTCAGCATAGTGGTGTGTATGAGAGTATAGTAATTTGTGCGAGAGAGAATATAGTAGTGTGTGTGTATAGGATATTAATAGTATGTGTGAGGGAGTACAGTAATGCATGTATGAGATTAAAGTAATATGTGCTAGAGAGAGTATAGTAGTGTATAATAAGAGTATGGTAATATGTGTGAGAGAGTATAACAGTGTGTATGAGCGCATAGTAGTATGCATGAGTGAATATAGTAGCGTCTGTGCATGGGTATGACGGTGTCTAAATGAGAGTATAGTTTTGCATGTGTGAGAGTATGATGATATATGTGATAGCTAGTATTATTTCCTCCTTAAATATGTGTATGAGAGTATAGTGGTATGTGTGAGAGTATACTACTGTTATAGAGAGTATAGTAGTATATGGAAAGACTAAAGTAGTATGTGTGTGACAGCATAGTGGTGTGTATGAAAATATAGAGAGAATATAGTAGTATGTGTTTAGGGAGTATAGTAATGCATGTATGTGATTAAAGTAACATGTGTTGGAGAGAGAATAATAGTGTATAATAAGAGTGTAGTAATATGTGTGAGAGAGTATAATAGTGTGTATGAGAGCATAGTAGTATGTATGGGCGAATATAGTAGTGTTTGTGCATCGGTATGACGGTGTCTAAATGAGAGTATAGTTTTGCATGTGTGAGAGTATGATGATATATGTGCTAGCTAGTATTATTTACTTCTTAAATGGCCTGTCATGGCTAACGCCGGTCGCCTATCCTCGGCCCGCTCGTTTCCAGAGGTGGGAACGCACTTGGCCCGGGACCCGGAGGGGGCGACATTGCCGCCGAGCGCTCCCATCAGACTGTCTGCCTTGCTGTTCCCTGAGGAAATCAGTTTAACAGTCCCCAGCTTTTGGCAAGTGCAGGGAAAAAAAAGGGGGTGGAGGGTTACTGCCTCTCTGGGCGAGAGGGAAATCTAATAAAAGGGAACTAATGGGGGTGTGCAGTTGAAGGGGACACAGAGCGAGCTCTGCAGGCAGGCACGTAGCGGCTAGCGAGTGGAATTAGATCCTCTTAGCGCTTGGCAAAACTACACACGGGCCATCCGCGGCTTTTAAATTGCAGATGGTGAGCCGTGTTGGCTCGAGAGTTCCAGAGACAAAAAAGAAATGTCGGAAAAGACAGCGAGGAATGTATTATTTGACTACAAGTAAACGCAGGGGTAGGGAACCTATGGCTCGAGAGCAGTGTTCCCTCTAAGCTGCGCGCAAAATTATTAATTGAGAGGCGACTTCAGTCAGTTACTGTGCATGAAGGTAAAAATACACGGGTTCCCCTGACGTTGTGTCCTAAATGCGGTATTTTGAAGTCGAGTCAGAGTAGAACGAAGTTGAGTAAAGTTAGTAGAGTAGTTTGAGAACCGGCTTCTTCGGCTCGGCTCACTAAAAGTAACCGGCTCTTTCGGGTCCTAAACGGCTCTTCAGGTTGTTTTTGCTTCTTCAATCCCAGCATGACCAAATATTATGTAAAACTATGCACAAAATGACTTAAAGGAAGCGGGGAATAGAACAAAAAAGAAAAAAAATACCAAAATGAAAAAGTAGTGAAAAGCTGAGAAAATAAGAAACAAAAGGAAGAGAAAAAAGAAGGAAAAATTTAGAAAAAAGACAGAAAAAAGAAAAGAAAGAAATGTAGGAAAAAAGTAAACAGAGAACAAAAAGAAAAAAGTAACAGCTTGGAAAATATAAACACAATGAGATTTTTTTTAAAGGAATTAAAAAAAAAGTAGAAAAAAAACACGGGAAAAAGAAGAAAAAGTTTGCGTTGCATTCAAATAATTTCCAATTATATCAAGTGAATCTTGTTGCCAACATTGTACTTCCACTAAAAAATGTGATTAAGTACAGTTCTGTATCTTACAACCGACTAAATAAGCCCCCAAAAATGTTAATATTATGCAACAAAATATATCAGGAAATAAAAAGAAACGGATATCTTGTGAAAGAATTGTAAGAACAATTGACGTTTGTAGGCCGTACAACCTTTGCCATAGTACATGAGTCAATTCATTCAAAAGAGAAAAATAATTTTGCATTGCCGGAAACTCAGCAAAATGTAACTTGATGTCAAGTTTTGGACATGTTTGATAATTATCTTGCCACACTTGGGATTATGGTTGCTCACTGTTGTTTCAAGCGTTGCTCACCGACTTTGCGTGAACGCTCAGACCCGTGGAAAAGTACAGGGAACATTGCTCGGGAGCCATATATGGCTCTTTTCGTATGTAGTACGTATGGCTCCGAAATAAAATGTAACTATTGCACATCTCTCTGTGGCTTTCCAAAGTCAAGTGATTTCATCCCGATTTTGGTCCATATAAAGCCGAAGCAACTTCATGCAGAAGTTTGATAAGAAACCATTTCAACTGATAAATAAAAAGGCTGGCAAACGACTTTGATTGGGTGAGCAGCACAGGTGGGCGGATCCCTGCACACAGCGCAAGGCACTTCCTTCTCTCTCTACACCGAAAGTAAATATGACGATATGCTTATCGTTTGCAGTCATTTGTGACATTTTTACAAAAGAACTTTGCATGCACATTGTTTTGAAACCGTTATTAAGGACAAATTTCATGGAAAAAAATGGCCTCAACACTCTTAACTGAAGGTGGAAGACAAATTGTAAATGGCATATTTACATTGATTTGGGACACAGGATTTGGCATTATTATCATTTCATACATTTGATTAAATCATCAACTGACACACAGTGAAATTAAATGTGCTGAAGAATTAGCTTTTGTCTAAAGAGCGTGTTTGGCAGTTTTTTCAATTTTCTCTGAAAATATATGATGTGGCTCTCTCAATTTCTTTTTTAAACATTTTTTGCTTCTGTGGCTCTTTGGGTCAAAAGGTTTCCTGATCCCTGAGTTAACGGCTCAAAAACACGCATGTTGAATAGTCTGAGGTTTGTATAGTGACGTTGGTTAGCTTCCAAGTTGTTCAAATTCAAACTTTTCTATTGAGAACGATGATGTAGTCAATTATCCATTATCCATCTATCCATTATCTGCACCGCTTATCCTCAGTAGGGCTACGGGGGTGCTGGAGCCCATCCCAGCTGTCTTCGGGCAGTGGGCAGGGGACACCCTGAACTGGTTGCCAGCCAGTCGCAGGGCACACAGTGACAGACAATTAAACTCACTCGTTCACACCTATGCACAATTTGGACCGGCCAATTTATCTGGAATACTTGTTTTTGGAATGTGGGAGGATACCGGAGTGCCTGGAGGAATCCTACGCAGGCACGGGGAGAACATGCAAACTCCACACAGGGAGGCTGCAGTAGCTGGACTTGAACCCTGAGCCTCTGCACCGTGGGGCTGCGTGCTAACCACCCAGCCGCCGTGCCGCCGAGTTATAATCATGTATCGATCAATCATGAACTAGTTCAAACTATTGCCGTAAGCTGTACAATCAATATTGAAGGATAAAAATTCAGATTTCGTTCAGATTTCGGCTCCCTTTAATGAGTTGAGCCGAAAAAAAACGGTTCTCTAAAAAGAGATGGACTTCCTTTCACTACATAACTATCACATAAAATCCGAGGCAGCAGACGCATGCGCGCAGTAGCACCAAACCGCTTGCTTCGTTTGCAACAGAAAAAAATGATGCTGAGATAGAGGCTGCCGCGGCGAACTCGTTTGACTCGATTGATTTGCCGTTTGGTGATAGTCGGTGTATACCGGATGGTACCCATAATTGATAAATTTATGTTTTTCCGTACAGATTTTCTTGTACGTCATACACTTAAAATGCATAATAAACATACTTTGTATGGCAAAAACGCACAGGTTGACAGGTATGTGGTTTTCAAAATTGTAGCCCTGAAGTGGCCACTTTACGAACTGTAATTTTGATGCCACGTTGTGTTTATGCTGGGGCGGCAGTAGCTCATGAGCTAGAGCGCTCGTCTTGGGATCAAGGGATCCCAGTTCGAATCCCGGCTCGTCCGTGTTACATGTCGAAGTGTCCTTGGGTAAGACACTGAACCCCTAATACCCCCAATAAGCAGGTTAGCGCCTTACATGGCTGCAAGGCCGCTATTGGGAAATGTGGAGCACATTGTAAAGCGCTTTGGGAAGTCATTGACTTGAAAAGCGCTATATAAAATGCAGATCATTTCATTTATAAGGTTTATTATCACTTGCATTCAATAATAGGGGGAGTAATGGCTGAAGTTAAATGAAATGAACTGTTTCAGTCTGACACTTTCCCGTGATGTGTAGCTTTTCTAAATCTCTGAGAGCAGGTTTGCGGCGCCAGAGGGCCCCTTGTAGCCAAACAATACCCAATTCTACTATTAAGCCAAATAAAAGCGCTCCCTTTGACCCGGGCTTGATTTAGCCCCCCTACGATGCTCTCTTTCCCCTCAGTACCTGCTCTTCGCTTCCTCCGCGGGGTTAATAAAGATGAAGTCATTTGCGGAGTGGAAACCCGGGCCGACCGTCTTCTTCGGAGGTGCCCGGAGCACTCACGGGGCATCACTCAAAGACGCCCTCGTGTCAAAGAGGAAGTGGCCGTTAATAAATATCAGTAATGGCCCATCACCTGAAACCTCTCCCTGAAACCACATAAAAAGAAACGTCGTTTAAAAAAAAGGGAAAGTAGAGAGATCGGGTGCAAAGGTCTGAGAGTCGACAATAGACGTGGATTGAAGGAAAACGGTGGCTGGGCATTCGCGCATGGTGCGAATCAACGATGAAACAGTGTCATTTGTAGATACTGTTGGGAATTAAATATTCAAATGTACCGTTTACCAAATTGTTCGAATTAGTTATCTGACTCCATTAACCAAACACAACCGACATTCACCCAACAATGCGCGCTCATTTCTTGATAGAAAAGATGAACAGAAAAAGGAGACATTTTCACACGGGGGCAGATTTAATTTCATAAACCATTTAACTCAGTGAACCCAATCGAATATGGCCGAATTAGTGTCGCTCGAGTCTCTTGGAAGCCTTCCCTGAAGTCCTCCAGCCTTCTACTCTCGGCCCACGTCTTTCCGCAAGATGGTGTGCAGGCTCCTCCCATGGGTGTGCCAATGAAGCCTCATGTGAGCCCCACCACAATGTCTGGAAAACTCAAAACAGAGGAGAGCGTTTCTCCAAACAATGCCTGCCGTCCTCCGTCAGAGTCCTGTCATCAACAGAACTAGACAAAATATTCTGCATTCGGAACGGCGTGACCTGTCATTGAACTAAAGCCCACTCGGTGAAAATCTTCATTGCACTCAATAAACCTAACTTGTATTCAATCGTATAAAATCCTTTATAGTCAAATGTTTAAAATCCTTCAATACGAATGACAAAAACGTTTTTGGAGGCTTTGAGTTTGCAATTAAGTAAAAGTCTTGTAGCAAACTGGATTGGCGACATTTTGCAATCATGTCATCATTCTGTTCCACTTTCATGTTTCTTTTTTGTTGATAAGTTCATTCTGATTGAAGAGAATCTGTGACTTGCTTCCTGTTGCTGTTCAACCCTGCTGGTGCTTTAAAACCCATCCACTTTCTGTGCCGCTTATCCTCACTAGGATCACGGGGGGTGTTGGAGCCCATCCCAGCTATCTTCGGGCAGTGGGCAGGGGACACCCTGAACTGGTTGCCAGCCAGTCACAGGGCACACAGAAACAAACAACTCACAAACTCATTGTCATGGACAATTTGGACCCACCAATTAACCCAGCATGCATGTTTTTGGAAAATCCACCCTGTCACTGTGCAGCCATTTTGACACTGGAAATGTCATCATAGTTCTCCATGCTGGGCAATTTTGATTTCAAAATCAGTGGACAGTAAATACCAAAATGGCTGCCATCAGAGATGGATAAAAAAAAAAAAGTCGAATATGTCTTAAAACAAGTCAACAAGCATGGCCGTATACATAATATAACTAATAGCTTTTCCCTTTTATCTGCATTATTGTCCACAATTTTTGCATATTACCGTAAATCCTCCTATATAAGCCTACATAGCATGTCAGCCGAGACTCCTTCAAGATAGCCACATATTAAATTTGGAACCAATTTTCTAATAAAACACATACCTAAGCAACGATACCTATTTAAATGCGTAGATAATAAAGATTAATTAGAATACATATTATGAAAAATGAAAGAAAAAAATTAAAGCATTCGATGGTTCGTGGTGCACCCTTAACTATCTGGGTGGTCAAAGCACCAACTCTGGACAGCTTTCTCCACTACTGACGGTTCCTGGTCTGACTTTACTGTACCTCTAAGCCATCCATGTCCAAAGTCCGGCCCGGGGGTCGGTTATGGCCCGTGATCAAATTTTAACTGGCCCCCGGCCTCTCTCATAAAATTAATAATATGTGGCATGCCTTTACAGTGGTAAAGGCAGTAGCCCTTTGGCCATCTTGCCCTTGGCTGTGAGAATATTAGCCCACCCCATTTCCGACATAGCGACTGTAAATAAAAAAATGAAGGTTGATTGTGAGGGCAGTTTTTTTCCAGGACAAACGGAAATTGGAGTGTAATCAGACCAAAATCCGAAAACAACTGTGTTTGCCTGAATTGCTAAGAGACTGTGGCTGTTTTTGAAGAGTATAATATCAAGAGGCGTTTCTAGACGAAACATGCCGACTACAAAAAGCTAACTGTGAACAAACGCTGTGAAAAGGTGAAACAACTGGAAACTGTCTTAGCGGCACAGCATCGCTTATTTCACAAGACCAAATGAAAATGCTACAACGGTGAGCTACGAGGTTGCCACTGATCGCCAAAACTGCAAACCTTTCACGAAGGATGAGTTTATTAAAGACTGTTCAAAGAATACCTGGCTGAACTTACCAGATCGGGCCTACTTTCTGAAAAGTTTAGACACCCCTGCTCTCAAGCAGCACTTTGATGGTAGACACTTGTACACCCTTCTTGTATTTCGCAATCATTTATGTTTTCAGCTCCATCATCTTAGATAGATAGATAGATACTTTATTCATCCCCGTAGAGAAATTCACACTTCCAGCAGTCTCCTTTGTTGTTGATTAACAGGATGCCTTCGGGGTGCTGTGTTTGTAGTTTAGCAACAGCGGAGTGGATGAGGTCACACGCTAGGCCAAAAGTTCGACGTCCCTGCAGCAGATGGAAATCTTTGTGCCCAGGGTTACACCACCTCGTGTTCACGTAGTTAGCGAATCCACCTCCTCTCCCCTTCCCGCAGGCTTTCGTGTCTCTGTCTAACAGCGCTGAAGCTGGGTAGCGCTGGTAGCTCCGGGTAGCTACACGTTAGCGTACGGGATGCTAAACGTGAGCCACGTTTCCGCAAAACACAGCAAACTGCTCTCCCTGTGCGCTTTGATGTTTTTCACCAGCACAGCTAGTTTGTTTGTTCTTATTTGGTAGAGAGTTCACATTTACCATGTTTACGGACGGTACCGAAGACTTATAAGGCCGCTAGCCGCTTAGCTAGCTCCGGCTCTTCATCCACGATAGGCCCCCTCATCACGCCGGCACGAGAGTTCTTCAGGGCAAGGAGTTGATTCCTCGAATAAACGCATTTTTGTGCATTAAAACCCATAACGATAGGATGGAAAGTAATCCAAAGCGTAGTTGTCGAACGGGACGCAAAACACCGAAGATAGAAGCAGACCCTTAAAACAATAAATCCCAAAAAGAGCGAAATAACGCGGAGCTGCTGGAAAGGCTGCCGCTCTTGTCACTATTTTCCACTCTTCCTTCTCCTTATCACTAACTTTCTTTCTTATGAGCAAAAATAGGCAATAAAACGCACTTAATCTCAATAAAATGAGAGATGGTTCCTCTCAAAGGAAAAGAGACTGGGCGAGGAGGCAGCATTAGGGAATGGCCATTGGGTGGCTTGAGTGGCTGTACCTGTTTTGGCCCCTCGTGTTTATCTATTTTATGCGCATTTAAGCCAATTCCCTGATTTTAGTATTGTATTTTATACTTCGAAATTTGTGAGCAGGGTTGGGTAGGGTTACTTTAACTTGATTACTTTCAATTACTTTTGGATTACTCCAATACCAAATATGCTAATAAAAGACAAAAGAAACTAAATATGAATAAAATGATGACTCACAACACGGGGCAGCACGGCGGCGCAGTGGTTAGCGCTTGTGCGGCACAGTTCATGTCATGGGAACCTGTCGTGGGTTCAAATCCAGCTCCAGACTTTCTGTGCGGAGTTTGTATGTTCTCCCCGTGCTTGCGTGGGTTTCCTCCGGGCCACATTCCAAAGACATGCATTTCAGGTGAATTGGCCGGTCCAAGTTGTCCCTAGGTGTGAATGAGCGAATGAGTTGTCTGTCCCTGTGTGCCCTGCGATTGGCTGGCAACCAGTTCAGGGTGTCCCCTGCCCACTGCCCGATGATTGCTGGGATGGGCTCCAGCCCCCCGCGACCCTACTGAGGATAAGCGGTACGGCTAATGAGATGAGATGAGATGACTCACAACACGTGGTAAGCTTCAGGGTTGGTTAGGGTTACTTTAACTTGATAACTTTCAATTACTTTTGGATTACTCCAATACCAAATATGCTAATAAAAGACAAAAGAAACTAAATATGAATAAAATGACTCAATTTTGTGCAGGCTTGGGGAGTAACGGAATACATGGAACGGCAAAAATGATGTCAGCAAGCTGTTTGGATTTATTTTCATTTTGTCTCTGTGGCATTTTATGTTCGTTTTGCCGGAGATCAAAGAGATCAAAGCCAGGAGAGAAAGCTTACCACGTCTTGTGAGTCATCATTTTATTCATATTTAGTTTATTTTGTCTTTTATTAACATATTTGGTAATGGAGTAATCCAAAAGTAATTGAAAGTAATCCAGTTAAAGTAACCCTACCCAACCCTGTTTGTGAGTATATACTCTATTTAAAATGGTTTCATAAATGCCAGCGCAAATGCGAGTTTTTTGTTGAGTTTGTTGTGTTTTCTCCCCGTCAGCCTACCCCCCAAAAAAAAAAACAGTACGAAACCTACGCCCTGACGCTAGAGGCTAACACCTGCGCTTATTTAATGACTGTTTTTGGCGGCTGCCATGTTGTAACGGACAGTACCGCCTGTGTTATTAGAGTCGAATGCACGTGTCGGCTCAGATGTGGCAAAACGCAACCATGTGTTTGGAGGCATCAAGAACGCTGATGAAGGTGTTTGAGAACAGTCATCGGCGTTTTGCTAGCATCCTGCGCTTACGTTACTGTCGTTATGGGAAGGAATTTGGAGTAGCTTTATGTCTGTGTCTACGTTTTGCTTGCAGAAAGCTGCACCTGAGTTTGAAAGCCCCTTTATTAGAAACTGTGTGTAAAAGGTTTGCCACTTAAAGGGACAGCAAGTAGAAAAAGACTTTTTTCAATGGTGTTAGGAAATAAATATTCAAATGTACCGTTTACCAAATTGTTCAAATTAGTTATCTGAGTCCATTAACCAAACACAACCTACATTCACCGAACAATGCGCGCTCAAGAGACCGGCATTTCCACACGGGGGCAGATTTAATTTCTAAGTGAACTCCATCGAATATGGCCGAATTAGCCGCATTAGTGTCGCTCGAGTCTCCGTCAAGCCTCCCCTCCGTTCTTCTGCCTTCTCTTCTCGGCCTACGTTTTTCCGCAAGCTGGTGTGCCGGCTCCTCCCATGGAGCCGGCACATCTCGGAGAAGAGCGCCGCGATGTCTGGAATTAACCAAAACAACTTCTCCAAACAATGCCTGCCGTCCTGCGTCAAAGTCCTGTTATCAACAGAACTAGAAAAAACATTCGGATCAGCGTGACCTGTCATTGAACTTAAGCCAACTCGGTGAAAATCTTCATTGCACTCAATTAATGTAACTTGTATTTAATCATATAAAATCCTTTATAGTGAAATGTATAAAATCCTTCAATGGTCACTGCTATCCCAGCTAACTGATTGCCAGCTGATTAAAAAAATATTTAATGTGTATTTTAAATGAGTATTACATTTGTTATGATTCTGCCTGTGTCAGCATCAGAACGGAGACAGGACCCACTTGCGTTGGGTTTCTCACAAGTTTTATTGGAAAAAAGGGAAAGGGTTGCGCCCACGATCCGGTGATTGCTGGACGCGGGAAGCAGGTCGCTCTGCACGCGGAAGTGGATCTTCCATGGCAAGAGATGGCGGTGTCGGGAATGGAAAAAACGGGTCAGTAGCCAGGACAGGAGAGCAAAAACGTGGTCAGGGTCGGAAACGAGTCGAAAGCCAGGGGAGGAGAGTATACGTTGTCAGGATCAAAAAACGGGTCGAAGCCGGGGAACAGACGGGAGCAAAAACAGGTGGGATTCAGGGTCGGAAAAGGCTTGCCTAGAGTAAACTGAGGTTCGCAGATGGACTGACAACAGGGGTTAGGGTTCTATCTATCCATCTATCTCTTAGGCAGATGAGTTTTGTTTTTCCATGTTTAAACATATTCTGTGAATAGTAATAAATTCAAACACATGGGGAGTTGTTGTCGCATGTATATGCAAACAAATCCGCGTCACTCACTCATCGTTTCCGTCGGTTCTTCCACTTCAGTTCTTCACCGTCATCCCAGCGAATCCGTTTCACCTGCGTCTGTCAGGACCAGAACGAAGACGGGACCCACTTGCATGCGTTTCTCTTAGTTTTATTAGGAAGAAGGGAAAGGATAATATACACAATCCGTAGATCGCTGGTCGTGGGGAGCAGGTTGCTCAGACGCGGAAGTGGTATTTCCGTGGCGAGCGATGGCAGTGTTGAGAGCGGTCAGTGGCCGGGACGGGGGAGCAAAATCATGGTCGCGATCAGAAAAGGGGTCGGAGCCGGGAATCAAACAGGAATCAGGACAGGAGAAAGTCAGGGTCGAAAGGCTTGCCTAGCAGGAGCTAAGGTTTGCAGACGGACTGACAACGGGTGACAGGAAGACGGGGGTTTAAAAAAAGACAAGCAGCCAATCAGCGTCCGAGGCAGTTGGCGCCAAAGGAGCAGACTCCGGTGCCTCGCATCAGTAATCATGACAGCGTCTGTTTTTTCGCGGTTAACTAATTCAATTAGTTAAGATAGCAACGCGCTGCCGGCTGGAGGTCTTTCGAACACGCCCGATAAACACGTTCCCACTCAAGTGACGCCGTTCCGGGAGCAGGTATCTAATCACCCTCTCCTGATAACCGTTTTATGTTGTTTTTGTGATAAAGTGACGCGACTAGGAACCCTGTGCTTGGTTCTGGTTGGTTTCCTTATACAAAAGAGGGGCCGGACTCACCTCCCTGAGTGACAAGTTGAAGCTAATGTGTTTTGCAAAGGCTTTCGTTCTCAGTTCCGTGATAGGCTGACGATATCCCCGTCTGCAGGGTTGGGTAGGGTTACTTTAACTGGATTACTTTCAATGACTTTTGGATTACTCCAATACCAAATATGCTAATAAAAGACAAAAGAAACTAAATATGAATAAAATGATGACTCACAACACGTGGTAAGCTTTCTCTCCTGGCTTTGATCTCTTTGATCTCCGGCAAAACGAACATAAAATGCGACAGAAACAAAATGAAAATCAATCCAGCTTGCCAACATCATTTTTGCCGTTCCATGTGTTCCGTTAGTCCCCAAGCCTGCACAATTTTATTCATATTTAGTTTCTTTTGTCTTTTATTAGCATATTTGGTATTGGAGTAATCCAAAAGTAATTGAAAGTAATCCAGTTAAAGTAACCCTACCCAACCCTGATCGCGCACCAGGACCATACTCAGTTTTCTTAGATGAATTCTTGGAAGTGTTCTCAAGTCAAGTCAAGTCATTTTTATTTGTATAGCCCTTAAACACAAAGAGTCTCAAAGGGCTTCACAGGTTATTACACAGACTATTTTTTCCGACTATTATTACACATCCCCTGATCTGGAACCAACATGAGGGCAAGGAAAAACTCGAAAAACCTTGACATGGGGAAATTGTCCGACCTATTAACCTATGCAGACGAATAAATAATTGGTTTTAATCAACTGATTAATCTGCCGACTCATAAAGACAGAAACACGCTAGACTTGGTTCTGACTCGAGGAGTTTCAACCTCAAACGTGACGGTGTTACCGTGTATTATCGTTATTTCTGATCATGATTTGGTTACATTTAAGTTGCTGGCTAAATGTTGTATTAAAAAAACTAAAGGATTTAGCGGACGCAATATAAGCACTGGCATAGTTTCTGAGCTCTCTGGTCTTCTTTCAGGAGTATATGCGTGGTTTCCTTTATATAAAGGCTCTATTGACTCACTCATGAATGAGTTTAATGCTACCCTGGCTAGTGTCCTGGATTCCGTAGCGCCCCTACGGCTTAAATCAGGACCTAAAAGACGCTCACCTTGGTTTACTGATGAAACTAGATCGCTTGAACAAGACTGCAGGAACTCTGAAAGAAAATGGCGCGCTACCAAGCTTGAGTTTTTCCGTCAAACCTGGTGTGACAGCTTGTTAAGGTACAAAGCAGCCCTTGCCTCTGCAAACTGTGATAGTCGGGTGGTCAACCATCTACCAAAGCCTGTTTTAATGATGAAACTAGAATAGATGAGGAACAAATATTTGAGATCTTCGAGACTGTGTTCGTCAGTTGACAAAGTGATAATATTTTCAAAATAAACAGGCTTGACAAGGTCATCGTTTCACAATCCCGTTTTTTCTTGTACAGGGGTCACCAGGTAGACCCCCAGATACTTGTAAGTAATTCCCAATGGGTCAATGGGATGTTAAGACAGCGGGAGAACAGGTCGATGGCCGGGACAAAAGAGCAAGGGCAGTAACGAGTCCAGAAAAGAGGTCGGCAACAGGTATCAGGCAGGAAACAGGGCCAAACAGGTCAATGGCCGGGACGGAGGAGCAAAACAGAAATGGGTCCAGAAACAGGTCGGCAACCGGTATTAAGGCAGGAGAAAACAGGGCAGGAGAATGTAGGATAGTACAAAGCTTGCCTAGCTGAGAGCATAGGTTCGCAGAACGGTCTGACGCCGGTAACAGGGAGCCGGGGGGTTTAAAAAGTGGCAAGGAGCCAATCAGCGACCAGGGCTGTTGGCGCCAACGGGGCAGCCGCAGATGCCCTGAATCAGTAATCATGACACTTACTTAAGTAAATGTCCTACCCACCTCTGACTATACCCTAATTTTTGTTGTTTGTTGTTTATTCTTTGGTTTTAAGGTATCGTAAACTATTCTATTGTAAAAATGCTACTTTTTCATAGATTTCACCTATCAAAAGTACTTAGATACAAAGAAATGATGGCTAACTTTGAGAGAAAACCTCAAAATGAAGGTCAGAAAATAATGTAGAGGCGAGCTTCTTTTCTGAGTCTGGGAAAAAGCTTTCCGGCCGTGGACGGTGCGATAGAGGAGAGGGCGAGCTGGCGGCGTTCTCCGGTGGCGCCGAAATCGGTGATCCAGACCAGCTGGACGGCCTTCCCTGTGGGAATCGTGAATGCGGAGCTTGTTAAAGGATATGGAACCCTTACTGACAGCAGCTGGGACCGAAGGGGGAAGGGAGTTCACAAAAGAGAAGTGTGGGATTCACCGCAGGAGCGCTCGTTTGCTCACTTAGAAAGAAAAAAGAGAGACGGAAGTACAGAGAGACGCCCGAGAGAGGAAGAGAAGGAGAACAAGAGGGAGAGAAAGAGAAAGGAAAGAGAGAGAAAGTGACAAAAAGAAAGACTGAAAGAAAAACAGATAGAAAGAGAGAGAGAGAAAAAGAGAGGGAGAGAAAGAGGGAGAGAGAGAAAGAGAGAGAGATTTTTAGAGAAAGAGCGAGGGAGGAAGAGGGAGAAAAAGAGAGAAGGCAGGAAGGAGAGAGGAGAGGGATAGAAAGAGAGAGAGAAAGGAAGAGACAGAGAGAGAGAGAGAGAAAGCAAGAGGGAGAAAAAGAAGGACAGAGAGGGGGAGAGAAAGAGAAAGGAAAGAGAGAGAAGTAGAAGGAAAAACAGACAGAAAGAAAGAGATAAAGAGAAAGAGGGAGAGAAAGAAGTAGAGAGACAGAGAAAGAGAGAGAGATTTTTAGAGAGAGAAAGAGAGAGATATTAAGACATAGAAAGAGAGAGAAAGAGAAAGAGGGAGAGAAAGAGAGAGATATATTCTAGAGAGAAAAAGAGGCAAAGAGAGAGAGAAATAGAAATAGATAGAAAGAAAGAGAAAGAGATAGAAAGAGAAAAAAAGAGGGACGGAAGTACAGAGAGACGCCCGAGAGAGGTAGAGAAGGAGAACGAGAGGGTGAGAGACATATGAAATGAGAGGGACAGAAAGAGAGTAAAGGAGAGAGTGGTAGAGAAAGAGAAAGGGAGGAAGAGAGAGAGAGAAAGAGAAAGACACAGAAAGAAAAACAAATAGAAAGAGAGAAATAAATAGAGTGGTGGAGAGACAGAGGGAGAGACAGAGAGAGAGAGAGAAAGAGATTTTTAGAGAGAGAGAGGAAGAGGGAGAAAAACAGGGAAGGCGACTGAGACAGGAAAAACAAAAAGAAGGAGAGAAAGAGAGTGATATATTCTAGAGAGAAAAAGAGGCAAAGAGAGAGAGAAATAGAAATAGATAGAAAGAAAGAGAAAAAAAAGAGAGAGACGGAAGTACCTCCTACTTAGAAGGAAAACGAGAGGGTGAGAGACAGGAAATGATAGGGACAGAGAGAGAGTGAAGGAGAGACTGAAAAAAAGAGTGGTAGACAAAGACAGAGGGAAGAAGAGAGAGCGGGAGAGAAAGAGGGAGAGAAAGAAAAAGGAAAGAAAGATAGAGAAAACGAAAACGACAGAAAGAAAAACAGATAGAAAGAGAGAGATAAAGAGAAAGAGGGAGAGATTTTTAGAAAGAGAAAGAGAGAGAAAAGAAAAGAAGTCTCAGCTAAGTGGATTGCAGGCTTTAGGCAACAACAGTAGAGGTCAAATATGGTCACGTGACGAAGCTGCTACGTTTGATTGGTTAAACATGGAAAAGCCTGGCAGAGTTCTACATCAAAATAAATAGGATCGTTTTAGGATTAAGGGATCCCAGTTCGGCTTGTCCGTGTTACATGTCGAAGTGTCCTTGGGTAAGACACTGAACCCCTAATACCCCCAATAAGCAGGTTAGCGCCTTACATGGCTGCAAGGCCGCTATTGGGAAATGTGGAGCACATTGTAAAGCGCTTTGGGAAGTCATTGACTTGAAAAGCGCTATATAAATGCAGATAATTTCAGATCATTTCAATTAAGTGCTCTCTATCGAAAACAACCGATTTACTGTCTTTGGAGTCTCTGGGAAGCCTTCTTCTCAAGTCCTTTAGCTCTCTCCTTATTGGCCCACGTCTCCCCGCAAGATGGTGTGCCGGCTCCTCCCTTGGGCGTGCCAATGAAGCCCAACGTGGGGCTTCTCAAAACAACGCCTTCCGTCCTCCGTCAGAGTCCTGTTATCAAAATTCCCTGGTCAAAATATTCTGCATTTGGAACAGCGTGACCTGTCATTGAACTAAAGCCCAGTCAGTGAATATCTTGCATTAAACTCAATAAATGTAACTTGTATTCAATCGTATAAAATCCTTTATAGTCAAATGTATAAAATCCTTCAGTCTTTTACCCCAACTCAGAGAATGAAAATGTCTTTAGTGATTTGGAGTTAAACTGATAGTTAACAAGTGCATGCTGGGTAGATCCTTCAAGAAGGAAAAAGTGCAACGAGGTTATTAGGAATATGAAGAGGCGAGACGTGGAACGGCCAATCAGGGAATGTAAAAGGGGGACGGATGACGGGACTGAAGGGGAGACAGAGGACGGGCTAAGTGCTTGGATTTGTTTCCCGCAGACGTATAGATTTATGGAGCTATCCATCATCTTATCTAGTCAGCGCATGGAGCCTTCACGAGCGTTAGCGATCGGCATGATAAAAAGGAGCGCTCCCTCCGACACGTGGGTGTAGAACGTGTGGCCCGGGGGCCGGTTCAGGCCCACCCACAGGTCTTATCCGGCCTGTGAGACAAAGCTGAGGGACGCTCAAGGGGAAAAAAATGGCAAACGGCAAGCTGCTGTTTTAAATAAAGCCAGAGGCCACCACCGGGGCAACTGTAGCTGTGTTTTTTTCGTCATTTCCTTTTTTCTGTTTTTCTCTCTTTGTCACTCTTGTACTCGCTCTCTCTTTCTATCTTTCTTAATCCCTGTTTTTTCTCCCTTCGTCTCTCTCTCTCTCTCTTTCTCCCTTTGTCTCTCTCTCGCTTCTCTCTCCTACTCCCTGTTTTTCTCCCTTTGTCTCTCTCGCTCTTATCTCTCTTTCTCTCTTTCTCCCTTTGTCTGTCAGTCTCTTGCCCTCTCTCTCTCTCTCACTCTCGCTATCCTTTTCTTTTCTCTTTTTACATTTCTTTCAATTTCTCTCTCTTTCTCAATTTCTTTTTCTCTTTTTTCTCTCTTTTTTCTTATTTCTCTTTTATCTTTCTCCTCCTATAGGTGAGAATGAGAGGAAAAATGATAGAAAGACAGAGAAAGACAAGAAAAAAGACCAGGAGAGAAAGAGGAGAAAGACAGAGAAAAATAGCAAGAAACAGATAAAGAGACAAAACAGAGAAATAAAGAGAGAAACGGAGATAACAAAAGTAAGAAAGAGAGAGAAATAGACAGAACGAGATAGAGGGGGGAGAAAAAGAATAAGAGAGAGAGAGAGAGAGAGAGAAAGAGAGAGAGAACAAGAGAGACAGAAAAACATAGCAAGAGATTGAGAGCTTTAGAAAGAGATAGAAAGAAGAGAGAGGGATGGAGAGAGAATTACAGATGGAGAGAGACAGACCAAGAGGGAAATACAAAGAAAGACAGAAAGAAAAAAATGAAAGGAACAAAGGGGCCAAAAAGAGACAAAAATGGGAAGAAGAGAGACAGAAAGAGAGAGAGAGAGAGAGAGAGAGAGAGAGAGAGAGAGAGAGAGAGAGAGAGAGAGAGAGAGAGAGAGAGAGAGAGAGAGAGAGAGAGAGAGAGAGAGAGAGAGAGAGAGAGAGAGAGAGAGAGAAAGAGAAAGAGAATGTTTTCAAATTTTCTAACTGTGCTTCAATTGTTCATTTTCTGGCAAGTTATTTATTTATTCCTATTTATGTTGCCTCAACATCGCCCCTACTGGTTTCAATGGAGTACTATACTTTATATTGTACCTCCCGCTCTTTATTCGGAATCCAATTCAGTATCTTAAACAGGGTTGGGTAGGGTTACTTTAACTGGATTACTTTCAATGACTTTTGGATTACTCCAATACCAAATATGCTAATAAAAGACAAAAGTCGCATTTTTTGCCGGAGTTCAAAGAGATCAAAGCCAGGAGAGAAAGCTTACCACGTGTTGTGAGTCATCATTTGATTCATATTTAGTTTCTTTTGTCTTTTATTAGCATATTTGGTATGGGAGTAATCCAAAAGTAATTGAAAGTAATCCAAAGTAATCCAGTTAAAGTAACCCTACCCAACCCTGATCTTTAATGATCCGTGGAAACAATTTCACTAAACTCGATCCACTTTGTGCTTTTCTCCGGCGGCAGAGACTGAAGGCGGCCCTTTCCCACCATCCCGGCTCCATCTCCAACGGCAACATGAGCTCCATGGGCCACATGATGGAGATGATGTCTTCTCGGCAAGAGCAAGCCAACCATCATCACATGCATTCGCACTCTCATCCGCACCCGCATCAGCACCTCCAGGCGGGGCCCCACGCCTACCAGCACCACGCCCACCACCACCACAACCAGAGCCACGCCCAAGGACCCCACCATCACCCGCAGGCCCACAACCCCCATCACAACTCCCACAATGTCCACCTCCACCCTGGGCACCCTCACCAGACCTCACCACACGCTCAGATGCACTCTCAGGTGAACCTTCAGTTTGGGACCTTGTGCTGATGTACCTTTCCCTCTGATACAATGAGACAAAAGAAGTCTGCCATCTAGTGGCGATGGGTGAAATCACAACCTAAGTCTATGTTTGACCTCTGCATATTTCGTTTTATGTTTTGGGTCGTGGGCAGCACATCGGCGCAGTGGTTAGCGCCTGTGCGGCACAGTTCTGAGGTCATGAGATCGAACCTCCTGTGTGGAGTTTGCATGTTCTCCCCGTGCTTGCGTGGGTTTCCCCCGGGCACTCCGGTTTCTCTTTAATTTGGCCAAAGGTTTAGAGCACAGGTGTCAAACAGGCGGGCCAGATCAGGCCCGCTAAGGGATTGAATCCGGCGCGCGAGACAACACTCAGAGAAGCGCAAGAGAAAAACAAGCTGCAGGTTGAAATATGTCAACTTGATATTGCCAAAGAAAGGTGCCTCGAACAAAGACACTGTACTTGTATTTCTTTCTCTCTCCCTCTCTCTCTCTCTCTCTCTCTCTCTCTCTCTCTCCTCTCGCTCTCTTCCATCCCTTTTCCCCACCCTCTGTCTCTGTCTCTTTCACTCTCCGTGTCTCTCTTTTTCTCTTCCTTTGTTGCTCTTTGTCTCTTTCTCTCTCTGTGTCTTTTTAACTTCTTTTGCTCTAACTTCCTTTTTTCCTTTTCTCTTTTCTCTTTCTCTCTTCCTACCCTTGGCGCTTTCTTTTCTCTTTTCTCTCCTTCTGTCTTTCTATTTCTCTTGGCATTTCTTTCTTCCTCTCCCTTTCTTTTCCCCCTCTCTCACGACTTTTTATCTATTGTTTCTCCCGCTCTCTCCCGCTCTCTCTTTTTCTTTCTTTGTTCCGCCTTCTCTCTCCTTTCCCCTCCCTTTTTCTCATATTTCTTTATCTCTCTTTTCCTTTCTCTTTAATCGACTAGTCCGGCCCCTGACAGAATGTTTGTTCTATCGTGTGGCCCCCGAGTTAAAATGAGTTTGACACCCCTGGTTTAGAGGGACAGCCAGATCTTGGTAGGTTTCCTCTGGTTTTATGCTCTCTCCATTTTGATATTACTGCTTGGACAGTGCTCTGGGAGATGTTGTGAAATCTTCTTGTATCCCATTCCTGCTCTGAACACTTCCCATAACTTTACTCCGGACCTGCCTAAACTGTTCCCTGGTCTTTATATTGCTGTCCGTTCTCCAGTGTCTTCTTTCAGAGACCTCTGAGCCCAAAAAGTGCATTCAAACTGAGACTCTATGCACTATGTCATTGTAGGTCATTTAGGTCAACATTGGATCACTCAGAAGTCATCAGGAAACTTCTGGAGTTGGTTGAGCTGAGAAGAAAGGGGGCCAATATTTTTGCAACACCTACTTTTCCATTTTTTCGTTGTAAATATAATATCTATCTATCTATCTATCTACGTGACACAAGAAAGCGGCCATGTCACTCGGGTCAGGGTGACACAACACACTCTTTTGTTCAACAGCAGGGCCCGACAACTTTCGTTGGTTTACCCCTACCGCATCATACAGGTGCCCTGCCCATCCCTTGGATCGTGCCCAAACATCCCACTATCCTTTTACAAGATATGATATTAAATGTAGAAATAATTCGGCTCCACTTCACGATTGTTCTGGATTCTTAGAAAATACTGTCATTGTTTTCACGTCAATTTGAAGTCTGAAATGTGGGGGGGCTATACTTTCGTTAGTCACTGTTTATACGAGAACTTCTAAATATAAAAATGACAATATCAGGATTTGTTTGGAACAAAAATCTTTCTCTGAGCAGATACCAGAGATTACCACTAGGGATCGCTCACTGTCAGCATCAACTGGTCCCAGTTTGAGAGTCTGCATCTCACCAACACCAGAGGGGTTTCGAGAACTACGTTGATTGGCTAACTGGGAGGAAGTAGCTGCTTTCGTCGTAAACATCCAGAAGAAATGGCGAATCTTCGTGCTAGGAGTCTGTTCAATGACATTTGCTTTACGCATTTTGAAGGGGAGGCTTAAACAAATCTCCTTGGATACATTTTTCCTTAGAAAGTGAGAGTGTGGCGAGTCCAGCTAAAAGAATACGATTAAAAAGAACTGAAACAGGCAAAAAACAAAGTTCATTCATTTAAAGTTACAGTAACTGATAGGAAGGGATGATATACAAAAGTCCAGCCTATGAGAAAAAAAAAAATACTGTATGGCTTGACTTGCTGTTAGCTTGCTAATTCTGTTGTTTGGTGCTAAACGGAATCCTTCAACTGACTTCTGCCCTCTGCCAGGAGGCAAGAGAATTGCGTGCCTCACTCTGCATCTGCAGCACAGTAAAACGTGACACACTGTATTCATAATTCTATCTATCTATCTATCTATCTATCTATCTATCTAGCTATCTATCTATCTATCTATCTATCTAGCTATCTATCTATCTATCTATCTATCTATCTATCTATCTATCTATCTATCTATCTATCTATCTATCTATCTATCTATCTATCTATCTATCTATCTATCTATCTATCTATCTATCTATCTATCTATCTATCTATCTATCTATCTATCTATCTATCTATCTATCTATCTATCTATCTATCTATCTATCTATCTATCTATCTATCTACCTTGGTCATATCCCTCAAGAGGGGTGACCGACAGCAAGACAAACACATACAATAACATAGAAAATAAAAGGGAAAAAATAGCAAAAAACACACACAAAAATTTTTGGACCATCGCCAACTCAAATGCCCAAACACCCAAACAAGTTAGGCACCTCAGTACCTAAGTTGGTCAAGCTTTCATCCCTTCAGATGAAACGGGACACAAGTAAGCGGCCATGTCACTCGGGTCAGGGTGACACAACACAGGGCCCTACAGCTTTCACTGGTTTACCCCTGCCGCATCATACAGGTGCCCTGCCCATCCCTTAGAACGCGTCCAAATATCCCGCTATCCTTTCACAACACCTCTCCACTCATTCATATCACCAACAAGAGCTCTAACTTCCACTAAATTTAGACCTTGGTCTCCTTCCATTGACTCCTGCTCTGCAGATCCTCTTCAACATTCGCTTCTCATCCACCCTCTCCATGTGTCCAAACCAACCGAGTACTCTCTTATCCACACGCTTGCTCAGTTCCACTACTACTCCAGTCTTGTCCCTCACAATTTCACTTCTCAATCCATCCAATCTAGTCACTCCTAACATACTCCTCAAACACTTCATCTCAAAAACATTCAATTTCCTTCTCAAACGTGCGTTCAGGCTCTAAATCTCTGCACCATATAATATAATACAACGTGAAAATTCATCCCTGCCTCCCCCGACTGCACGTCACTGCTGAACGCCTTCAAACAAACCCCCCGATCCTCCGTACCCATGCTTGGAAGCGGTCCTGGTTTTCCGTTGGCAGTACGGACCATTACCGAACGGTCCTAACTGCAAACAGTCGGCCTTGCCAAGTAAATGTCACGATCCCCCCCTCCGCGTCCACTTCTGTCTGCCGCTGTTAGTCTGAGTGGAAGTGGGTGATGGGAAAGCGCCTGACACCTCTGTAACAAGGTAGGCAAGTGGCTGAATCAGCCCAGTCAATCCCTGCACCAAGCAGATGTTGTTTGGGGGCAGTTGGCACTCTGGAAAGGCGGGGACGCCTGTTTGTGTTTGGAGAGCGTCGGGGTGGCTGCGGCAGTCAGGTGTCTGGATGTTTTCCAGGTGTGTCACAAAGATTTTTTTCTTTGGTTGCAAGCTTGGCAGGCGTAAACTGTCTCATTAGAGAGCTGGATTATGATCAGGGTTGGGTAGGGTTACTTTAACTGGATTACTTTCAATGACTTTTGGATTACTCCAATACCAAATATGCTAATAAAAGACAAAAGAAACTAAATAGGAATAAAATGACTCGATTTTGTGCAGGCTTGGGGAGTAACGGAATACATGGAACAGCAAAAATGATGTTGGCAAGCTGTTTGGATTTATTTTCATTTTGTTTCTGTCGCATTTTATGTTCGTTTTGCCGGAGATCAAAGAGATCAAAGCCAGGAGAGAAAGCTTACCACGTGTTGTGAGTCATACTTTTATTCATATTTAGTTTCTTTTGTCTTTTATCAGCATATTTGGTATTGGAGTAATCCAAAAGTAATTGAAAGTAATCAAGTTAAAGTAACCCTACACAACCCTGGTTATGATGAATACAGTAAGACCTCGGTTATCGCGGTTAATGGGGACCAAAACCACCCGCTAAAAGTGAAAATCTGCAAAGTAGCGACGACCCTTCAAAAATAAAAAAATAAAATAAAAAAAAAATCTCATCTTATCTCATTATTTGCACCGCTTATCCTTATTAGGGTCGCGGGGGGGCTGGAGCCCATCCCAGCCATCTCCGGGCAGTGGGCAGGGGACACCCTGAACTGGTTGCCAGCCAATCGCAGCTGCAAATCACATTAGTTCTCGCGGCTAGCTGCGTTCTTCATCGACGCACGAGCCGAGTGATCCACCGCTAAGAGTCGTACAGCTGGGCGATTTTTCCGTCCGATCGGGACGATCGGAGACAAATTCACGACAGGGTCTATACTTGCGCCGCACCGCGGGTGCCGTTCGGTCGCTCCCACGAGCGAGCCCCTAACCCGCGGCGCGGGTACTTTCAGGCGCGATACGCACGACACCGACACAGTTATGGGGGTCCCGCGCACGTCCGCCGCCTGTCGTCGCGCCACGCTACTGGGGTCGTCGGACGAGCGGGCTCCCCCCCAGTTACGGGGGTAGGCCGATCACGCCCGCCGCCTTTTCTCGCGTCGTGCGGCCCGGGAGTGACCTCTGCCGACTACCCCCCAACCCATTTTTTATTTTTTCTATTTTATTTTTTTTAACCATTACAGACCGCAAAGCTCTGAAACCTTGAACCTTGTTTCAGATGTCTCCCGCCACCCAGCACATGCAGCCCACGCAGACGTTGCACTCTCCTCCCCAGAGTGGCGGCCGGCGCAGGAGAACGGTGGACGAGGACCCCGACGAGCGTCGGCGGAAGTTCCTGGAAAGGAATCGGGCGGCGGCAACCAGGTGCCGGCAGAAGAGGAAAGTTTGGGTCATGTCGCTGGAGAAGAAAGCGGAAGAACTCACACAGACCAACATGCAGCTTCAGGTATCAACGTGGACAGGAGCATTGAGTTTCTTTGGAATGTGAGGTGAAAGGGAGGTTTATGGAAGTGCTTCTATATCATTCGTGGAAGGACGGAAGGAAGGAACGAAGGACCGATGGTAGGTAGGTAGGTAGTAAGGAAGGAAGGACCGATGGTAGTTAGGAAGTAAGGAAGAATGGAAAGACCTATGGTGGTTTGGAAGGAAGGACGGACCGATGGTAAGAAGGAAGGGAGAAAGGAAGGAAGAACTGATGGTTGTTAGGTAGCAAGGAAAGACCAATGAAGGTAGATAGGTAGGAAGGACCGATGGTAGGTAGGTAAGTAGGAAGGAAGGAAGGAAGGAAGGAAGGAAGGAAGGAAGGAAGGAAGGACTGATGGTAGGGAGGAAGGAAGGAAGGACCAATGGTAGGTAGGAAGGAAGGAAGGAAAGAAGGACTGATGGTAGGGAGGAAGGGGGAAGGACCAATGGTAGGTAGGTAGGAAGGAAGGAGGGAAGGACCGATGGTAGGATGGAAGGGAGGAAGGAAGGAAAGACCGATGGTAGGTCGGTGGGAAGGAAGGACTGATGGTAGGGAGGAAGGGGGAAGGACCAATGGTAGGTAGGTAGGAAGGAAGGACTGATGGTAGGGAGGAAGGGGGAAGGACCAATGGTAGGTAGGTAGGAAGGAAGGAGGGAAGGACCGATGGTAGGATGGAAGGGAGGAAGGAAGGAAAGACCGATGGTAGGTCGGTAGGAAGGAAGGACCGATGGTAGGTTATTAGTAAGGAAGGACCGATGGTAGGCAGGTAGGTAAGTAGGAAGGAAGGATCAATGGTAGGTAGGAAGGAAGGAAGGATGGAAGGACCTATGGTGGGTTGGAAGGAAGGAAGGACGAATGGTAGGTAGGTAGGTAGGTAGGTGGGTAGGTAGGAAGGACCAATGGTAGGTAGGAAGGAAGGAAGGACGAATGTTAGGTAGGTAGGAAGGACCAATGGTAGGTAGGAAGGAAGGAAGGAAGGAAGGACGAATGGTAGGTAGGATGGAAGGAAGGATGGAAGGACCTATGGCGGGTTGGAAGGAAGGAAGGACGACTGGTAGATAGGAAGTAAGTAAGTAAGTAAGTAAGTAAGTAAGTAAGGAAGGAAGGAAGGAAGGAAGGAAGGAAGGAAGGAAGGAAGGAAGGAAGGAAGGAAGGAAGGAAGGAAGGAAGGAAGGAAGGAAGGAAGGAAGGAAGGAAGGAAGGAAGGAAGGAAGGAAGGAAGGAAGGAAGGAAGGAAGGAAGGAAGGAAGGAAGGAAGGAAGGAAGGAAGGATGAATGGTAGGTAGGTAGGAAGGAACGGGATGGAAGGACCTATGCTGGGTTGGAAGGAAAGAAGGACAAATGGTAAGTAGGAAGGACTGAAGGAAGGAAGGAAGGAAGACAGAAAGAGACATAAATATAATTTGTATTCAGTACTGCTTAAAGATCAAATATATCAACTAGCTAACGCTTTTCTAACCCATTTTCACTGAGTGTCAATTGACTTTCACGCGGATCCGATGGCGTCGATCAGCTATAAGGATTCTGCTGTTTCCTTCCAGAACGAAGTGACCATGCTAAAGAACGAGGTGACGCAGCTGAAGCAGCTTCTCCTCACACACAAGGACTGTCCCATCACCACCATGCAAAAAGAGTCCCAAGGTTACCTCAGTGAGTCACCTGCACAACAAAACCCTCACCGCGGTCTTCCACTCTTTTGCCGTCCTTTATCGAGTCCGAAAGAAAAGACGGAATCTCGCCTCGTGGGCTCCCTTCCTGGTCCCAGTGTGACGTCATTGCCCCCATTTTCGAAACATAATTAGAATAGTGAGCCTCCTTTAATCGACCTCTTATAAGTTGCTAACGCTAAAAAAGATACACCGGGCATTCGACTTGTTACAACTGCAGGAGAGGAGGAACTTATTCACGTCCGTCTCCTTGGCCGTGCTCCTTAACTCTGGGGGGCCCTTCCCCCACCAAACTGCATTTATTTAGGCCACAGGCGGCCCGCGGGCCGGATCATGCCCGCTAAGGGATTGAATCCGGACCGCGAGACAACGCTGTAGGAAGCGCAAGAGAAAAACGAGCTGCAGTTAGAAATATGTCCACTTGATTTTGCCAAAGCCGGGCGCCTCTCACAAATAATGTACTTATATTTCTTTATTTCTCTCTCTCTCTGACTCTCTCTCTCTTCCTCCATTTTTCTCTCACTTTCTATCACTCTCTCTTTCACTCGCTCTGTCTCTCTTTTCATTTCTTTGTTCCTCTTTGTCTCATTCTCTATCTGTGTCTTTTTACCTTCTTTTGCTCTCTCTTCCTTTTTTTCCTTTTCTTTGTATTTTCTCTCTCTCTCTTGAGTCCCCCTCCTTAGAAGTTTCATATGTTCTGGGAGTCGCTAGCAGTATGATAACAGGTCTGAAATGTAATTTATTTTTTTCTAATTGCCTTTTGTGGGGTAGAGTTCTGTTTTCTTGTTTTGATATTGATTTCCTACGAGGAAAAATTGAATGGGTAAAAAGTTAAAACCTTCTTTTTTGGCTAACTCCTTTTAGCCATGTGTGTCAGGACCAGAAAGGAGACAGGACCCACTCGCGTATCGTTTCTCACAGTTTTATTGGGAAGAAGGGAAAAGAATGCACACACGATCCAGAGATCGCTAGTCACGGGGAGTAGGTTGCTCGGACGCGGAATTGGGACTGTCGGTAACGGAAAAAACAGGTCAGGGGCTGGGATAGAAGAGCAGAGCAAAATTGTGGTCGATATCGGAAAATGGGTCGTTATTCTGGACGGGAGAACAGACGTAGTCGAGATCAAAACAGGTCGTAACTTGGGACGGGAGAGCAGACGTGGTCGAGATCAAACAGATCGTCGCGGGAGGAAAACAGGAGCAAAAACACAGGACAGGCGAAAAAGGGTTTGCTGTGTAAAAACGGAGATTCGCAGACGGATCGACAAAAGGGGACTGACAGGACAGAGTTTAAATACTGACAGGGAGCCAATCTGTCAACAAGGTGCAGCTGGCGCCACATGGACGGGGCCAATTGGGCGCCATGGCAACCATGACAATATGTTTATGTTTTATATCATTGTACTGTACAACTGTTATGTGCAAAAATATCCATGCCCCGCAATGTGTCGGCAGGTCCCGAGAGCAGCCCTGCAGAAAGTCCGTCCCCGGCTTGTACGCAGCAGCAGGTCATTCAGCACAACACCATCACCACCTCCACCACAACGCTAGGGGGCAGCAGCGTGCACGGGCAGGCCAACAACCGAACAGACATCAACCCCATCCATTAGGGCAAGAAATAGACTGGACAGCCCTTTTGAGGTGGTCGACCCCCCTGCCCCGCATCCTGCCCGCATTCCTCACTTCATCACGACACACCTCAGCTTTTTGAGGACCTCCAGCTGCACACATGAACCCCCCACCATCGGCCCCCTATCCCATCACGAAAAACCTCAAAAAAAGCCTCCGAGGCTCTTCTTTTTACAGTAGCCATTGTACGTATTTTTATAGACCTATTAATGTGTACATTTGCTGCCTTGTAGCCTATTTTCTCTTTTTCCATTTTTCTTTTTCTGAGTTTCGTTGTCAGGATTGATCTGGAATTCTTTTTGTGTCCAGTGTAGCGGTACAAAATGGACCAAAGGGTTTGTGGAACTTGAGGGACGAGACTGGAGGCCTTCATCTCTTAAATTTTCATTATTTGATAGACTGGACATTGTCATTGATTGACTTAAAAAACATTGAAGTCTGTAGTCGTCAATGGCAATGATTGATTTAAAAGCCATTGAAGTCCATAGTTGATGGTGGCATTGAATGACCTAAAAGCAAATGAGGTCTATACCCGTCAATGGCATTGAATGAGTTGAAAGCCATTGACATCTATAGTCGTCAATGGTATTTAATGACTCAAAAGCAATTGAAGTGTATATTCGTCCATGGCGTTGAATAACTTAAGAGCCATTGGCATTTATACTCCTCATTTTTTTTCCAATGACTTTAAAGGCAATGACATCTGTATAGTCATCAATGTCACTTAAAAGCCATTGAAGTCCATAGTTGACGGTGGCGTTGAATGACTTAAGAGCCATTGGCATGTATACTTCTTATTTTCATTTAATGACCTAAAAGCAAATGAGGTCTATACTTGTCAATGGGAATGAATGAAATGAAAGCCATTGACATCTATAGTCGTCAATGGCATTTAATGACTCGAAAGCAATTGACGTGTGTATACTGTATATGTCCATGGTATTTAATGACTTAAAAGCCATTGAAGCGTTGAATAACTTAAGAGCCATTGGCATGTATTCTCCTCCTTTTCATTGAATTACTTTAAAGCCATTGACATCTATAGTCATCATTGTCTTGAATCACTTAAAAGCGATTGAAGTCTATATTCCTCAGTGGCGTTGAATAACTTAAGAGCCATTGGCATGTATATTCCTCATTTTCATTGAATGACGTTAAAGCCATTGACATCCATAGTCGTCAATTTCATTGAATGACTTAAAAGCCATTGGAGTCTATAGTTGTCAGTGGCGTTGAATAACTAGAGAGCCATTTGCATTTATACTCCTCATTTTCATTGAATGACATTAGAGTCATTGACATCTAAAGTCATCAATTTCATTAAAACACTTAGAAGCCATTGAAGTCTATAGTCGTCAGTGGCGTTGAATGCCCTTAAAGCCATTGATGTGGGTACTTGTCATTGGCATTAGATGACTTAAAAGCCATTGACCTCTCTACTCGTCGATGGCATTGAATGACTTAAAAGCCATTGTCTTCTATAGTCGTTGAAAGCAATTGACGTGTTTATATATGTCATTGGCATCGAATGACTTAAAAGCCGTTGAAGTCTATAGTCGTCAATGACAATGATTAACTTAAAGCCATTTATCTCTACAGTTGTCAACAGCATTGAAGGACTTAAAAGCAATTGAGGTCTAAACTCGTCAATGGGGTTGAATTACTTGAAAGCCATTAACGGCTATAGTCATCAATGGCTTTGAATTACTCAAAAGCGATTGGCATACGTTCATATGCCAATGGCATTGAATGACTTAAAAGCCATTGAAATCTATAAACGTCAGTGGCATTGAATGCCTTAAAAGCCATTTGTCTCGACAGTTGTCAACGGCATTGAATGACTTAAAATTATCATCTAAGTTTTGGGAGGGATTGGTAGTGAATGAATTCAAAATAGATCTGTAATAGTCATTTGAATGAAATTGGTTATGCAATTCCATGCTTGAAGGGACAGTGTGCAATATTTGACCTCTAGATGTCCTTGTATTGTTATTATAAATGAAAACGAGTGCTACAAAGAACAAGAAAGAATACTAACTACAGAAACTGGAAGCAAACAAACCACACGGTTTGACCAGATTTTTAAAGTTTTTTGGGTACCTTTCGTAGCAAAATGGCGGACAATTGTGTCAGTTTCCTTCAACTAAAATAAATGCAAATTTTTTAACATAAGAGTATTTTTAAAAAAATGCATAATTACATGATATTACCTGTATTTTGGCTTAACAATATTGTTTTTTTTAATGAATGAAAAAGATTAATTCCAAACTTGTCAGGAAACGGACCAGGAAGCAGGAAGTGTGAACTCAAATGCGTAGACGATCCGTCACTTTAATTTAGGAAAGAAAAGTTGTCCAACACAAATGGACCAAAGACGAAACAAAACAGGCTTAAAGGCAATCAAAATTACAAACTAGGCATTTCCTCAGAACAAACAGGCATGAACAGGTCTCCTTCATAGTGAAGCAATGGTCTGGCAACGGGCAGTCCCAAATGGAGCGCTTAAGTATCCCACACGCAATCAAGTCAATGTGTCTCAGCCGGTGTCAAGGGGCGGGACCAGCTAGGTGCCATGATGACCGTGCAGGACATGACAAAACTACAAATAGGTACGAAATATTACACACTGTCCCTTTATGATTGAAAGCCAAACATATCCACCAACTTATGAACACTGTGATAACGGCCAGGCAGCTTAAGAGACCCCCAAAAATCTTCCCAGGACCACCCTAAGCTTTACCTTAAAATTGGGAACAACCGTTTTTACGAAAGTCCTTTAAAAAATACGATGCATCGATTAAAGGACTGTGTGCGATGACATCATTATCAGCACTTTCTAAAACACTTTTGTAATTTCTCCTTGAGATTTTCTTGATTTTGTTGTCGGCCGGATCAAATCCGGGAGTGGATAAAGAAAAAATACGTCTTTTTAAAAGGGACCATGTCTGTAATTCATAAATGGTACTATATGATTTTATTAAGGAAGGAACAGTGGTTTTTGTCACGGATGTCACAATGTGCCTCGGTTATTTGTTATTTTTTGACTTATTTTCATTGCAGACTTATTCTATTTTTCAAAGTTTTGTCTCCGATTCCTTTTTTTCTTTTCACGGCGAATATTTCTCAGGCCTTTTTTCTGTTTGTATGCGCTCCCAAAGCACTGTGTTGTACAGTTTCAGTCTTTCGTCTATGCACTTTGTCCTCTGCCATGCCGGAGTGTCCGATAGCCATAAATTGAATAAATGCATAAAATAGAAGAAAATATCCAAGTAACCTCCCTTTTGAAATACTCCAAATATTTCTGATGTCGCCTTATGTCTTAAAAAGGGCTTTTTTTCACCGTTTATGATGCATTTCCTGAGGAATGTGCCAGAGGTTTTCAATCTGGGCCAGAATCTGGGGAAATGGCATATTGGGGGTATTAGGGGTTCAGTGTCTTACCCAAGGACACTTGGACATGTTACACGGAGGAGCCGGGATTCGAACTGCGATCTCTTGATCCTAAGACGAGCGCTCTACCTCCTGAGCCACTGCAGCCTCAAAGTTTGTTGAAGCCTTATTACTTAAGTAACAGTTCACGGATCCCTTAACCGCCTGGGTCATACCACTTGGGCACCACTTTCTGTGGTGTGTCTTGGGACATCTCCATGCGGGGTTTTTTGGTTGGGGTTTGACTCCACCCCCAGCCAACCCGCCACTTAAAACAGATAAAACTGGTTTCGATGGTTATTAGTAGCATAAGATCCTAATTTGTTTGAACACAGCACCTTCATCATCTGGTCACCGTGTTTGTCAGGGTAACGAGTCTTATTCAATACAATGAAAATAACAACTAAAAATGACTATTATTTTTCTTAAGGTAATTCCTAAATGAATATTACTTGGGAAGATCATTTTCAAGTTTTAAAAAAACATTTTCATTAAGAAAAATATTACTTGGGGATAAAAATCTTAAAAACAGTTAAAACAGATACAATAGCAGATTTAAATCAACAACAACGTGTGTCTCGAGTTATTAGTATCATTATCAGCATTATTATTATGGTATAAATCAGTGACGCCCGGGGGGGGGCTTCCTTGGCACGCCAATGGGAGGAGTCGGCACTCCATTATACACTATTCACCATCTTCTCACCGCAACCTTAAGAAGCAGGGGCTACTTGTTTTTATTACTGATTATCAAGAAGGGCTACCAGTTTTGCATTTGCTAAAATAACAAGTTATCATATTATTACTATGTTGTTACTATTGTTGGGAATTAATATCAAAATGTACCGTTTACCAAATTGTTCGAATTAGTTATCTGACTCCATTAACCAAACACAACCTACATTCACCCAACAATTTATGCGCGCTCGTTTCTTGAGGGAAAAGATGAACAAGAAAGCCGACATTTTCACACGGGGCGGATTTAATTTCATTAACAATTTAACTAAGTGTATTCCATCGAAAATGGCCGAATTAGTGTCGTTGGAGTCTCTGGGAAGCCCTCTTCTGAAGTCCTTTAGCTCTCTCCTACTCACCATCTTCTCCCCGCATAATGGAGTGTCGCCTCCTCCCATGGGCGTGCCAAGGAAGCCCCCCCCCAGGCGTCGCGATGTCTGGAATACTCAAAACAACACAGAGCGTTTCTACATCATCAGGGCCTTGTTCTCAAAACAATGCCTGCCGTCCTCCGTCTGGATGTGCTGATTATCTTGTCAGCAGTACGTCCCGTTCTGTAAACAACATCTTCCACCACTCATGCCTGCCCTGAACTTTCACTGCTCATCGAATAAAGGCACAGTCAATAAATAACTACAGCATTAATCTCAATAATTGTAACTTGTATTCAATCATATAAAATCCTTTATAGTCAAATGTATAAAATCCTTCAACAGTTAAAACAGATACAGTAGCAGATCTAAATCAACAATGTGAGTCTCGAGTTATTATTATCATTATCAGCATTATTATTATGGTATACATCAGGGGTCACCAACCTTAAGAAACATGGGCTGTTTTCTATTTTATTACTGATTATCAAGAAAGGCTCCCAGTTCTGTATTTTCTAAAATAACAAGTTATCATATTATTACTATGTTGTTACTATGGTATTATGTTACCAGTACGTAAATATTAGAAGGTTGGCCTGGAGAGAGATGGTCGCCACCAGGCTGTACTTGCCCAAGACACACCACAGGGAACGGTGCCCCTACGACCCAGGCGGTTACGGGGTCCACCCACCCACCAAAATTGGCTCAGCCAACCACTATACCATCATGCCACTGGTGAACTATTTTCAGAACCAGTTTGTGGGCTAGTTAGAAGACCCGCGGACACCACGTTGGAGAACCCTGGTATATATTATTTACCCATTAAGTCCCCTTGTTTGTTTTCAAACAATTTAAGATCTTAGAACGTGTTTGCCGCCCTTGTTGAACTTTAACCTCAATAAAATATTAAGACCCTGTTGTTAAAATTAATATGAGGCTAAAAAAATGTGATTTTAACATATTTCTTTTTCTAAAGATTAAAGTGTTATGAAATGTGGATTGAGCAGCAAAACCTTCAGCGGGATCTCAGGTGGGCCGCCATTTTTGTTCTTACGGGCAACGGAAAATTACTTCACCGCCGCTAAGGTGACAACCAATCAGGGCTCAGTTTTTGAATATCGTCCGTCCAAACTCAACAATGGAAGTCATTTTCAGTCGAGAGCAAGTGGCAAAATGATGTTGCCCCAGATAGAATAACCTCTGTGGGTTTTGAACACGTTTTCTTTAAATTTGTCAGACTTTATAGACAATACAATAGTACAAATGTCCCTAGAGTTAAAAAGGTTTGAGAATCGCGGGGTTCGAGGTATCCAAATCAAGAAACTGTGCAAAATTTCAATTGGAATCGTGATGAAGACGTCACGAAGGGTGGGGAACCGTTTTCGTCCTCAGGGTAATACACAGACGCTGCCCTACCTACGAACGAGATCGTTAGTAAGTTGAATTTCTTCGTAGGTTGCTATATTTTGTATGTTTAAGGCTTGTATAAGTAACCTGCATTGTTTTGAAACTGAAAAATAAACATTTCATCAAATAATATGCTCTAGAAACATAAATAAAGTAAAGTTGAACTTACTTTTGGAAGATGAGCTTCAAGAGTTAGGTGAATTCCTCTTCCTTGGTGGAAAGTGGCTGAAAAAAAGCGATCCGACCATTTTCTCAACCGCATCAAGCTCTTTTATTCCACTTTTGTTTCAAAAGAAAAGACTCGCCTCTTCTTTAGACTTTACACCAACCATATTGAATGGATACATGATTTATTAAACAATAAAAACGTCAAAGTTCTTAGCATGCAGGAGATAGTATAAAAATAGTATAGACAGTACTGTATAAGTAACCTGTATTTTTTTGGGACTAAAATATAAAGATTTCATAAAATAATATGCTCTATAAAGATAAATAAAGTTGAGTTTAACTTACTTTTGGAAGATGCGCTACAAGAGGTCTCCCTCCGTGGTACAAAGTGGCCGGAAAAAAGCGTTCCGACCATTTTCTCAACCGCATCAATCTTTCTTATTCCACTTTCGTTTCAAAAGAAACGGCTCGCCTCTTCTTTACACTTTCCATTAGCCATATTGAATGGATGCACGAGATATTAAACAATAAAAATGTCAAAGTTCTTAGCGCGCTGGAGATTGTACAGACAGTACTGTATAAGTAACCTGTATTATTTTGTACTAAAATATAAACATTTCATAAAATAATATGCTCTATAAAGATAAATAAAGTGTAGTTTAACTTACTTTTGGAAGATGCGCTTCAAGAATTAGGTGACTCACTCCTCGGTAGTAAAAAAATGGCTGAAAGAGAGCGTTCCGACCATTTTCCAACCAAATCAAGCTTTCTTATTCCACTTTTGTTTCAAAAGAAACGGCTCGTCTCTTCTTGAGACTTCACACCAACCATATTGAAAGGATGCATGAGATATTGAACAATACAAATGTCAAAGTTAATAGTGCGCTGGAGATACAGTATAGAATGTTTACACACGAACTAGGAAGAGGAAGCGGATTTCTTCTTCGGGGTGGATGCTGGGTAGTGTCGGTAGCCGCGGAAGAAGCAGTACAGTACTGTCCTGTACTCGGAAAAAGGTGCACAGTACAAAATCTAACTTAAAGCAACGTGCGGATATTTTTTGACATCCCGACGTTAGTCGAATGGTCGTAAGTAGGGGAGCGTCTGTACCATGAAAACAATCCTATGTGTACATGATCAAATAATGAACATTTTTTTAAGGAAATCTTCGAAACTCCATGGCAGCGGTTATCGAACGCTCATATAGGCAATCTGTGCCCCATTAGCAGGGTTGGGTAGGGTTACTTTAATTGGATTACTTTCAATTACTTTCGGATTACTCCGATACCAAATATGCTAATAAAAGACAAAAGAAACTAAATAGGAATAAAATGATGACTCACAACACGTGGTAAGCTTTCTCTCCTGGCTTTGATCTCTTTGATCTCCGGCAAAACGAACATCAAATGCGACAGAAACAAAATGAAAATAAATCCAAACAGCTTGCCAACATCATTTTTGCCGTTCAATGTATTCCGTTACTCCCCAAGCCTGCACAAAATTTCGTCATTTTATTCATATTTAGTTTCTTTTGTATTTTATTAGCATATTTGGTATTGGAGTTATCCAAAAGTAATTGAAAGTACCGTATTTTCCGCACTATAAGGCGCACCTAAAAGTCTTGATTTTTTTCAAAAGCTGACCATGCGCCTTATAATACAGTGCGCCTTATATATGGCTCAATATTAAGTCGCAAGGTCTCGCAACTTACGCAACAGCCGCTGACTCGATTTTCCCCCGAACGTGGAGTAGTCCGCGGTGTATGCTGGGATTTATACACCGGCGTTTCATTGGCTACCCAATGTGTCAATCATCATTTGAATCGATCGCTATTGGCTGAAGTTATTCGGAGCCTCAGATAGGCTAGAGGGCCAAAACAAACCCTGCAATTGGCCGAAAAAGATGTGTCTATCATCAGTTAAATCGATCGCTATTGGCTGAAGTTATTCGGAGCCTCGGATAGGCTAGAGGGCCAAAACAAACCCTGCAATTGGCCGAAAAAGATGACTCTGAATAGCAAGCTTGCTAAAGTACGCCATAAAGAAACATGTTTCATTAGTCTGTATTTGTAAACATTTTACTCTCCTGGATTTACTTCACTCACGGTTGTAAGAAGACCATGGTTGCGTATCATTATTGAACGTGAGAAGTTAGGTGAGCTATGCGGCTTTATATTTTCCCGGTATCTTGTTTTAGAACGATCTTGATGTTGCTGTGATGAGTTGAGTGAATTAAACTAAATTCCAAGTGTTTATTGTCATATGCACAGTAAAGTTGCGAACGAAAAAAAAAATAGAAACTAAGGAATGGTTGGCATTTCTTGAATCCCAAGACTTTAACCTTCCGAATGATATTTGAAACAATGCATTTAAGTGACATCGTACGGACACCGCATCCGCACGTGTCTACGACACGTATTTGCTTCTTTGCAAGCTTTGGGAATGTTAAGGGGGTAATCAGTTGGACTGAATCATCTGACTGTTTTGTCGACGTTCCCATTGTAGCGCCTTATAATCCGGTGCGCCTTATGTATGGAAAATATAGGACCAAAAACTATTTTTGGGGGGTGCGCCCTATAACCCGGTGCGCCCTACAGTGCGGAAAATACGGTAATCCAGTTAATGTAACCCTACCCATTGGTATAGTTATTTTTTGCTCTCTCAAATAAAAGTTCTGGGACGGGGGTTGAGGTTGACTGATCCTTTAAATGCAAAAACAAGAAAATCAGTGTGAATGCTCGTGTTAAGAATTTCCATGTATTACATTGTCTTACGTGTAAAATGATAAATATTGTATATAATTTGTATCACGCACATGTAATGAATGCCTTTCATTTGGAGGAATACATGTGCGTGCTAGGTTTTGAATACAGCACTTGTTGCCTTTTGTCATTCCAGCGCTTAAATGTGTGTTTTTTATGTATAAAGACCGGCCTTGACCCCTCCGTGGCTCGCTTGACTTTGTACATTTTCTTTGTCCCCACGTTGGCTTGTTTGGGTCGTTTTGTGCAGATGTTCCGTATTATCGCTGCAGTTACACTCTGAAAATAAAGTGCTCGCTCTGCGACTTGCAGCTTAAGAGGCTCGGAGATTTGATTTTCGGGAAGGAAACATGTGAAGAAAATGGTCTTTGGGACGCCATTTCTCTGGTAAATGAATGAGAAATTGTGGAGTTTTTAGGTTTTTTTTTTCTTTTATATATGTATCCGCGGTGTACCTGTCCCACCAAATATCCACATTCACGCTGGACTGAATGATGAGGTTTTTATTACGGTTTCTGCAAATGAAATGAGTCACAACATTAGCTTCTCTGCTGGCTTTGATCTCTTTGATCTCGTTGGCACGTCGCTCTGTAGACTGCCCAAAGCATATCAAAGAGCTTTCTTTTCAATTTACATAAAATACATTTTAGAATATCACAATACATTTTTACATCCATTTTAACAAGAGATCGTATAGTGTTTTTTTTAACATTTACAATGAATTCATATTTTTCTTTAGTCTGAATTTTAACCAACATCATCCTTTTTATATATATATGAGAAAATAGAAATAAGAACAATAATGAGTATAAAAACTGATACAATTTACCTGCAGATGAAATGAGTCACAACATTAGCTTTTCTGCTGGCTTTGATCTCTTTGATCTTTATAAGGGGAATTAACATTTTAGTACAACAGAAGCAAAACGAAAATAAATCCAAACAGCTTGACAACATCAATCACATTACTGTGCATGTTGAGAGATTTGTCAGCTGTGGTTATAATGTTTAAAATTAACTTCTTTTGTGGAGCACCAAAAGATGTGTCTTACCGTTGGCAGCTGGCTCTGTAGACTGCCAACAAAACCCCGCCTTCCGATCACATGTCAAAGGCCAAAACAAACCCTACCCCATACCAGCAGGTGGCACTATTGGACTCATCATTGCAGGACACTTACCAAAAACTATACACATATTTCAGCAGGAATTTCAATAAAACAAAAGTTATTATTACACCCGTTACATATATTCTCTATTACATTTAAAGGATTTTATTAAATAAAAGTTACATTTATCGAGTGCAATGAAGATTTTCACTGAGTGAGCTTCAGGTCACGCCGTTCCAAATGCGGAATGTTTTGGCTGGGGAATTTTTATAACAGGACTCTGACGAAGAAGGCCAGACGCACAAGGACAGACATCGCGACGCTCTTCTCCGGGATGATGGAGCCCACGTGGGGGTCTTTCTGGGCCCGCCCATGGGAGGAGCCGGCACACCAGCTTGTGGAAAAAACGTGGGCCGGGAGAAGAACAGAAGATCGAGGGAGAACGAGAGAGAGGGCTTGACGGAGACTCAAGCGACACTAACTCGGCTAAATCGATGGAGTTCACTTAGTTAAATACTTCAAGGAATTAAATCTGCCCCCATGTGGAAATGCCGGTCTTTTGTCCATATTTTCCCAAAAAGAAACGAGCACGCATTGTTAAGACAGAATGTATATTGTGTTTGGTTAATGGAGTCAGATAACTAATCCGAACAATTTGGTAAACAGTACATTTTAATATTTAATTCCCAACAATTGTAATTGAATCTCTTTATTTGTAATGATGTGACATTAGGAAAAAACAGAAAAGGGCATTATCAATTCAGGCTAACATGTAAATGGTAAATGGTCTGCATTTATATAGCGCTTTTCAGGTCAATGAAGACCTCCCAAAGCGCTTCACAATGTGCTTCACACGCTCAGCTCTTTCAGTGTCTTCCCCAAAGAGACTTTGACATATAACACAGGAATTGAACCTGGGACCTCTTGATCCCAAGACGAGCACTCTACCTCCTGAGCTAATGCCACCCTGTTAGTTTGTACTGTATTCATACAGTGTGGGTCACAATGCTTGCGGTGGTACGAAAGGGAGAAGAATAAACATAATAACAAGGGAAAAGAAGCTTGCAATCAGACAGAAATACAAAGAGAGCACACGAGTTGCTACACTCGCTAATTTGCATGGCTGTAACCAATCAACGATCAGGACAAATATATAAAATAAGGAGGCGATTAAAGCAAAGATTTCTCATGAAATAGAATACTCACAAGTTTCAAAATCCAGTTTAACTTTAACTACACTGTCGCCTCGCTCCCTTCGCATCCACCTGCTAACTCCATTGTACCACCTCAAGTTATGTCAGAACAAAGATTAATACATTTTTAGATCTTTACATATATATTACTAATGTTATGTATTCCTATGCACAATGGGATCCCCATATTTTTACGTTTTTATCTTGGGTTCCAGGGGTTCAGAACACATTAGCTACACATTACACGTTTAACTTTTCTAAAGCATTTCCTGCTATTTCAAGCAAAATACTATTTTAATCGATTTTAATAACTTAATATTCATGGCAGAAGGTAAATCAAGAAATAGTTTACGTGTGGGGGTAAAAAAATAAATCTTTGCACACACTGCCTCTATTCGGCCATTGCGAGTACTACATTTTGAATTATATTTTGCAAAGGACTATCTAAGCCAGGGGTGTCAAACTCATTTTAACTCGGGGGCCACAAGATAGAACAAACATTCTGTCGGGGGCCGGACTAGTAGATTAAAGAGAAAGAAAATGAGAGATGGAAATAAGTGAAAGAGGGAGGGAAAAGGAGAGAGGGCGGGACAAAGAAAGAAAGAGAGAGAGAGGGAGAGAGCGTAAGAAACACAAGATAAAAAGTCGTGAGAGAGGGGGAAAAGAAAGGGAGAGGAAGAAAGAAATCCAAAGGGAAAAAGAAAGACAGAAGGAGAGAAAAGAGAAAAGAAAGCGCGGAGGGTATGAAAAGAGAAAGAGCAAAGAGACAAAAGGAAAAAAGGAAGTTAGAGCAAAAGAGGTTAAAAGACACAGAGAGAGAAAGAGACAAAGAGCAACAAAGGAAGAGAAGAGAGAAACACAGGGAGCGAAAGAGACGGAGACAGAGTGGGAGAAAAGGGGTGGAAAAGAGAGAGAGAGAAGGAGAAATAAATACAAGTACAGTGTCTTTGTGAAAATAGAAAGAGAGAAGATAAAAGAGAAGGAGGGAATGAGAGAAATAGTGAAGGAGAAAGCAAGAGAGGAGGAGAAAAGAGAGAGAAAATAAAAAAGGACGAAAGAGCAAAAGAAGGTAAAAGGAAAAAGAGATATAGAGACAAAAAGGGACAAAAAAGAGAAAGTCAAAGAGAGAGTAATAGAAAGTGAGAAAAAAAGGGAGGAAGAGAGAGTGTGAGAGAGAGAAAGAAATACAAGTACAGAATTTGTGAGAGGCACCTGGCTTTGGCAACATTAAGTTGACATATTTCAACCTGCAACTTGTTTTTCTCTTGCGCTTCTCTGAGTGTTGTCTCGCGGGCCGGATTCAATCCCTTAGCGGGCCTGATCTGGCCCGCGGGCCGCCTTTGGTCTAATCATCCTGCATGTGATACTATCACAAAATGAAGAAAAAAAAACTCCAAAGAAAAATGGATGAAGCCAAAGACTTATGAAACCCGTCCCCAAAATAACTTCTTGTAGTAATAATTTCAACAAATACTAAATCATTACAGCAAAGATGTGTTTGTCCATTTAGAAATGATCAAATTGCTCGAATCACATAAAGTATTTTACAGTTTATAAGTTGCTCATTATTCAAATCAATATTGCCAATATTATTTTTTAGTGAATTCAGTTTCTATTTTACCACTCGAACGTGTTAAATAATACACAATTCCCCTACATAGTTAAATAATGAAAGTCCTATAAACACTAAAATCTCGTTGCTACGTCTGAATCAATCCAACCCTAAAGTTCCTATATTTTTAGACTTATATTCTATAATGCAGTCAAAAAAACAAAGCGTCATAGATCCATTGAGTTTTTTATTGTTTTATCATGAAACTAAAACAATATTTAGTGGATTTGTCATGAATCCCGAATGGATTTTTTAAAAATTGCATTACAGAAAATAAGGAACTCTATCAAGATATTCTAATTGACGGTCCCCGTGTAAATGGACACATTTTTTGTGCCTGATCTATTCATCCCCAAAATAACCCAACAATAGTTCGTGACATCAATAGTAATACACACAGGAAAACAAACCAGCGATTCCCTTTTGTCATTTTACTAAATTCCACAGCTCATTTGAATGCATTTTTTTCTACTACTGAAAAATTGTGTGTGCACATCAAGTCATGTTTATTTGCATAGCCTTAATCACAAGGAGTCTCAAAGGGCTGCACAGACTATTGTGAACCACTATTATTACTAGACTAGACTATTATATCCCCTGATCGAAAACCTACATGAGGGCAAGGAAAAACTCAAAACCTCAACATGAGGAAAATGAAGAAACCTTGAGAAGGGACCGCACCATGAGGTAATCCCCCTTCCAGGATGACCAGGCTGCAATGGATGTTGCAATAACAATTAACACACGTATAAGCAGTGTCTGAAACTCATGAGAAAAAGTTAGCGGACACCAGGGCAGACAACTCTTAAAAGTTTCCTGCCCAGCCAGAAAGTTGCCTGCCCCATTTTTCACTACTTGAAACACAATAAGATGACTCTTTGCAAAAAAAAAAAAAAAAAAACATTGTTGCAAAGTATTAAAGATTGATAATCAGAACATATAACAGAACACTTTAAAATTAAGTTTATCATAAATCTAATTATAACATTCATTGCATGTATATGACATCGCTGTTTTCCATCTGCCATCAGTATGTACCTGTATCGACTCACCTTCATTCACGCAATGTTTGCGTTGCGTCGTCTGCTACAAGCCACGTGAACTTCTCTTTCCACGATGCTTTTAATGTACGTTTACGTTTTGTAGCGTCAGAAATTTTGTTAGCTTCTTTTGAATCTTTCTTCTGGGGCTGAGGATTTGGCTTGATTGCTAACAACTTCTCCTTTTCACTTGTGTTCTAAGTGCGTCTACTTTGGAAAATCATATGCAAATGCACGCCTTATAACGCTCCGGAGAGTCTGGAAACACGAAGTTATTCGATGCAGGCTTCTGATTGGCTGCCAAGTCTGCAAATTGCCAAATGAACCGAAATTCCGAAATTTCCAAACCCAACGAAGATTTCGAAAATGAAATAAAGCAAACGTTTGATTTGAATATTTAAGAAATTTTCTTACTTGAGAAAGTTGTCGGCCAACCGTGCGGAGACGTTTTGTAAGTTGTACGCCCGACGTAAAAAATTTACGCCCCGAGCGTCCGGGCAGACGTTATTTCAGACACTGATACAAGACAATATTTCAGTATGTTTAATCACAGATAATGCAGAACACTCCGGGAATTTTACAGCAATTCAAGTTGAAAAAAGATTCTTTACATTCTAATTGTGGAGTGGATATGTAGGTTTGGAGCAGGGAGGGTTTAATACTGTAATGCTGTGCAATCTTGAAGGGACAGTGTGTTTTATTTGACTAGTGGATGTCGCTGCTTTGTGTAGTGCAACTGCTAAAAATCACAAGGAAAAATACTAACTCTAGAAGCTAAAAATTTCCAAAAAGCATACGTTTTCTTCTAAAATTTTCACCACATTTTGGCGACAGTAGCAAAATGGCTGACAACTATGTCAGCTACCTCTACGTGAGGCTCATGTAATCTAAAATAAATGCAAATTTCTCAACTTAGTATTTAAAATGCATGTTTACATAATTGTTTGTGTCTTTGCTGATTATTCAATTCAATGTTTCTAATGAATTACGTTTTTCTACCACTAGAGGAAGCTAAAGAATAAACAATGTCTCTTCAAGTGTGTCTACGGCAGTTTTAAACCAATGTGCTGCAGCCAGGGTTAGGTAGGGTTACTTTAACTTGATTACTGTCAATTACTTTTGGATTACTCGAATACCAAATATGCTAATAAAAGACAAAAGAAACTAAATATGAATACAATTACTCAATTTTGTGCAGGCTTGGGGAGTAACGGAATACATGGAACAGCAAAAAGCTGTTTGGATTTATTTTCATTTTGTTTCTGTCGCATTTTATGTTAGTTTTGCCGGAGATAGAAGCCAGGAGAGAAAGCTAACCACGTGTTGTGAGTCATCATTTTATTCATATTTAGTTTCTTTTGTCTTTTATTAGCATATTTGGTATTGGAGTAATCCAAAAGTAATTGAAAGTAATCAAGTTAAAGTAACCCTACCCAACCCTGGCTGCGGCACACTTATGTTTTCTAGAGATATGCATGGAATTGTCCGAAAACAAGAAAAATGAGACTTTATATTAGCTCAAATATTAAAATTATTGGCTATATGCTATATCAGACGGTGCAGCTCATTATTCATTGTATTTATTTTTTGTAAAATTATCTGCCTTTTTTAATGATTTACGTTTTTTTAACCACTAGGAGGTGCTAAGTAATACACACTGTCCCTTTTAATAAAAATATATTAGCCACAGTCACAAAGCATTTGAACAATTTTGTTTGAAATAATTAAGTGACATGCGATGTTTATTTAAAAAACACATAAAATCAGATTAAAATGCCAAAAATGGTATCTAAGATGCATTGATTTGTAAAACATAAAAATTGTCTTCAATGCAATATTTTGATTAGCAGCAATAAGAAGAACCTGATTCTCACATGCTCATCGAAGACCTCGAAGGCACTTCATACCCAGCCTCGTGTTGACAAGAACCTATCCATCATGTCAAAAGACCTTGCCGGCTGGTCGTAAGGCAAAATATGGCCGCCGCCTCTGACGATGACCTGCGCGATGGGACATTTTCAACCTCGTGGACACGTAGAGTGAGAGAGCGGCTGGTGATCTCACCTGGTAGAACTCTCCCACTTGTCGTACGTAACCGGCCACCTCGGTATCTTCGGGCTGGAGCTTCCACGGAAAACGCGGCGCCGCCCGGTAGTCGGCCGCTCCCGTCCAGTTGACGGTGAGCAGGAAACGCTCCGTCAGGGGAGCCGCCACGATCACGTCCAACTGACCGCTGTAGATCAACACCTGAGCAGAAGGAGGACCGTGAATCACTGGTTCAATTAGGCCAACGATGCATTTAAATCCAGGGTTCTTACACCGTTTTAAGGCCAAATTCAAGCACTTTTAAAGCCAATTTTTCAATGTTTCCAATACCTTCTGAAGGATTTTATACATTTTACTATAAAGGATTTTATACAATTAAATACAAGTTACATTTATCGAGTGCAATGAAGATTTTCACCGGCTGAAGTTCAATGACAGGTCACGCTGATCCGAATGCAGAATGTTTTGGCTGGGGAATTTTGATACCAGAACTCTGACGCAGGACAACAGGCATTGTTTGGAGAAGTTGTTTTGATAAGCGCTCTGCTGTTATGATTTTTTTCAGACATCGGGATGCTCTTCTCCGAGGTGTTTGGACCCCACGCGGGGGCTTTCATTGGCACGCCCATGGGAGGAGCCGGCACACCAGCTTGCGGAAAAAACGTGGGCAGAGGAGGAAGCAGAAGATCGAGAGAGGAGGCTTGACAAAGAGTCGAGCGACACTAATTCGGCTAATACGATGGAGGTCACTTAGTTTAATACTTTAAGAAATTAAATCTGCCCCCGTGTGGAAATGGCAGTCTCTTGTCCATATTTTCCCATCAAGAAACGAGCGTGCATTGTTAGGAGAATGTAGGTTGTGTTTAGTTAATGGAGTCAGATAACTAATTGGAAAAATTTGGTAAACGGTACATAATATATTTAATTCCTAACACTATGATCAACAATCTTTTTTGTAACAATAGGCTGCTATAAACTGTCATGAATTGTGCCGTTCTGCTTTAACAATGCGTGCGCAGTTTGGCCACATCACACTTGTTTACAAACACGTAAATGTTTCTATAGATGTTGGGTTATAATTGAGTTGAATACGGAAGACAAAAATAAAGTACTGTCTGGATAAAAAGCAGGAATATTAGCCACATTTGGACTCATTTTAATGACATCGGTTGCTCCGAAGCAGAGTGCATTGAAACTTTTAATCTTAGAGACTGCTGATCTTTTTTTTTTATTTTATTTTAATTACGTCCTGTGCGGTCCCTTCTCAAGGTTTCTTCATTTTCCTCATGTTGAGGTTTTTGAGTTTTTCCCTTGCCCTCATGTAGGTTTTAGATCAGGGGATGGTGTAATCATATTCTGTAGTTTGCAATATTCTGTGGCTTGTGCAGCACTTTGAGACTCCTTGTGGTTAAGGGCGTCATAAATAGGACTTGACTTGAGGTTTTCGAGTTTTCCGTTGCCCTCATGTAGGTTTTAGATCAGAGGATGGTGTAATAATCGCCTGTGGTTTGTGATAATCTGTGGTCCGTGCAGCCCTTTGAGACTCTTTGTGATTAAGGGCGTCACAAATATACATGACTTGACTTGATTCATATTTTTGGTGTGTTTTTCAGCGGATCTGTGTCTGAATTGGATGAAATAGAACTGTAAATAGTTTTTTTTTTATATTTTTATCATTTAGTTATAGTACTAAAGCGTTAATAGTTTTGATTTTGATTTAATCGTTTTGCATTTTCAAGGATTTTGTGTTGTTGTTCGACTTTAAACCTGTTTAGTGTGTAAAAATTGTAAAAATTGTTCTTAATTTTGAAGACTTTTTGTAGATCTGTGAATATTTTAATGTGTATTTCATATAAAAATACAGAATAATTTGGTGCACAATGTTTTAGTATAATTGATGATATATCCCCTTCCCCCCAAAAAATCTGAGGAGCCGTTAGGAGCAGAGACAAAAAAAGCAGGTTTTCTAAATAGAGCTGTCCTCCTGGGTGCGACCACTAGGACATGACGCTTCACAGGACAACGTGCCTATATAGAACAGAATGTTCTGTAGGCCTAACTAACGAGTCAAAATGGCAAACCTTGAGAGAAATGTCTGACATTAAATGAATAAATCTAAAAAGGCAACAGGACTTTATGGACCTGAGCCCGATCAAAGTACCAAATGAGTCTTTGTGTTGCAAACTCTGACCTTGTAGTTGTCCATAAGCACATTCAGCCATGGCTTGATGCTCTTCATCACGTCCTGCATGAGATGCTCCTCCACCTGAGAGCCATTGTGGAATTCTAGATTTCCCACGTGAATCGCCCGCCGCACTTCTGGGAGCGTCACAAACGTGGCAAAGTACTCCTGGTCTTCAGGTTCCTGATGAAAGAACGAAAATGGACTCAAGTATCTAATAAAATGTATCGTATTTTCCGCACTATAAGGCGCACCGGGTTATAGGGTGCACCCCCAAAAAATAGTCTTTTTTCCAATATTTTCCATACATAAGGCGCACCGGATTATAAGGCGCTACAATGGGAACGTCGACAAAACAGTCAGATAGTTCAGTCGATGCATGGACTTGCTCCCTCATATCTTTCAGGTTTAATTTCCCCCTATGTTCCAGTCCGGAGCCTTCGCTCTGAAAATGCTGGTCTACTAGTGATCCCAAGAGCCAAGAAGAGATCTGCAGGTTCGAGAGCGTTCTCCAGTCGGGCCCCGGTGCTGTGGAATGCTCTTCCCCCTGAGATTCGATCTGCAACCTCAGTGGAACTGTTTGAATCTGAATAAACTATATTTTACATTGACAATATCTGTGTATTATTTGTTATTGCAACATTGCAACATGTCGAAGTGCCCTTGGGTAAGACACTGAACCCCTAATACCCCCAATAAGCAGGTTAGCGCCTTACATGGCTGCAAGGCCGCTATTGGGAAATGTGAAGCACATTGTAAAGCGCTTTGGGAAGTCATTGTCTTGAAAAGCGCTATATAAATGGCGGCGCCCTCTGTTGGCTGCGGCTGCATCGGCTCGCTACAACGGGTCAGGTGTATCGACATTTCGTTCTGTGTACATTGTTACAAAGAATGACAATACAAAGGAAATTATTATAATTATTATTATAAATGCAGATCATTTAATTTCATTTCATCCATTGCAACCTGGTCCTCCTGGAAGGGGGATTACCCCATGTGCGGTTTCTTCACTTTCCTCATGTTGAGGTGTTTGAGTTTTTCCTTGCCCTCATGTAGGTTTAAGATCAGGGGATGGTGTCATAATAGACTGTAGTTTGCAATAATCTTTTGTCTTTGCAGCCCTTTGAGACTCTGTGATTAAGGCTCTTGCAAATAAACACAACTTGACCCTACTGAGGATAAGCGGTGCTGATAATGGATGGATATACGAGTAGACAATGTTTTAAAGGGGGCAGCACAGCAGCACATTGGTTAGCGCGTGTGCGGCACAGTTCTGAGGTCATGAGATCGAACCCCCTGCGTGGAGTTTGCATGTTCTCCCCGTGCTTGCGTCGGTTTCCTCCAAGCGCTCCGGTTTCCTCCCACATTCCAAAAACATGCATGTTTGGTTGATTGGCCGGTCCAAATTGTCCCTAGGTGTAAATGAACACGTGAGTTGTCTGTCCCTGTGTGCCCTGCGACTGGCTGGCAACCAGTTCAGGGTATCCCCTGCCCACTGGCCTTGGATGGGCTCCGGCACCCCCGCGACCCTACTGAGGATAAGCAGTGAAGATAATAGATGGATGGATGTTTTAAAGGTGAGACTTTGTTGTACCTGACATGACAGGTAGTTGAAGTAGTTGGTGCAGCCAGTTGCGTTCTGGTAAAAGGAAGGGTATGGTGCCAGGTCGCCATTGAGTAAGCTGTCGAAAACCTGACCAAAAACAAAAACAGGAGTTGAATATCCACAAACTCCAAGAACATACATTGGCGTTTGGAATGACTTTTGTAAAGAACCTTAAAAGCCTCCACCCATTTCTTCTGCTGGATGAGCGTCACCCCGAGGTCAGTCTGCTTGTTGACGTAGCCCTTCTGGTTTTCATCGATCATGCCCGTTTGGTACAAAAACTCACCGTAGCCGCCCAGCATCTGAGAGATGAGATGACGTTACATTTGCATCAGGCGCCGTACCTGCAACGATAAATACTCGCCGATTCGGGGTCACAGAGGCCGTCCCCAATGGCCATGCCCTTGAAGTTGATCTTGACCTTGGCAGTGGGGTTGTTTTTGTGGATGTAGTAAGAGATGGCAGGGACGTACTTCCCTGCATATGACTGCGGACACATTAAGAACACAACAGAGTGGTTTCATGACGGATGCTAAGTACTCGGAGGCAAAATGTTTATTTAGAAAATTAAATTGATAATTGGTAATGAGTTCTTATTCTGGTAGATTACTATGCTTATTTTGATTATTATTTTTTCTGTTGTAGATTGTATTTTTTTTCATTTACCTTGGCATATTATTTTCATTATTGCAACTTAAAATACTTGTAGGAATAAAAATTAAAATAATAAATTACCCAACATCTATAGAAACATTTCCGTGTTTGTAAACAAGTGTGATGTGGCCAATAATAGATAGTGAAGATGAATATGCCGCTACTAGAGATAAACATAAATACATTTTAAATCATTCACTGCAATCATTTGCTTCCTAAAAGTGGAATAAGAAAGCCTGATGCGATTGAGAAAATGGTCGGAACGTTTGTTTTTTTTCATCCACTTTTTACCACGGAGGAGGACCTCTTGAAGCGCATCTTCCAAAAGTAAGGTAAACACAACTTTATCTTCATAGAGCATATTATTTTATGAAATGTTTCTTTTTTCGTCCAAAACAATACAGGTTGCTTATACAATCCTTAAACATACTTACATAAACCCCTAAATATACAAAATATAGCACTGAAGCAACTTACTAACAAATTCAACTAACTAACTATCTCGTTCGTAAGTAGGGCAGCGTCCATACTTAAAACTGCACAATTATTCACCAACAGAACAGCTAATGTTTTATTTTTCACGTATTTTGAACTTGACTTTTTACAGCGCCTTAGGCTTACCTCGCTTTTTTGTGAACTAGAAGGTCTAATTCTGATCAAAATACTGTATCAAAGAATAGCATATATTAAAAACATAATAGTAGAAATGCTTGCCTCTCCAGTCGCATAGAAGTCGTTGGACTGGTACTCGGGAAATAGTTGGAAGAACTGTATCAAAGCACTTGGAAAGCATAGGAATAAAAGCATTTTAATTTCGAGATCACGCAAAAGGATGAAAGGAAGAAGGAACTTTCGCACCTGTACAAATCTCTGCCGACGTCATCCTGATTCTGAGCATAACCTCGGTCGTCGTCGGTGAAGCTGAAACCCGTTCCCACCTATAATGCGACGGGTTCTTATAAACGCTAAATTAAACTCCCGTACCACAAGAAAACACTTACGGGATTGTCAATGTACAAGACGGAATATTTTAAAGTCCAGGCGTAATCCCTCAGGTTCACTGCAGTGACACAAAAGTTTAGTAGCAAAATATCATTTTAGACAAATCAGTTTAATTTCCATTTAATATTCCTTCCAGCCTGCCAGACATTTGATGTAAGTTGTCTGCCCTTCAATCTCACCATTTACAGGATTAGCGCCAGGATAGATAGATAGATAGATGTCTAGAAAGATAGATAGATGTCTAGATAGATAGAAAGAAATACTTTATTCATCCCCGTAGGGAAATTCACACTTCCAGCAGTATCCTTGTGTTGAAAATAAAATAATAATAAAATAAAAGATATAGAATACAAAAATACCCAATATAACGTGTTGCTATAGAGTATTTAAATAGTGCTACGGAAAATACACACGGTAATAAAAATAGGGTTGGATGCAAATGTGGGCGGTGGGGTTTAATGTGGGTTTTTACTCCCCCGGGTGGAGTTAAAGAGCCTCATGGCATGAGGAAGAAATGATCTCCTCAGTCTGTCCGTGGAACAAGACAGTGACAGCAGTCTGTCGCTGAAGCTGCTCTTTCGTTCCGTTCAGATTACACTGAATGCTTTGAAAATTGAGACGTTTGTGTTAGTGATACAAGAAGGCCTCAAAATGAAGGTTGAGCTATCGAAACCATACTAATATTTTATTCCTGAAGTCCAAATTATTAAAATGAGATGATTTAGTAAAATTTTCACTGCACAACTGCTATTTAAGGTCAACAAAAACATAGTTCCAGAAAACATCCATAAATTATTCATTCGGAAAGAGGGAAATTATAATTTAAGGGGCTGTAGTGAATTCATAATCCCAAAGGTGAGAACCGCCAGGAAAAGTATGCGTGTGTGTGTGTGTGGAGTCAAGCTTTGGAACGGATTGCAAGACGAGATCAAACGGTGTCCGACTATTCACTTGTTCGGGTTTAGATACAAAGGAACATTCCTGGTGGAATACAGAGATGAGGAGGGTGGGGTATGAGTGGTGCGGGAGATTGGGAATAGTTCGTCTAGTTAACTTTGTCTTATTGTTGCTATTCTTATAACTTTTATTATTAATATCATTACAATTGTTGTTATATCATTGGTATATTTGGTGGGGAAGATGAAGGGGTAGGTAATATAAGCATTTGCTTCTTACTACCCCTTTTCAACATATTATGTAACGTTATTTTGTTGTTGAGTTATTGTTTTTGTTGTGTTTTTATTTTGAAGTTCGAATAAAGTTTTCATTCATTCATTTTCTCTATATTCTTCTCCGTTTGCTCTCTTTTTCTTTTTTTTCTCCCTGTCTTTCTCCTACCGTATGTTCTCGACTATAAGGCGCACCGGGTTATAAGGCGCACCCCCCAAAAAATAGTTTTTTGTCCTATATTTTCCATACATTTGGCGCACCGGACTATAAGGCGTTACAGTGGGAACGTCAACAAAACAGGAAGATATTTTAGTCAAACTTATAAACCCCTTAACATTCAGATGGCTCGCAAGGTTGTTACTTTGAGTTTTTGTAATGCATATGATCAAATTTAGTGCTTTAAAAAGAGGCATAATATATTCAAATTTGACAAAAAACAACTATCAATAAACAGATAAAAAATTCGCATCTGAAGATGGCTGCAGGTATATTTATTCTTAATAAGTATTAGAAAAGGGCGGCACAGGGGCTGGGTGGTTAGCCGCAGCCCCACGATACGAAGGTCCAGGGTTCAATCCCAGATAGCGGCTTCCCTGTGTGGAGTTTGCATGTTCTCTCCGTGTCTGCGTGGGTTTCCTCCCGCATTCCAAAATCATGCTTTTTAAGTTAATTAGCCTCCCAAATTGTCCCTAGGTATGAGTGAGCAAGTGAATTGTCTGTCTCTGTGTGCCCTGCGACTGGCTGGCAACCAGTTGATGGTGTCCCCTGCCCACTGCCCGAAGATGGCTGGGATGGGCTCCAGCAATCCCGGGACCCTACTGTGGACAAGCGGAGCAGAAAAATGGATGAAGTATGAGAAAGATTGGGTATTGGATACAGACATTTAAATTAGGTAATCATTTTTGGACCAAATGCGGCCCACCACATAAAAAATTTGCCCATCCCTGTCCTAGGGTATAACTAGTACATATTGGCAATTTATTTTCATGAATACATATATATTTTCAATCAAAATTCCCATCAATGAGGTTAAAAAGGATCGGTATTGGTAGTGTCTCCATCTTGGCAAATCAAATGTAACTAAAGGTGAGATGGCACAACATTCATTTGGACAGGTAACTTAAAATTAGTTTTACCTGGTTATATCAGTATCAGAAATTATTTTCCCCCCATTTTATTAACACTCCACTTATTGAAACATGAATATTTTGTTTGTTTGTTTGTTTGTACATGATTCAATTGTTTGTTTGTTTGTACATGATTCAAATTGAATCTTTTCTTCCGGCGCCGTCACGAATGGCAGCCACTCCAGCAGCTCCCGTGTTATTTTCGATTGTTCTCGATTGTTCTCAGCTCAGGGATGCTGCTGGAAATGTGAATTTCCCTTCGGGGATGAACAAAGTATCTATCTATCTATCTATCTATCTATCTAAGGGTAGCTCATTTACTTGACTGAGCAGCGAATAAATGATCTCAAGTGTACACATCATCAGGACCGTAAGCATTATTGTACCTGTCATGTTCTTGTAAACCACATAAGGTCCGTGTTCCACAAAGAGCCCGAACATGGAGGTGCCTCCAGGCCCCCCTTGCAGCCACAGCAGCACAGGAGCCTTCACATCACGGGAGGGCTGCAGGAAATTGTAGGATTTTAGCACCACCTTGTGGTGGTTATATAGTAGGGGTTCATTCTTCCAAAACATGTCTTTTTTCGTTTTATTTTATTTTTATGTGGGTTTGCCAAGCGAGGACATCAAAATGAATATGCGAGGTGGAATGGTTAGATATTACCATGAGTGCGGGGACGAACCAGAAGAAGAGGTTGCTGTTGTATTTCTTGTTGACGGTGAGGTAGCCGGCATAACTCTTCACGTTTTTGCCGGGCAGCTCTCCGACGACGCTCAATTTCCTGGCTGCAACAAATCATTTACGATGAGTCCAAAAAAAAGCAGGAGCCAATTTTCACCCGTTTTTCCACAATCTGCAGCAAAACTCGAGATCTTTCGATTTTTTTTTCCAATCTAATTTTTGGTAGTCTCATCTCATTAGCTGCACCGCTTATCCTCAGTAGGGTCGCGGGGGTGCTGGAGCCCATCCCAGCAATCATCGGGCAGTGGGCAGGGGACACCCTGAACTGGTTGCCAGCCAATCGCAGGGCACACGGGATAGACAACTCGCTCGCTCATTCACACCTAGGGACAATTTGGACCGGCCAATCCACCTGAAATGCATGTCTTTGGAACGTGGGAGGAAACCGGAGTGCACGGGGAGAACATACAAACTCCGCACAGGGAGTCCGGTAGCTGGATTTGAAACCCACACAGGAGGTTCCCAAGGCCTTAGAATTGTGCCACACACGCGCTAACCACTTTGCCGCGGTGCTTAATTTTTGGTAGTTTTACTTGATAATTATACATACATTGATTTAATTACATTTATGCTCAAGCTAGTTTAGAAAATGGTTTAACTGTCACAATATTTGTTTACGTATAGTCCAAAATTAAACTGAATCCAAGGCTTACCTCGAAAGTTAAAAGTGGCCTCCTTTATCTCTGAGCTTTTTTTTTTTTTTTTGAGTTTGTTTATATCTTTCTAAAATTTGTCTCTGGTACCCTAAAAATTGTGTGATAGTGAGATCATATCAAATGCCTTTTCTTGTGTCATCTTCATCCATAAGGATATAGTAATTACACAGTGGACTTAGGCAGTGTTCTGGTTTGCCCGCGTCCCCGCGTCCTAGACGCATCATTTTTGCTGGGGACGCATTGGGTCAAATCAACGTGCGTCCCCGGGACGCATCGTTTTTGACACCAAATTGTCATTATTACCTGATTACTTTTTTTTTTTAACAAAGATTTACCGCACTCCAAACTTTTCGTCAGGCAGACCCGCCATTGTTGTTTTGGTCTCGCGCCGATCTCGGCAAACGAGATCTCGTTGCTTCGAGATGACGTCATTGTTGTGGCGGTTGTTAAGTGAAAGAGAAGTATGCCTCCGAAAAAACAGTTGGTACTAGGTGCAAATCAACAAAAAATTGGTAATTTCTTCAGTGTCGGTAAGAAGTCGAAACATAACACAGAAAGTGGTAACAACGGCAATAATTCCGGCACGAAAAAAAGGCGGAGAAAATCTTCAGAAGACCACGAAGGCAAGGAAAACATTAGTTTTGAAGCGAACGATTCGACGAAAGAAAATAAACAAAAGAACTCCGAGCAAGAAAAGGACTTTTTCTGCCAAAATGGACTAAATTATATTCCTGGTGACGCTATGAGGGGGATGATAATGGATTGGACTTTGAGAAGGCATTACAACTATGGCGGGTCAGCAAACCGCGAAGAATATATGAACTGAAAAATTGGAAGTCATAACTGCTTTGTATTACCAATTAACTGTGATGATTGAAACTGCATGAATATATAAATATTTCAGCAATATTATTTTGTATAGTGTACAATATTGTGAACTGAAAAATCTGAAGTGATAACTGATTTGTATTACCAATTAACTGTGATGATTAAAACTGAATGAAAATATAGATTTATATTATATATTTGTCGCCGATTTACAATTTCAACCGCGATAACACTAAATTTTGGGGACCCATAGAGCTCTGTTGGGACCCATAGATTTTTGAGCATGCGAGTCCCCGGGACCCATCACTTTTCACAGGTAAAACGAACACTGCTTAGGCTTATATTACTTTATTAATATTATTATTGTTATTATTATTATTATGCTTGCAGAGCCTGTTACAATAAATATTGGGGCTATAAATGTGTTACTGTTTTTTAAAGCACTTGACTTTACATTTATTACTTCAATCGACTTTTAAATTCAATTCCTTTTTTGTTGATAGAATCCAAATGCCAAATATGATCCAATTTTAACCAAGTTACATATTTACTTTTTCCATATTTTGCCGAAAGTATTCCCGTTCCCACAAAATATTTTATATAGCCGTTGCTATATTTCACTAGTTATTTTGTTGTTGTTTTTATGTTCTGTACAGCCTTTTGAGACTTTTTGTGATAAAGGGTGTCACAAATAAATATGACTTGACTTGTATTTAGTTATTACTTAAATAAATGTATAAATGGGCATCGAACAAGCCCAGGGGGTTTTCTTCATAAAACTGTGTGCAGGAAAAATCACTAAGATAAAGTTTATTACTAAGAGGCGCTAAAAATACACACTGTCCCTTTAAATTTGTTGATTACATGTTCAATAAAGCAAAAAAAATCAAATAAATCAAAATAAAGTTAGAGGGCAGCACTGCGGCACAGTGGTTAGCGCGTGTGGGGCACAGTTCTGAGGTCATGAGATCGAACCTTCCTGTGTGGAGTTTGCATGTTCTCACCGTGCTTGCGTGGGTTTCCTCCCACATTCCAAAAACATGCATGACAGGTTAATTGGTCGGTCCAAATTGTCCCTAGGTGTGAATGAGCGAGTGAATAGTTTGTCCCTGTGTGCCCTGTGACTTGCTGGCAACCAGTTCAGGGTGTCCCCTTGCCCACGGCCCGAGGATGGCTGGGGTGAGCTCCAGCACCCCAGCGACCCTACTGAGGATAGGCGGTGCGGATAATGGATGGAATGGATGGATAGAAAATAAAGTTAGCTACCTTCATCAATGGCACCCTTCTCCAGGTACGGTGTGAGGAAGAGAGGTGAGCCGGGGTCCACATCCTTGAGGTTTCGGTTAACTTTTGGTGTTTTTCGGCAGAAGAAGAAGGAGCACGGTCCGCCAGCTTGGATCGGAACCACAGCGGCTAACAGAAACAGGACACTCGCGGCTCTGCCCAAAATAGAAGTGAATGTCAACGCCATCTTGTGTCACAATTAATATTGTTAAAATGAAAATAATATCTGAGGCAACTCACTTCATTTTGTGTTGTTTCGCAGACTAGTTTACCCCTCAACTGATAGTGGACTCACAGTCACATGATTGCGTCCATCACGTGATCTTTAAATAAACACGTTTACTTTTGCCCTGAGCGCTACCTTACAGGGTAAGGCTAAACCAGGGTTTCCGAAGGGGTGCCCGCGGCCACCAGGTGGCCCCCTAAGAACATCTGAGTAGCCGGTGTTATGCCGAGATTTGCATCCCCTTGCTACTATCACCACTTTTACCTCGTTTTATCTCACTTTTATATCTCTTTTCGGGAATGTAATGGCGAACATATAACCAAAACACTTCGTCTTGCATTTGTTGGGAATGTAATACAATTTAATCCATTCCTTCTTTGTATTTGTTGTAAATGTAATACAATTTAATCCATTCCTTCTTTGTATTTGTTGTGAATGTAATCGAACGGTAATGCACACCGTATATAAATCTCTTTTGAGCAGGTAACATGTTTATTTTGCCTTTTTCTACTCAAATCGCTCGTATTGAAACTGTTATGCACTCTACCATAAAGCTTATTTCAGCATAATAAGCTTTATGGTAGACAATAACAGTTTGCATTACCAATGTGATTAAACTCTTAAAAATACGTAAAAAGAAGAATATGAATAATAAACAATGGACAAGACAATAGACAGCATTTAACACGCATTATAACAAAAGAACACACTTAGTTTGGTTCATCTTTGTTTTATTCCTATTTCAGTTCATTTCCCGGTTATCTAGACTTACTTTTGGTTGATAAACCTATTACTTATCAACAGGGTTGGGTAGGGTTACTTTAACTTGATTAATTGATTACTTTTCAATTACTTTTGGATGACTCCAATACCAAATATGCTAATAAAAGACAAAAGAAACAAAATATGAATAACATGATGACTCACAACACGTGGTAAGCTTTCTCTCCTGGCTTTGATCTCCGGCAAAACTAATATAAAATGCGACAGAAACAAAATGAAAATAAATCCAAACAGCTTGCCAACATCATTTTTGCCGTTCCATGTATTCCGTTACCCCCCCAGCCTGCACAAAACGTAGTAATTTTATTCATATTTAGTTTCTTTTGTCTTTTATTAGCATATTTGGTATTGGAGTAATCCAAAAGTAATTGAAAGTAATCCAGTTAAAGTAACCCGACCCAACCCTGCTTATCAATTCATTTATTGCTTTTATCTTTTAGTAAACTTTCACTTTAGAGACCAAATGTAATATTTATGATATGAAATAATCGATACATTCAGCTGAAAGTACTACAGTACAGTGCTATAACCCTAATAGTGACGTCACTCAGTGCCCCAATGAGATGAGAGAATAGACACACTAGAGGGCGCTACAACCCCTCAGACTAATCCTGACCTAACATGACTTCACGTTTAAATCCAATGCACTTTCATTACTATTTGCATTCATGTGAAGTCATCAATTCCTGCAGTTTGGTTTTCACTCAATGCGTCAAACTTGACTGCTTTTTGTTGGTTTCATGCGCTGCCAAGTTAAACTTTCACTTTAAAGGGACAGTGTGTCATATTTGACCACGAGATGTCGCAGTATTTAGTAGTCAAATAAAGAAATGAGCTAAAATGCAAACTGCAGAGGCTCAAAGGGACCAAAATGCACTGTTTCTTCTCATTATTTTTGGCCCGACCTTTTGTAAACAAAAGAGAAGAAAATAAAAGAAAACATAAAGGAAAAAGGGAAAAAATACAAAATGAAAGAAACCGGAAAAACAGAAAAGAAAAAAAAAGGAAAATTAATGTCCTTCAGATTGGACAGAGAGCAGCCTATTATTTTCTGGGCTGTGTTGAAGCCAAATAGGTCACGGTAATAGAAATAGAAGAAAAGGGAGAACAACAGGAAACAGAAAGAAAAAAGAAGACCAAAATGGAAAATGAAAGAAATAAGAAAAGAAAAAGGAAAAAACGAAAGAAAGAAAGAAAGAAGGGAAAAAAAGAAAGTAGAAAATCGAATTAAAAAAAAGAAAAGAAAACAAGAAATAGGAAAAAGAGGAAACAAGAGCAAGAGCAAATAGAATAAAAGAAAAATGAGGAATGGAAAAAGACCATGATGGAAAATGAAAGACAAAAGAAAACAAAAATGAAAGAAACTGGAAAAAAAATGGTAACAAAAAAAAATAGAAAATTGAATACAAAAAGAAAAAGAACAAGCAAAAAGAAGAAAAAGGAGCAAAGGCAAATAGAATAGAAGAAAGATGGGAAATGGAAAAAATATGGCTAAAAGAAAAAGAGAAGAACAATGAATGAAACAACAAAAAATTGAAGAAAAAAAGAAAGAAGAGGAAAAAAAGGGAAAGAAAAGGGAAAGAAAAGGGAAAACCAAAATGGAAAATGAAAGATAAAGAAAAACGATAAACAGAAAATAGAAAGAGAAAAACTGAAAATAAATTACAAAAAGAAGAAAATGGAAAAAGGCAAGCAGAAAGAAGAAATAAGAGCAGAAAACAGAAAATAGAAAGAGAAAAACTGAAAATAAATGACAAAAAGAAGAAAATGGAAAAAGACAAGCAGAAAGAAGAAATAAGAGCAAGGGCAAATTGAATATAATAATAATAATAATTTCCTTGTATTGTCATTCTGTGTAACAATGTACACAGAACGAAATGTCGATTGCACCTGACCCGTTGTAGCGAGCCGATGCAGCCGCAGCCAACAGAGGGCGCCGCCGACCACTTTTTAAGTCTTAGGAATGACTCGGCCGGGGCGCGAACCACCGACCTCCCAGTCTCAAAGCGGGCGCCTTACCATCTAGGCTACTGAGCTGAAGAAAGATGAGAAATGGGAAAAACCCAGAAAAAAAACGAAAGTAAAAAAATAAAGAAAATGAATGAAACGGGGAAAAAATGATAAGAAAAATTAAGAAATGGGTACACTTGAACATATAAATATGTCAGCTAGGTGGTAAATCGATATAAATTTCTCCATCTACAAGTATATGCTAGTTTTTTTGCGTACAATTCAAATCATGATTGTTTTCCTTTCAATAAATGACGGTTTTTTTTTACCACGAGAACGCGCCGAATAATACACACTGGCCCTTTAAGAAGGCGCGCCTACGGTTCTGCGGCGAAACCCTGTTTCTACCGCCAGCCTCCCGGAGCCACATGGAGGCACCGAAGTCGCCGTCCGCCCGCCGTGCGTCTGCATCCACAACCTGAGGAGAATAAGGAGAAAGGGAGCCGGCCTGGATCCGCCATTCCAAGCGGGAGACATGGAGGCACCGCCGGGCAGTCGCCGCAACCGCCGCCGGGAGCGCACCACGGCTCAGCGGCTGTGAAGGAAGGAGAGGGTCGGGAGGGATGGCAGCCTCCAGCAACTCCAGCCTTTCCGGTTCTTCAGTCTCATCTGGTAAGAATTTCAATACATTCCTTGATTTTTTCTTATATTTTTTTAATATAGTTCTATTCTTTTCCATAAAATAGAAACAAATACATGCTGTATATTAAAATGGAATCCAGACTCATGTTTGGCCCCTTAACCCAGTTTAAAGCTCTTTCAATGAAAAAGTGGATGTTTCAGGTCAAAACCCTCTTTGAGTTGAACTAAACATTTATATAAGGATTTATCTCGTCGTGTTTTGGGGATTTTTTTTCATTTTAACTCCTCTACATGAAGAACAGCTCATTGACTAAAATGGAAAATGAAAGAAAAAGGAAAAGAAAAATTAAAAACAGGAAAAATAGAAGAAAAAAAGAAAATCAAACACGAAAAGAGGAAAGAGGAAAAAGAAAAAATAATGCGAGGGCAAATAGAATCAAAGAAAGAGAAGAAATGGGAAAAGTTATTAAAAAGAAAAATGAAAAGAGAAGAAAAATGAAAAGAAAAAAGGAAGGAAAACAGAAGGAAAAAGGAGAAAAACAGAAAAGAGAAAGAAAAAGGAAGACAGAGATGAAAATTGAAAGAAAAAAAAGAAAAGATCAATGAAAAACCGTGAAAAAAGAAAGGGGAAAAAAGGAACGTCAAAGACAAAAAGAAGAAAGAGGAAAAAGAAAAAAATAAGAGTGAGGGCAATCAGAATAAAAGAAAGATAAGAAATGGGAAAAGTCATCAAAACGAAAAGTTAAAAGAGAAGAAAAATGACAAGAAAAATGGAGAAGAAAACAGAAGGAAAAGGGAGAAAAACAGAAAAGAGAAAGAAAAAGGAAGACCGAGAGGAAAATTGAAAGAAAAAAAGAAAAGATAAAAGAAAAAAACGTGAAAAAAGAAAGGGAAAAAAAGGAAAATCAAATACAGAAAGAAGAAAGAGGAAAAAGAAGAAATAAGAGTGAGGCCAAATAGAATAAAAGAAAGACGACAAATGGAAAAAGCCTGAAAAAAAGAAGAAAACTGCAAAAATGATTAAAAAAAATATGAAGAAAACAGAAGAAAACAGAAGGAAAAGGGAAAAAAACAGAAAACAGTAAGATGGATAATGATAATGATAATAATACAAGTGATGGCAAATAAAATTAAAAGGAGGAATAGAAAAAGTCTGGAAAAAATAAAAGTTAAAAAAAAGTAAAATTAAAGAAATAGGAAAAAAAATAAAATGAAAAGGAAAAAAAGAAACAAGAAGACAACACTATGCTTTGTGAACGAAAGAAAAAAAATTAAGGAAAAAGGGAAAAAATACAAAATGAACAGAACAGCTAAAACCAAAAAGAAAAAAAGGGTAAAAGAATCTTGTTCGGATTGGATTGAGAGCAGCCTATTATTTTCTGGGGTGTTTTGAACCCAAATATGTCACGATAATGAAAAAAAGAAGGAAAAGGGAGAAAAAACGGAAATAGAAAGAAAAAGGAAGACCAAAATGGAAAATGAAAGTTAAAATAAAAGAAAAAGAAAAAATGCAAAAAAAGAAAGGACAAAAGAAAAAAATGGAAAATTGAATACAAAAAGAAGAAAATAAAATGAGAAAGAGGAGAAAGAAAAAGTAAGAGCGAGGGCAAATAGAATAAAAGAAAGATGACAAGTGGAAAAAGCCCAAAAAAAGAAAAGTTTAAAAAAAATAAAAGAAACAGTAAAAAATGATTTAAAAAAAAGAAAGAAGAAGAAAACATAAGTGGAAGGGAGAAAAACATAAAACAGAAAGAAAAAGACAAACCTAAGGAAAATGAAAGAAAAAAAGGAAAGAAAAATGACAAACAGGAAAAAAAAGAGAGAAAAAAAAAGAAAAATACAAAAACAAGAAAATAGTGGAGTTGTTGGCTTAGCAGGTAGTATCGGTAGTATTTCGATCCTTGCACCTTGGATAATGGGGACATTGTATTGTAATAATTCATAAATGTATACATTTATACAAATTTAATTAAATTATTTTTTTAATGATTCTTTTTTTTGTTTTCGTTTATTCTTTCACATCATATTTTTATTCATATACTTATCTTCCTGTTCAAACCAGAAACTAAATCCTATTTAATCTAAGTCGTCTGCAAATCAATGTCATTCCGAATCATTTTCATTTTCATAACGCGGGGTTTAGGTTCAGGGGTTAAGTCTCTGACCATCCATTCAATTCACAAAATAATCCAACAGATTAATCCCAAAATAATAGTCTGTTGCAACCCTAAACTCATCTTTCCCAGTTTTGAGTTCCCGACCATTTTTTCAACCGCATCAATCTTTCTTATTCCACTTTTATTTCAACAGAAATGTCTCGCCTCTTCTTTACACTTTACACCAACCATATTGAATGGATGCACGAGATATTAAGCAATAAAAATGTCAAAGTTCTTAGCATGCTGGTGATAGTAGACATAGTATAGACCAGGGGTGTCAAACTCATTTTAACTCGGGGGCCACATGATAGAACAAACATTCTCTCGGGGGCCGGACTAGTAAATCAGAGAGAAAGGAAAAAAAACAGAAAGAAATAAGAGAAAGAGAGGGAGAGAAAAAGACAGAGGGTGGCACAAAGAAAGAATGAAAGGGAGAGAAAAAGGGAGAAAAGAGAGAAAGCGAACAAGAGTGAACGTGAGAACAAGAGATAAAAAGAGAAATAGTGAGAGAGGGGGAAAGAAAGAGAGGTAGAAAGAAAGAAATCCAAAGACGAATAGAAAGAGAGAAGGAGAGAAAAAAAGAGGAGGGAAAGAGAGAAGGGAAAAGCAAGAGAGAGGGAGAGAGAGAAATGGAAAACAGGAAGAGAGAGCAAAATAATGTAAAAAGACACAGGAAGAGACAAAGAGGAACAAAGAAAGAGAATAGGAGAGACATAGGGTAAAAGAGTGAGACAGAGAGTGAGAAAAAAAGGTAGGAAAAGAGAGGGAGGGAGACAGAAAGAGAGAGAGACAGAGACAGACCGAGAGAGACAGAGACAGACCAAGACACACCAAGATAGAGAGAGAGAGAGACTGAGACAGAGAGACCGAGACAGAGACAGAGAGACAGACAGAGAGAGAGACCGAGACAGAGAGACAGAAATAGAGAGAGAGATAGAGAGAGAGAGAGAAGAAAATACAAGTACAGCATCTTTATGAGAGGCACCTGGCTTTGGCACCATCAAGTGGACATATTTCAACCTGCAGCTCCTTTTTCTCTTGCACTTCCCTCAGCGTTGCCTCGCGGGCCGGATTCAATCCCTTAGTGGGCCTGATGCGGCCCGCGGGCCGCCTCTTTGACACCCCTGGTATAGACAGTACTGTATAAGTAACCTGTAGGCAAATAAATATGTTGGTGATGATGGTGAAAACTAAACAAAAATTAAATAAATGGGGATACAATCAACTAGAGAACAGAACTGCCTGCATATTTCTTAGTTAGGGCAGACAAGCGGGAGTTTTGATGTTAGGGGTATCTGGCTCAAGCTCCTGTACTTTATGTTTTTTTTAGCAGTCAATTATTATAGATACTCTTATTATATAGCGTGCTGAGGATGGGTGGAGACAGTAATGATAATGATGATGACAGAGTGACTGTGCATCAACAAAACTTATGTAAAAACGCATTATTTTTCGCGATAAGACACATTAAGAAAGAGGGCTTGGGTCTGTCAGGACCAGGACAGGAAACAGGAAGCAGAACCCACTCGCGTAACGTTACTCACAGTTTATTGGGGAGAAGAGGAATGAGCGCAGACTCGATCCGGGGATCGTTGGTCGCGGAAGTAGATTGATCGGAAAGAGGAAGTGGTCAAAATCAAAGAGATCGGGGCGGGAACAAAACGGGAGCAAAACACAAGCAAAAACGGAGATTCACAAGGCTTGGCAAAACAAGAGCAAAAACACAGAAAAACTGTAGATTTTCAGGGCTTGACGTATCACAACGGAGTTTAGCGGGAGTTTCGCAGACGCTCCGACACCAGGCGACTCACAAGACAGCGTTTAAGTAGTCAGGGAGCAATCTGTTAACAAGTTGCAGCTGGTGTCCATGGGAGGGGCTAATTGGGCGCCGTGGCAACCGTGACAGAACCTGGCACCACACGGTGGGGACCAATTGGGCACCATGGGCAACCGTGACAGGATCAATTAAGCATATGCTTCTTCCTATTCCTTTTCGGACATGTTACGTTCACATTGTTTTGATTTTTTGACTTGTTTTGTTTTATTTTTTCTTTCTCATGTTCAAAATGAAGTTTTATTCATTAGTTTTTTTTTAAATACTTGCAGCTATAACAACTTTGCTGTTGTTAAGGGTATTTGGTGGAAGAAATATTCTACAAACCGACAAAGGTTAAGACTTGCTGTTGTAAGGTGTTCCACAGGGTCCCGTTTTAGGTCCTCCCTTGTTTTCTATGAATCAATTACTACGAGTGTCACGACTGCACAAAACACGATTACATTCCAAGGAAAATGATTTGATTTCTCGGAAAGGGGGGGCACTTCCATTCGCCGCACTCTTTGACTGCTCCCTTGCTTGTTTTAGGAGTTTCTCTCTCGGTGGCATGGGGAGGGCTGTCATTACCGCTCGGCGTAATTATCAGAAGTTGCTAGTTGCACTGCCGCCAGCGATGAAGTGGTTGTCACAAGGGTATGATTATTTTCAAGTAGCGCTTTTTTTTTGGCAGGCAGACTCAACATTTGAATAATCGGCACCTCTAGCGGCAAAAAAAACAAAAAAAAAACCTGGCTGGTGCCGTTTACTGACCCAGATCCAGGCGTCTGTTCTGGCTGCAAAGGGAGTGCGTTCCGGTTATGCCAAGTAAATAAAACGGGTAATACAGTGTGATGCAATGCGCACACAATAGATGCCGTTTTAAGGGAGCTGGGGGGTGGGGTGGGGATCCTTATGACAAAAACACATTGTTAGCAGAAGTAGAAACAAGGGGATGAATACTCACAACAACATCTAACCCAGGGGGGTCCAAACTTTTCATAAAGCGGGCCAGATTCGGTATACTAAATATGTGTGAGCGCCGACAATTCAGCCGAGCATTATTAAAACAGTCGGTAATAAATTCGCCCTCGTAAAAGGTTTTCAGTGCTTGGAGACCAGCGTAGCTTGCCGTCGTAGCATTTTCATTGGACTCGCAGGGTTTTGCCGTTGAAACAGCTTCCAGTCGCTTCACTTTTTCACAGCGTTTGTTTCTAGCTAGCTTTTTGGAGTCAGGATCTTTGGTCTGGCCTAGCAGTGCTTGTTTATATTATATTCTTTGAAAATAGCCCCAGTCCCAGAATTTCCTGGAAGCGGTGGCCCTCACAGTCAACTTTCCTTGTTTTTAAACATTCCGTAATAAATTCGCCCTCCATATAAGGTTTTCAGTGCTTGGAGACCAGCGTTGCGACCTCGTAGCTTGCCGTTGTAGCATTTTCATTTGACTCGCAGGGTTTTTTGAAAAAGCGCTGCTGTGCCGTTAAAACAGCTTCCAGTTGCTTCACTTTTTCACAGCGTTTGTTTCTAGTTAGCTTTTTGTAGTCAGGATCTTTGATGTGGCCTGGCAGTGCCTGTTTATATTGTATTCTTTGAAAACAGACCCAGTCTCTTGGCAAATTAGGCAGACGCAGTTGTTTTGGATTTCGGTAAAAAAAAAAAATACTCCAATTTCCTCTTTTCCTTGAAGCGGTTGCCCTCACAGTCAACTTTCCTTTTTTATATACTGTCGCCATGTTGGAAATGGGGTGAGCTAAAATTCTCATAGAAAGCCAAGGACTCAGTTAAACTTAACTTTATTTATCTTTATAGAGCAGAGGTGTCCAAACTTTTTACAAAGCGGGCCGGATTTGGTAAAGTGAAAACGTGTAAGGGCCAACTGTTCAGCCTGGTATTCTTTGAGCAGTCTTTGATAAATTTGCCCTCTGTGAAATGTTTGCAGTGCTTGCCGATAAGAGTCGCAATCTCGTAGCTCGCCTTTGTAGCATTTTCATTTGACTCGCAGGGTTTTTTTTTAAAACCGCTGCTGTGCCGTTAAAACAGCTTCCATTTGCTTCACTTTTTCACAGTGTTCGTTTCCAGTTGTCTCTTTGTAGTCAGCATATTTCGTCTTGCACTGCCTCTTGATATTATGTTCTTTACAAACAGCCAGTCTTTTGGTAAATTAGGCAGATGCAGTTGTGTCAAATTTTGGTGAAAATAGACTCCAATTTCCACGACCCCTCACAGTCAACTTTCTTTTTTTTTTAATTTACAGGGTGGGCTGAAATTCTCACAGAAAACCAAGGGCAATGTGGCTAAAGGGCTACTGGTGAAAACATTTTTTTTACAAATGTACTTTATATTGCGGTCAACCTTATTGGTGGGCCTATTATTATTAATTTAATGACAGAGGCCGCGGGCCAGTAAAGATATTATCACGGGCCATGACTTGCCCACGGGCCAGCCTTTTCGAACCCTAACTCTAACTCTAACTCTAACTCTAACTCTAACTCTAACTCTAACTCTAACTCTAACTCTAACTCTAACTCTAACCCTAACCCTAACACTAACCCTAATCATGTTAAAAACAGTAAACGTGTACTCTAAGCTTCAGCATGGAATAGTATATTTCTGGTACCATGAATTAGAAACGTGTGGCTCTGAATTATTTGATTGTATTCAGGCGAATATAAACCAAACGATAAAATTTGCTCGGAGGCATTACTGCATCCTTTTTTGGACGGGGGTCATCACACAGATGGTCCCCCTACTGGGGGGTGGGCTCACAAAAAACTGGGCCAAGGGGCCCATCCCGGACACCCATCTAATTTTATTCATTTATGAAAAAATACACATGCATGCTATATTTCCTTGTAAATATTTTTTTTAATCAAATTGGCTTTTTAAACGCTCACAATTGAAACAAACTACGTTTTAAGCTATAAATTATATATATTTATTGTTGCATTACTGTAGTTGTGGTTTTGTTAGTATTTTTGGAGTATTTCTGTAGTATTTTTGTGGTATTTATCCATCCATCCATTTTCCTCACCAGGGTAGCACATCCCAGCAGTGTAGTACATACTGGAGTGTTATTTTTCTAAAATTGTGTTGTATTTCTGCAGTAGTATTTTCTTAGTATTTCCAAATTTGATTTTTTTTTTGTAGTATATCTGCACTTTTTTGTAGTATTTTCATAGTTGTATTTTTCTGGTATTTATGTTATTAAATATATGTTATATTTAGTAGCATTTTTATTATAGTATCACTGTAGTTGTATTTTTTATGGTATTTCTCTTGTACATTCTAGTATTTCTGAAGTGTATTCATAATATTACTGTACTGTAGTGGTATGTTTGTAGTATTTCTGTTGTCATATTTTTTGTAGTAGTATTTTTTGTATTATAGTATTACTGTATTAGTATTTCAATAGTTGATTTTCTTTAAATATATCTGTACTATTTTTATAGTATTATCGTAGTTGTATTTTTCTAGTATTTCTGTTGATATATTTCTATAGTAGCATTTTTTTTATAATACACGTAGTATCACTGCAGTTGTATTTTCCTAGTATTTCTTTAGGATATTCTAGGATTTCTTTAGTGTGTTTGTAATATTACTGTACTGTAGTGGTATTCTTGTAGTATTTCTGTTGTAATATTTCTGTAGTTGTATTTTTTGTAGTATAGTATTACTGTAGTAGTATTTTTTTAGTATTTCCAAAGTAATATTTTTGTAGTATTTACATAGTTTATTTGTTTGAAATATATCTGTACTGTTTTTTTATTATTATCATAGTTGTATTTTTCTAGTATTTCTGTTGTAATGTTTCTATAGTAGCATTCTTTTATTATAGTATCACTGCAGTTCTATTTTTGTAGCATTTCTTTAGTGTGTTTATTATTTTACTGTACTGCAGTAGTATTTTTGTAATATTACTGTTGTAATATTACTCTAGTCGTATTTTCTTAGTATTCCCAAAGTAATATTTTTGTAGTATTTTTGTTTTATTATAGTGTCACTGCAGTTTTATTTTTGCTGTATTCTTTAGTATTTTCTTGTATTTATTTAGTGAATTTGCAATATTACTGCAATGTAGTTGTATTATTGTAGTGTTTCTGTTGTAATATTTCTGTAGTAGTATCTTTTGTGGTATAGTTTATTGTAGTATTTTTTTCTTAGTATTTCCAAAGTTGTATTTTTGTAGTATTTCTATAGTTGTCATGTCCAGCATGGTCGCCATGGCGACCGGCTGGCCCCGCCCCCTGGGCACCGGCTGTAGCAGATCGTTTAATTTGCGTGTGTGCTTCGTAAAGGCGGGTTTTGGGGATTGCCGGTTGCTGGTTCATTGCGTTTTCTGTTCTGCATTGATCTGGTTTGTCTGACTTGAGGAAACCTGTGTTTGCATGTTCTGAGTAAAAGCCTCTCTTGTGAGTATTCCTAGTCTGAGTTCCTGTTTGCCTGTAAGCCTGTTTTTGTTTTGTTTTGTCCCTGAGTGTTGGACAACTTTTATTTTGCTAAATAAAAGTAACTGGTCGTTACGCAATTGAGTTCATCCTTCCTGCCTCCTGCCTCCGATCTATTTTTTTGTAGTATTTCCATTGTTGATTTTTTAAGTATATCTGTACTAATGTTGTAGTATATAGAAATAGTAATATTTCTATTGTTATTATAGTATCGCTGTAGTTGTACTTTTGTACTATTTCTTTAGTATTTTCTAGTATTTATTTAGTGTGTTTGCAATATTACTGCACTGTAGTTGCATTTTTGTAGTCTTTCTGTATTAATATTTCTGCATTAGTATTTTTTGTTTTATAGTATTACGGTGGTAGTATTTTCTTAGTATTTCCAAAGTAGTATTTTTGTAGTATTTCCGTAGTTGTATTTTTCTAGTATATCTGTTGTAATATTTCTATAGTAGCCTTCTTTTATTATAGTGTCACCGCAATTGTATTTTTTTGAAGTATTTCTTTAGTGTATTCTAGTATTTCTTTAGTGTGTTTGTAATGGTGTTTTTGTAGTGTTACTGTTGGATTATTACTGTAGTAGTATTTTTTTAGTATTTCCAAAGTCATATTTTTTGTAGTATTTCCATAGTTGATTATTTTAAGTATATCTGTACCAATGTTGTAGTATATAGAAATCGTAATATTTTGGTATTTATGGTAGCTTTTTATTATTAATATAGTATCACTGTAATTGTATTTTTGTACTATTTATTTTGTATTTTCTAGTATGTATTTAGTGTGTTTGCAATATTACTGCACTGTAGTTGCATTTTTGTAGTATTTCTGTATTAATATTTCTGTATTAGTATTTTTTGTTTTATAGTATTACGGTAGTAGTATTTTCTTAGTATTTCCAAAGTAGTATTTTTGTAGTATTTCCGTAGTTGTATTTTTCTAGTATATCTGTTGTAATATTTCTATAGTAGCTTTCTTTTATTATAGTATCACTGCAATTGTTTTTTTTTAAGTATTTCTTTAGTGTATTCTAGTATTTCTTTAGTGTGTTTGTAATGGTGTTTTTGTAGTGTTACTGTTGGATTATTACTGTAGTAATATTTTTTGTAGTATTTCCATAGTTGATTATTTTAAGTATATCTGTACCAATGTTGTAGTATATAGAAATCGTAATATTTTGGTATTCATGGTAGCTTTTTATTATTATTATAGTATCACTGTAATTGTATTTTTGTACTATTTATTTTGTATTTTCTAGTATGTATTTAGTGTGTTTGCAATATTACTGCACTGTAGTTGCATTTTTGTAATATTTCTGTATTAATATTTCTGTATTAGTATTTTTTGTCTTATAGTATTACGGTAGTAGTATTTTCTTAGTATTTCCAAAGTAGTATTTTTGTAGTATTTCCGTAGTTGTATTTTTCTAGTATATCTGTTGTAATATTTCTATAGTAGCCTTCTTTTATTATAGTATCACTGCAATTGTTTTTTTTTGAAGTATTTCTTTAGTGTATTCTAGTATTTCTTTAGTGTGTTTGTAATGGTGTTTTTGTAGTGTTACTGTTGGATTATTACTGTGGTAGTATTTTTTTAGTATTTCCAAAGTAATATTTTTTGTAGTATTTCCATAGTTGATTATTTTAAGTATATCTGTACCAATGTTGTAGTATATAGAAATCGTAATATTTTGGTATTCATGGTAGCTTTTTATTATTATTATAGTATCACTGTAGTTGTATTTTTGTACTGTTTCTTTAGTATTTTCTAGTATTTATTTAGTGTGTTTGCAATATTACTGCACTGTAGTTGCATTTTTGTAGTATTTCTGTATTAATATTTCTGTATTAGTATTTTTTGTTTTATAGTATCACGGTAGTAGTATTTTCTTAGTATTTCCAAAGTAGTATTTCCGTAGTTGTATTTTTCTAGTATATCTGTTGTAATATTTCTATAGTAGCCTTCTTTTATTATAGTATCACTACAATTGTTTTTTTTTTGAAGTATTTCTTTAGTGTATTCTAGTATTTCTTTAGTGTGTTTGTAATGGTGTTTTTGTAGTGTTACTGTTGGATTATTACTGTAGTAGTATTTTTTTAGTATTTCCAAAGTAATATTTTTTGTAGTATTTCCATAGTTGATTATTTTAAGTATATCTGTACCAATGTTGTAGTATATAGAAATCGTAATATTTTGGTATTTATGGTAGCTTTTTATTATTATTATAGTATCACTGTAGTTGTATTTTTGTACTGTTTCTTTAGTATTTTCTAGTATGTATTCAGTGTGTTTGCAATATTACTGCACTGTAGTTGCATTTTTGTAGTATTTCTGTATTAATATTTCTGTATTAGTATTTTTTGTCTTATAGTATTACGGTAGTAGTATTTTCTTAGTATTTCCAAAGTAGTATTTTTGTAGTATTTCCGTAGTTGTATTTTTCTAGTATATCTGTTGTAATATTTCTATAGTAGCCTTCTTTTATTATAGTATCACTACAATTGTTTTTTTTTGAAGTATTTCTTTAGTGTATTCTAGTATTTCTTTAGTGTGTTTGTAATGGTGTTTTTGTAGTGTTACTGTTGGATTATTACTGTAGTAGTATTTTTTTAGTATTTCCAAAGTAATATTTTTTGTAGTATTTCCATAGTTGATTATTTTAAGTATATCTGTACCAATGTTGTAGTATATAGAAATCGTAATATTTTGGTATTCATGGTAGCTTTTTATTATTATTATAGTATCACTGTAATTGTATTTTTGTACTATTTATTTTGTATTTTCTAGTATGTATTTAGTGTGTTTGCAATATTACTGTACTGTAGTTGCATTTTTGTAATATTTCTGTATTAATATTTCTGTATTAGTATTTTTTGTCTTATAGTATTACGGTAGTAGTATTTTCTTAGTATTTCCAAAGTAGTATTTTTGTAGTATTTCCGTAGTTGTATTTTTCTAGTATATCTGTTGTAATATTTCTATAGTAGCTTTCTTTTATTATAGTATCACTGCAATTGTTTTTTTTTTTAAGTATTTCTTTAGTGTATTCTAGTATTTCTTTAGTGTGTTTGCAATATTACTGCACTGTAGTTGCATTTTTGTAGTATTTCTGTATTAATATTTCTGTATTAGTATTTTTTTGTTTTATAGTATTACTATAAAACTTCCTATTGTGAATTTCCCTGCAGGGATGAATAAAGTATCTATCTGTCTATCTATCTTACTGTAATAGTATTTTTGTAGTATCCCTGTTTTTAAGCACAAGATTTGTATATGATTTGGAGTAATTCTGTTGTATTTGTAAGTACAGAACTAGCTCAGAATTATTGGGGACACCGGGGACAAGAGTGTCACCAAATCAACTTGTACATGAAGTAGTACTGTTTCAAACCATTTTATACAAGTCATTAGTATACTTCTGATATTTGCCGGGCCGGATAAACGAGCCGGACGGGCCCGCCCCTGACCTACTGCTAACAAACAACAAGGCAGCCTTGTTTTTCTCCTTCCTCGTGCTTGTTTGAGGTAAACCGCTTCGACATCTCGCTAAGCCAGGCTAATGTGAGCTTGGCGAGAGTCGGGAACATTGCGGCCGTGAGAAAACGATAACGCAGAATCTCGCGGAATAAATGATGCATTCCTTCGGCTGCAACAGCTAATAACAAACATGATATGACCTCGCCGCACTATGTGGAATGGTCACAGGAGTAAACTTGGCTTTTCTTTCTTTTTTTTTTTTTTTTTTAATCACATGCTTATCATTAAGAGCCTAGCGGTGCAGTATAAGGCTAGGTTTATACAGCTTAATACTCAATTGTCAGGTTTTTTTTGAAAAAGCGCTGCTGTGCCATTAAAACAGCTTCCAGTTGCTTCACTTTTTCACAGCGTTCGTTTCTAGTTAGGTTTTTGTAGTCAGCATCTTTGGTCTGGCCTGGCAGTGCCTGTTTATATTGTATTCTTTGAAAACAGACCCAGTCTCTTGGCAAATTAGGCAAAGGTAGTTGTTTTGGATTTCGGTAAAAAAATAAAAAATACTGAAAAATGTATGTGGAATGGTCACAGGAGTAAACTTGGCTTTTCTTTCTTTTTTTTTTTTTTTTAATCACATGCTTAGCATTAAGAGCCTAGCGGTGCAGTATAAGGCTAGGTTTATACAGCTTAATACTCAATTGTCAAGACCGGAATGGAGACTGGACCCACTCGCGTAACGTTTCTCACAGTTTTATTGGGAAGAAGGGAAAGTGACCAAAACGCAACATTCTTCTCATGTTTTGCCCAAACCTTGTGAATAAAGAAAATGGAAAAAAGAATCGAGGTGTAAGAGGAAAAATATCTGAAAAAATAGCAAAATTTGTGAAGAAAAAATGTTAAAAAGCGAGACAAACGCAAGAAAAAAGGACATTATAAAAAAATGAGAAAAAAAATGAAAACATGAAAAGAACAGGGAAAGGGGCAGAAGAATGAAACAAGAAAATAAAATGGGAAAGAAAAAAACAAAAATGAAACCAAGAATAAAAGGGGAAAAAAAATGAGTAAGAAAAAAGGAATGAGGGGCCTAAACTTGCCCTAAAACCACTGCATTTCGTGTGTGTATATATTTGGTTTTGAAAAAAAACTAGAGATCGCCTCGAAATGATGACTTTTAGTTTTACTTTTTTCGATCGGTCAGTCAAAGTGTACAAAACGCCAAGTTTTATTCGACTATTTGACTCGATTCGACTATTGATTCGGCTATTTTCTGCATCAAAACATTTTTTGGGTCAAAAACCGATTTGGTTGAGCATTCAGGCGGTTGATATACCACTGTAAGTGGAAATGCTTTTAGGCGTATTTATTTCATCTGTCAGCATTATTGTGTGTTTTGGAATAATATTTTACACAGTTAGATTCACTGGACGTTCCTGAATGTAACAAATCCATATTTGCCGGGAACCATGTAATCAGCTGACTATGAGAGCATGTTATTTGGTGAGCTATGCCAGCTTTATAGTTTTCTGGTATCTTGATATTGCTGGATTGACAGGAGATGAACAGGAACTCAGAGATTTCGTCAATCGCCTGGAACAAGCATCAATGGGATGGAAATCAGCACAGAAAAACAAAAGTAATGACCAACAATCCCTAAGGTATCACCACAAATATCACCATCAACCACAGAGAGTTAGAACCTGTCAGTAAATTTAGATATCTTGGAGCTGTCGTATCAGAAGAGGGGTAAGAACCAGAAGTCATAGCCAGGATAGCTCAAACCACAGCTGTACTTGCCAGACATAAACCCATCTGGAGGGACAAGAATATAGCAGTAAAATCAAAGATCAGATTCATACAAGCGCTGGTTACTTCCATCTTCCTCTACGCTTGCGAAACATGGACTCTCTCAGCAAAACTGGAAAAGGAAATCCAGGCCTTGGAGATGCGATGCTACAGGAAACTTCTAGTCATCAGCTATTTAGCCCATGTGTCAAACTAAACGGTGCGCAACACCATCAGAGGACCCTTCAAAGAACTGTTGTCAACTGTGCACAGATGCAAACTTCAGTGGTATGGTCACGTCACAAGATCATCAGGACTGACCAAGATCATTCTCCAGGGCATGTCCAAGGAACCAGGAAGAGAGAAGACTGGAAAAGAACTGGGCAGACAACATTAAGGAATGGACTGGTGCCAACTTTTCTACGACCCAAAAACAGGCCAGGAACCATCATTAGTGGAGAATGCTGTTTAGAGTTGCGTCCTCATTGGTGCCCCATGCGGTTAAGGGACCCGTGAACCCTGATCTCATCCAGATGTTTCTTTGATGAGTACATTTTGAAACGGTCATCGTATGTTGAAACCCAAGAGTTTAGGCTTACTGTGACGTACCACAACCACTGGTTACAAAAACCAATGCCACTAGTGTCATGATTGCTGATTCAAGGCACCTGTGACTGCCCCGTTGGCGCCAACAGCCCTGAGCGCTGATTGGTTCCCTGACTCCTTTTAAACCCCCTTGCCTAGCTGTCAGACCGTCTTGCGAACCTATGCTATCAGCTAGGCAAGCTCTGTACCTTCCGACAATCTCCTGCCCTGTTTCCTCCTGCCTGTTACCTGTTGCCGTCCTGTTTTTGGACCCTTTTCTGCCCTGATCTGCCATCCCGACCACCTACCTGTTTTGCCCTGTTTCCTGCCTGATACCTGTTGCCTACCTCTTTTCTGAACTTGATACCGCCCTTGCTCTCCTGTCCCGGCTAGTGACCAGTTTCCATGCAGTCTACGATTATCCTCGCTCGACAGTGCCACTTCCGCGTTCCAGCCACCCGCTACCCGTGTCCGTCGATCATCGGATCGTGGACGCAAGCACTGCTCTCTCTCTTTATCAATAAAACTGAGTAAACGAACGCTACTGGGTCCTGTCTCCGTTTCTGGCTTGTGACAACTAGCAGGTAAAGAAGTCAGTTCCCATTCATTTACCACCCAAGTCAACTTAATTATTATTTCAACGAACGCCTTCGACCATTAAAGACCTTCAGGCCATGCGTCTAATTGCTTCCTCTTTGAGGCCCACCCAACAAACAACCTCCAGCGTTCCCCCGCATCATCAAAACACTCGGTCTGCAAATCCTTTTGATGTTTTGTTGATGTTTTGCATCGTTGGGGCAAGATTATCCGTATTTATGATCTTGTGCCTCGTAGAGGAGCTGAGACGAAACCAGAACAGCGGGTTTAAAAAAACTCTTAAAAGATGGCGTTTGGCCGCCTACCAGATGAAATCAAATTCTACGAACGAGCTGCAGTGGAATCAATCTTACGGGAGGGAGCGAGTGCTCCGCACAGCAACAAAGGCTTCAGTGATAGAATGATATCTTTTATGAAAATGTTATATATTAGCCATTGAAACGCAGCAGCAGTGTATTAATAATGCACTATTTCATATCTCCAGTATGATGGTTCTAAAAGCAGAATTGGCTCCTGCTTTAAAGGGACAGTGTGTGTTATTCAGCCCTTTAAATAGTAAAACAAAACGTTTTTAATTTAAAAAAATCAAAACTATGTAACCGTGTCAGGACCAGAACAGGGAGCAGAACCCACTCGCGTAACGTTACTCACACATACCTGTCAACCTGTCGTATTTTCCCTTACAAAATACAAAAAAAATCTTACACCATATTATTATTATTATTATTATATTATATTATCTCATCTCATCTCATCAGCCGTACCGCTTATCCTGATCAGGGTCGCGGGGGGGCTGGAGCCCATCCCAGCCATCTCCGGGCAGTGGGCAGGGGACACCCTGAACTGGTTGCCAGCCAATCGCAGGGCACACAGGGACAGACAACTCATTCGCTCATTCACACCTAGGGACAATTTGGACCGGCCAATTCACCTGAAATGCATGTTTTTGGAACGTGGGAGGAAACCGGAGTGCCCGGAGGAAACCCACGCAAGCACGGGGAGAACATACAAACTCCGCACAGGAAGTCTGGAGCTGGATTTGAACCCACAACAGGTTCCCATGACATGAACTGTGCCGCACAAGCGCTAACCACTGCGCCGCCGTGCTGCCCCTATATTATATTATATTATTTATATTTTATTTTTATTTATTTTTATTAAAACAATATCCGACAATAGCTTTATTGTTTTAATAAGCTTATTGTATAGAATACGATCGCTATTGTCGAAAGCGCAGCAGAATGCGCATTCACGCGAGGGGAGGGAGGATTTTGCGGGGGAGTCGAGACTTATGTTTATATTTATTTTATTTTATAAGTTTTTTCTCTTTCTTCTTTGATTTGTTTTCCTTTTTCCTCTCTTTCACTCTATTTTCTTGCTTTCTTTTTTTTCTTTATTCATTTTTTGACCCTTTTTTTCTTTACTTTTCTTGCTTCATTATTTTTTTTTCCTTTTTTATTCTTCTTTTTTTCCCATTTTTCTTAACTTAATTCTTTTTTTCCCCCTTTTCTTCCTTTTTCTTGTTTTTACTTTCTTTTCCCATATTTTTCTTTCTTTCTTCTTTGTTTCTCTTCCTTTTCATGTTTCTTTTTTTTCCATCTTTTTTAAATGTATATCTTTTCCCTCATTTTCTCTTCTCTTCCTCTTTAATCTTCTTTTTTTCATATTTTTTTTCATTCTTGTGTTTTTCTTCACAAAATCCCGGGCAAAATAATGACAAGAAAAATGTTGCTTAGTCACTTTGAGTCTCCATAGTTTGTTTTCTTCTCGTTTCCGGTTGCATGACATACATACTGGGTCCGCTAGAGGCTGGGGGTGTGTGTGGCGGTGGGTGGGGGTGGTTTTTAGAGGGTTATTGTTCTATATTCTTGATCCATTATCCGTAATCGGTCAAATCATAATACACTGCAAAGCCAAGAGGCCGAGACACTTGTTCACAGCCAAGAGGCTGAGTCAAGGTCCTAGCTACAGGGCCAAGCAGCGATCAATGCGAATGCACTGATCCCGTAGGTACTGCAATACCGGGCCGATGCGTGGAGTGGACAGAGCAAGCTCTTATTCCATCTCCAGTGGTCAAATATTACACACTGTCGCTTTGGGTAATAAACCATTGGGGGAAAAATCATTTTCCTATTAAGCTTATTCCATACCTGTCAAGCTCCAGGGCTCCATACCCCTACAGACTGTCGTATTTTCCCGTACAAAATACAAAATAATCTTACACCATATTTTTTTTTTTTCAAACATGTTTATTTATGTAGTTTAACATGTTATATTGCACATGTGTTTCGTTATATCATATATATACATTGTGAATTAACATTTTGTTGTGAGATACTGAGTTGCTCGACATGAATGAGGTTTATTATAAAAAAGTTAAAAAAATAAGTAGCTTGGACGTTCACTGTAGAAGGAAAAAATAGATGCAAATATAATTAAGTAGAATAATACATTTTCTTATTCAAATTATGAATTCATTATCTGCATTCAATTATTGTTGGTGATATACTGATTAAAGGGATAACCACAAACCGGTCTTTTTTCATTTTATCCTTTTATAACTTTTTTTAATCTTAACTTCTTTATACAACATTATAATTCGTAATATAATGCATCAAAGCAAGTGAGCCGTTTGAGAGCCGGCTCTCTTTAATGAGTTGAGCCGAAAAAGACGGTTCTCTAAAAAGAGACGGACTTCCTTTCACTACATAACTACCACATGAAATCTGAGTCGGCAGACGCATGCGCACAGTAGCATCAAACCGCTCGCTTCGTTTCCAACGGAAAAAAACGATACCGAGATAGAGGCTACCGCGGCGAACCCGTTTGACTTGATTGATTTGCCCTTTCGTGATAGTCGGTGTATACCGGATGGTACCCATAATTGACAAATTTGCATTTTTCCGTACACGTTTTAAAATGCATAATAAACGTACTTTGTACAGGTTGACAGGTATGTTATTCTTCTCTCCTGCAGTGAAACGGCAACAATTGATTGAATCAAAGTAATGAAAATCTATTAAGCTCAATAAGAACTACAATGGAGGGTGATGCATTTCCAGTCTGATCCGATTTTACAGCCTGATGCACGGTAGCTACATCTAACAAGTGCTTACTGGTCGACACTGTATTCATCCTTCGGAGTGCTCAGGTGTGTTACATTTCTTTCCCGCAGGGCCAAAGGGTGCGGAGGGCAAAAGAATGTGCCGCCTCTCAATTGATATGATTCATAATTCGCATAGTAAAACAGCCGGCAGCTAGATGAGATTGCACTACTTAACCTTGTTGTTTTGGAAGCAAGGGTGTGTTCGAACCTGGATGAGTGTCAGTGGAATTGCGTAGCTTCCACAACTATTTGTGGTATTACTTTTTCTGTTATGCAGAAATATCACTGCCCACGATCTACCGCAGGGGTTGGGAACAATGTTCCCTCTAATTGTCCAGGGGTCTGAGCGTTCACACAAAGTCGGTGAGCAACGCTTGAAACAACAGTGAGCAACCATAATCCCAAGTGTGGCAAGATAATTCATTATCAAACATGTCCAAAACTTGACATCAAGTTACATTTTGCTGAGTTTCCGGCAATGCAAAATTGATTTTCTGTTTTGAATGAATTGACTCATGTACGATTGCAAAGGTTGTACGGCCTACAAAAGTCCTTTGTTCTAACAATTCTTTCACAAGATATCCATTTCGTTTTATTTCCTGATATATTTTGTCGCATAATATTAACATTTTTGGGGGCTTATTTAGTCGGTTGTAAGATACAGAACTGTACTTAATCACATTTTTAGTGGAAGTACAATGTTGGCAACAAGATTCACTTGATATAATTGGATATTATTTGAATGCAACTCAAACTTTTTCTTCTTTTTTTCGTGTTTTTTTTCTACTTTTTAAAAAATTCCTTTAAATAAATCTCATTGTGGTTATTTTTTCCGAGCTGTTACTTTTTTCTTTTTGTTCTCCATTTACTTTTTTCCTACGTTTCTTTCTCTTCTTTTTTTCTGGCTGTTTTCTAAATTTTTCCTTCTTTTTTTCTCTTCCTTTTGTTTCTTTTTTACCCAGCTTTTCAGTACTTTTTCATTTTGGTACTTTTTTCTCTTTTGTTCCATTCCCCCCTTCTTTTAAGTCATTTTGTGAATAGTTTTACATGATATGTGGTCATGTTGGGATTAAAGAAGCAAAAACAACCTGAAGAGCCGTTTAGGACCCGAAAGAGCCGGTTCCTTTTAGTGAGCCGAGCCGAAGAAGCCGGTTCTCGACAAACTCTACTAACTTTACTTTTCAACTTCGTTCGACAGTGACTTCAAAATATCGCATTTAGGACAGAACGTCAGGGGAACCCGTGTATTTTTACCTTTATGCACTGTAACTTTGACTTAAGTCGCTTCTTAATTAGTCATTTTGAGCCCTCATTTTTGTGCGCTGGCTAGATTTTCTTGTGCGTTGAGAATGTGCGAGCAGTGCGCAACTGCGCACGCGCGCAGCTTAGAGGGAACACTGGTTGGGAACCTTTTTGACCCAAAGAGGCATAAAAGCGAAAATATTTTGATTCTTTTTTTTTTCCTGTGGAGCGAACCACGACATATATTTTAGGACAAAAATTGAACAAAATCACCAAGCCTGCTCTACAGACAAAAGCTAATCTTCAGCATTGTCACCGTGCAAAGCTAAAATTTGGTCTTCAGGGTTGGGTAGGGTTACTTTAACTTGATTACTTTCAATTACTTTTGGATTACTCCAATACCAAATATGCTAATAAAAGACAAAATAAACTAAATATGAATAAAATTACTAAATTTTGTGCAGGCTTGGAATACATGGAAAGGCAAAAATTATGTTGGAAAGCTGTTTGGATTTATTTTCATTTTGTTTTCCGGAGATCAAAGAGATCAAAGCCAGGAGAGAAAGCTTACCACGTGTTGTGAGTCATTGTCGTAATTGCCTAAGTGAAGTCACCTGGAGCGCACTTCCTGATTGGCTGACGTTCTCCACTTAAGCGGTCTGCGTCCAGAGATGGACGTCCGAGTGTACTCTTTGTATCCCTGAGTGTTTCTCCAGACTACAAGGTACCCACGACTCTTTTTGCCTGATTCATGCCTGCCTTCCGTTTTTGACCTGTTTTCGTTCCACTTTTTGCGATCTGCTCTCCCGTCCCGGCCATCGACTTACCCGGAACCTTCAGAATACCCGGACCCGTCTGTCATGAACCAGAACGGACTCTCTGATCCAATAGCGTTAGTTTCAAAAGTGCTTTTATTTGAAAGAGTTGTTGGAGCTGGCTCGGGACGTCGACGCTTGTCGGTCGTCAGCCTCTTAGGGCGGAATGGCAGCTCCGTGACGGGTGGAAGGAAAAGTACAGCTGAGCGGGTAAGTCGATGGCCGGGACAAGAGAGCAGATCGCAAAACGTGGAACGGAAACAGGTCAAAAACGGAAGGCAGGCATGAATCAGGCAGGAGGAGTCGTGGGTACCTTGTAGTCTGGAGAAACACTCAGGGATACAAAGAGTATACCCGGACGTCCATCCCTGGACGCAGACCGCTTAAGTGGAGAACGTCAGCCAATCAGGAAGTGCGCTCCAGCGCGCCAAACGATTGCCCCAGGTGACTTCACTTTTTTCATATTTAGTTTCTTTTGTCTTTTATTAGCAGATTTGGTATTAGAGTAATCCAAAAGTAATTGAAAGTAATCAAGTTAAAGTAACCCTACCCAACCCTGTTGGTCTTTTAAATATTAGATCGCTTGCTCCTAAAGCTCAACTTGTGGATAGTATTATTCGTGATTACAAACTTAACCTGTGTGAAACTTGGTTGAGACCGGATGAGTTTTTACCGGTGAGTTGTCATGTACCACGCTCTTTGAAGAAGGGTGGCGCTGTTGCGCTAATTTCTGAAAAAATATTTAAATTTACTCCCCGTATCTCTAATAATTATAAGGCGTTCGAGGCTTTTGTTATGCGGTCTTCCTTAATGTAAATTTATATAGTAACTATTTACCGCGCACCCGGACCATACGCATTTTTCCTAGATGAATTCTCGGAACTGTTGTCTGACCTAGTAACCTATGCGGACAAAATAACTACTGTTATTTCTGATCATTATTTAGTTACATTTGAGGTGCTGGCTAAATGTAGTATTAAAATAACTGAAGGATTTAGCGGACGCAATATAAGCACTGACATATTTTCTAAGCTCTCTGATCTTCTTTCAGGAGTAGTATTAAGAGCTATACAAATAAACATTACTTGACTTGACTTGACTTGGTTGGATCCCTTAACTACTAGGGTGGTAAGAGCACCCTTTACTGTGGTGTGTCTTGGGCAAATACAACATCGTGGCGCCCATCCCTCTTCAGGTCAGAATATATTTTTGTAGTGCAGTAGTTAGCACATTCACCTGACACGCGAAAGATCGCCGGTTCGAGACCAGGTGGAAACATACGTTTGCCTGGAGAGGGATGGTCACCACCAGGCTTTACTTTCCCAAGACACACCACAAGAAATGGTGCTCCCACAACCTTTGTGGTTAAGGGAGCCACTCACCCACCAAGTGTAGTACTAGTTTATAAAGGTCACTTGACTAGTTCATAAAAAGTAACGAAAATGTATTCCATATTGGGTGTTTGGATCCCTTAACCACTAGGGGGAGTCAAACTTTGAGAGGTATATTTCTTGTATATTGGTATGGGACACAGGTTCCGGAATTACAATTACCGTATTTTCCGCACTCTAAGGCGCACCTAAAAGCCTTGATTTTTTTCAAAAGCTGACCATGCGCCTTAAAATACAGTGCGCCTTATATATGGATCAATATTAAGTCGCAAAGTCTTGCAACTAAGGCAAGCAGCCGCCGACTAGATTTTCCCCCGAAGGCGAAGTCGTCCGCGGTGTATGCTGGGATTTATATCCCGGCATTTCATTTCCTAACCAATGTGTCAATCATCATTTGAATCAGTCACTATTGGCTAAAGTTATTCGGAGGTAAAGGGGGCGGATCCTTTTTATCATTTACAGGCTCGCATAGGCTGAAGGGGCGAAACAAAGCCTGCAATTGGCCGAAAAAGATGAATGGGAATCATACGTTGGGTTGCACTACGGCATAGAGAAAACATTTTTTACTAGTCTGTATTTGTTAATATTTTACACGGTTGGATTTACTACACTCACGGTTGTAAGAAGACCGTGGTTACGTATCATTATTGAACGTGATGGCTGCAAGAGAACTTAGGTGAGCTATGCGGCTTTATATTTTCCCGGTATCTTGTTTTAGAACGATCTTGATGTTTCTGCGATGAGTCTATTTTTAAACTCAATTCAATTCAAAGTATTTATTGTCATATGCACAGTAAAGAACCCCGTTTCCCTGCACAATAAAATTCTTACTTTGCTGTCCACACTGTTGCCAGCAAAAAATAAAATGGAAACTAAGAAATGTTTGGCATTTCTTTAATCCTTAGACTTTAACCTTTCGAATGATATTTGGAACGATGCATTTGAGTGATTGGTGACATCGTACAGACACTGTTTCCGTACATGTCTGAGACACGTATTTGCTTCTTTTCAAGCTTTCGGAATGTTAAGGGGGTAATAAGTTTGACTGAACTATCTGACTGTTTTGTCGACGCTCCCATTGTTGCGCCTTATAATCCGGTGCGCCTTATGTTTGGAAAATATAGGACCAAGAACAATTTTTTGGGGGTGCGCCCTATAACCCGGTGCGCCTTATAGTGCGGAAAATACGGTATTTTATATGAAACCATCAAACGTCACAGAGTCAAGTTAATCACAAAGAGTCTCAAAGGGCTGCACAGATCAAAGACTATTGCAAACTACAGACTATTATGACACCATCCCCTCATCTAAAACCTACATGAGGGCAAATAATACACAGATATTGTCAACATAAAATATAGGTTATTCATATGCTATAGAGTAGAAGTGTGTTCTAAGCTTAGATTCAAACATTTCCACTGAGGTTGCAGATCGGATCTCAGGGGGAAGATCATTCCACAGCACCAAGGCCCCGGATGGAGAACGCTCTCGAAGCTGCGGATCCCTTCTGTTACCTTTTTATGAACTACTACACTTTGTGGTTGGTTCCCTTAACCACAAGGGTAACCATTTTCTGTGGTGCGTCTAAGGCAAGTACAGCCTGGTGGCGCCCTCTCCAGGCCAACATATGTTTACACCCAGCCTTGAACCGGAAACTTTTCGCGTGTCAGGTGAATGTGCTAACCACTGCACTACAGGAACATATGTTGACCTGGAGAGGGATGGGCGCCAGCAGGCTGTACCTGCCCTAGACACACCACAGGTAAAGGTTGCCCCTATGACCCTAAAGGCTAAGGGATCCAACCAACCCATTTTTTCCACCCAGTATCAAACCAAGTACTTCTTGGAAATATACAGTGCAGAAAATAAGTATTTGAACAACCTGCCATTTTGCTATTTCTCCCACTTAGAAATCACGTAGAGGTCTGGAATTTTCATCACAGGTGCATGTCCACTGTGAGAGAGATAAACTAAAAAGAAAAATACAGCAATAACAATGCAAGATTTATTAACAATTTAACTGTGTGATATAGCTGCAAATGAGTGAATGAATGTTAATATTGAGTACAGTAGCCTTTGTTTGTTATTACAGAGGTTAAACATTTCCTGTAGGAAGGATCTTGGCCCACTCCTCCACACAGATCTTCTTAAGATCAGTCTGGTGTCTGGGCTATTGCTGAGCAACACGAAGTTTGAACTTCCTCCAAAGATTTCCGATTGGGTTTAGGTCTGGAGAGTGGCTGGGCCACGCTAGAACCTTTATATGCTAGTTACGGAGCCACTCCTTGGTTTTCCTGGCTGTGTGCTTCGGGTCGTTGCCGTGTTGGGAGACCCAGCCATGACCCGTCTTCAATGCTTTGACTGAGGGAAGGAGGTTGTTTCCCAAATTCTCACAATATACGTCCGTAGTCATCCTCTCTTTCATGCAGTGCACTCGTCCGGTCCCATGTGCAGAAAAACACCCCCAAAGCATGATGCTACCACCCCCACACTTCACAGTAGAGATGGTGTTCTTCGGATTGTACTCTTCATTCTTCCTCCAAACACGCTTCGTGGAATTAAGACCCTAAAGTTCTACTTTGGTCTCATCTGACCACAAAACTTTCTCTAATGACTCCTCTGTATCATCAAAATGGTAATTCCCAACCTAAGACGGGCCTCTACTTGTGCTGGTTTAAGCAGGGGAACCTTTCGTGCCATGCAGCTGTATCACACATATAAATCATTCAAAAACCATGCATTGGGATTTCTGGGTTTTTCTTTTTAGTTTATCCCTCTTACAGTGGGCACCACGAATTCCAAGTGGGAGAAGAGCAAAAGTGTTTAAATACTTATTTTCTTCCCTGTAATTATTATTTAGGTTACATAACAGATTTAAAATTCATTGTAACATGCCAAAAATGAATCACTTAAGTAGACGTCAACATGAACTGGTTCCAATTGTTTTGTAGCCCGCAGGCCGGTGCAATAAATCCAACAGGAATTACAACACCGTTAAACCAAGCTGGCGGAAGAGTATTGATCGTCCTCGAGGCGGAAACGCTGATTAGGAGTTTATTTTACACTGTTGGCATGCGGCGAAGTGACCTGTTTCCTATTTTGTCTTATTACAGACCCCGAGGATTACCAACCACCAATATGGAAGTCCTACTGTGAGTATAACGATTAACGATGAATTTGCCCCTTGTGCAAAAAAAATGTAGTTTCCGTTTGTAACCCATCCGCACGCTATTCCGATTCCCTGTACAGTGGCTTGCGAAATTATTTGGCCACTTTGAACTTTGTGACCTTTTGCCAAATTTCAGACTTCAAACACCAAAATAGAAAACTGTAATTTCTTGTGAAGCATTGACAATAAGTGGGACATAATCATAAAGTGTAACACACTTTATTGGATACTTCAAACTTTTTTAACAAATTAAAAAAACGAAAAAGTGGGTGTGCAAAATTATTCAGCCCCTTTACTTTCAGTGCAGCAAACTGAAATTCAGTGAGGATCTCTGAGTGATTCAATGTTTTGATCTGAATGACTAATGATGAGAAATGGAATCCACCTGTGTGTAATCAAGACTCTGTATAAATGCACCTGCACTGTGATAGTCTCAGATGTCTGTTTAGAGTGCAGAGAGCATAATAAAGAACAAGGAACACACCAGGCAGGTCCGAGATACTATTGTGGAGAAGTTTAAAGCTGGATTTGGATACAAAAAGATTTCCCAAGCTTTAAACATCCCAAAGAGCACTGTGCAAGCAATAATATTGAAATGGAAGGAGTATCAGAGCAATGCAAATCTACCAAGATCGGGCTATCCCCCTAAACTTTCAGCTCATACAAGGAGAAAACTGATCAGAGATGCGGCCAAGAGGCCCATGATCACTCTGGATGAACGGCAGAGGTCTACAGCTGAGGTGGGAGAATCTGTCCATAGGACTACAATCAGTCGTACATTGCACAAATCTGGCCTTTATGGAAGAGTGGCAAGAAGGAAGGCATTTCTTAAAGATATCCATAAAAAGTGTTGTTTAAAGTTTGCCACAAGCCACCTGGATGACACACACCAAAGATTTGGAAAAGGGTGCTCTGGTCAGATGAGACCAAAATCGAACTTTTTGGCAAAAATGCAAGACGTTATGCTTGGTGTAAAAGCAGCACAGCTCATCACCCTCAACACACCATCCCCACAGTCAAACATGGTGGTGGGAGCATCATGGTTTTGGCCTGCTTTTCTTCAGCAGGGACAGGGAATATGGTTAAATTGATAGGAAGAGTCAAACACAGGACCATTCTGGAAGAAAACCTAATGGAGTCCGCAAAAGACCCGAGACTGGGACGGAAATTTGTCTTCCAACAAGATAATGATTCCAAAACATAAAGCAAAAGCTACAATGGAATGGTTCACCAGAAAACATATCAAGGTGTTCGAATGGCCAAGCCAAAGTCCAGACCTCAATCCTATTGAGAATCTGTGGAAAGAATTGAAAACTGCTGTTCACAAACGCTTTGAATCCAACCTCACTGAGCTCGAGCTGTATTGCAAGGAGGAATGGGCAAAAATATCAGTTCCGACATGCAAAACTGATAGGGACATACCCCGAGCGACTTTCAGCTGTAATCGCAGCAAAAGGTGGCGCTACAAAGTATTAACTCCATGGGGCTAAATCATTTTGCACACCCACTTTTTTGTTTTTTATTTGTTAAAAAAGTTTCAAATATCCAATAAAGTGTGTTCCACTTCATGATTGTGTCCCACTAATTGTTGATTCTTCATTAGAAATTACAGTTTTATATCTTTCAGTTTGAAGTCTGAAACCTGGCAAAAGGTCACAAAGGGGGGCAAATAGTTTTGCAAGCCACTGTAAACCGAAAACATTTTTCAACTTCACATTCACTCGAACCCTGCTACGGAAATCCAGCCAGATCATTTCATATAATGGAAGAAATGAATTGAGTTTCTTTTTTTAAAACCGAAACAAGAGAGCGGCACTCACCCACTGGATCCCAACCATTTCAATTCAATGTGATCTTTATTGTCATAACAAGTACTGTGTCACGATTCTGTCACTTGCCCGCTAATTGCCCTCACCTGCGCTCAGCTCCAGCTGCCACTCCTTTCCTAATTATCCCTCTCCCTATTCAAGCACATTATTCTCGGTCACTCTTTATCAGTCCGTCAGCAAACCTCCGCACATGCAAGGCAAACACTTTTGGACGGTGGTTCCCGTTTTGATTCCGACCTGTTCCTGCATCCCGCCTGATTCCGTCCCCTCTTTCCTGTATCAACCCCCTGGCTTCCCGATCACCTCCGGTTACCTGACTTGCTTCCGATCCCAGACTACGCTTTGTTCCCCTGTCCCAGCTACCCGACTTGCTTCCGATCCCGACTGCGCTCCGTTCTCCTGTCCTGGCTACCCGACTTGCTTCCGATCCACGACCGTGCTTCGTTTTCCTGTCCCGGCAACCCGACCTGCTGCGAGAGCTTCCTGCTCCTCCTACCCAGCCAGCACCAGATCTCTGTCTTTTTCTCTCGCCCTGACTTCCCCCGATCCCTTAATAAAGCATTGTGTGAAATGTTACGCATTTGGGTCCACTGCTTGTTCCGGTCGAGACATACCGTGGAATTTTAAGTGCCAAAAAGTCTGTGTAATAAAAAAGAAAATTCAAGGAATTAAAAAAATAATATGCAATGTGTTAAATATCAATGCAAAAAAAATGAAAATGGTGAAAGCTGCTATCAGCTTTTTTTAAAGGAAAAATTACATGAAATATCACATCCACCTGACCGAAAGGGAGCTGACATAATTGTATGCCATCTTGCTACTACGTGTAAGCCCAAAAACCCTAAACATTGAGAAAGGCTTGTTAAAAATCTTTGACCCTTTTCAATTTGTATTATTCCTTGATATTTTTAGCACTCGTTCTCGGTGTCACGACACAATACAGAAACATTTAATGGTCAAATAAAACACACTGTCCCTTTAAAGTAATGCTTGGTGTAACCAATATCTATTGTTTTGAATTCAGAAAAAAAAAATCATTAAAAATCAATGCCCAATAGAGGGAGCTAGAGCAGGGACCCGGCCGGTTCTTCAAGTAGGGCATTCAGTTTCTTTAAAAGGACCACCAGATGTCGCTGTATTGTGTAGTGCAACCAGGAAACGAGTGCTAAAAACCACAACGAAGAATACAATACAATACTTTTGCCATGGCTCACGCAGGTTTTTTTTTTGTTTTTGGGGTATCCTTAGCAGCAAGATGGCAGACAAATATGTTAGCTCCCTGTAGATGAGCCTTGTGTTATATGTAATAAATGCAAATTTCCTCGACCTACGAACATGTCTATATGATAGTTCATGTATTTTTTCTCATTATTTACTTCAATACCACTTTTTAACGAGGTGCTAATAAATACACACTGTCCCTTTAAAGAAAATATTACTTTAAGATTGATTAGTATTTTTATATCTTTGTCATGATTACTAATGTGACTCACCTGTGCCCACTCATTTGGCGCCAACCACCGCGAGTTCTGATCGGTTCCCTGTCCCTATTTAAACCCAGTCTCTCAATCGCCTGTTGTCAGTCCGTCTGCGAATCTCAGTGTATACTAGGCAAGCCTTTTTCGACCCTGACCCCCGCCTGTCCTGTTTTTGCTCCCGTCTGTCTCCGGCTATGACCCGTTTTGATCCTGACCACGTCTGCTCTCCAGTCCCGGCTTACACCCTCTTTGTGTCCCCGACTTCGTCTACTCTCCCTTTCTGGCTTACGACTCGTTTCCGACCCCGACCACGCCTTGCTCTCCCAGTCCCGACTACCGACCCGTTTTTCCGTCCCTGACACCGCCATCGCTCTCTACGGAAGATCCACTTCCGAGTAGGTGGCACTTAATAATACACGCTGTCCCTTTAAAAGGGTAAAAGCAACAAGAACTTGAAATGTGGAATTCGAAAAAAACAAATGGAGCTGAATGTTTTTACTTTGAACAGTGGTTACAAGGATTTCAATTGTCAGATAAAATATTGAATTGAATGTATCATATTTTCTGGACTATTTTCGGGATTATAAGGCGCAGTCTTTCTGGAATAAACATTTTCACGTGAAAGGCGCATCAGACTATAAGGCGCAGGGAACTAAAAGTATTCTGATGCATCTAAAAAAAAAAAACATGGAACCATATCTTACGAAACATAAACTATCCATCCATCCTTTATCTGCACCGCTTATCCTCAGTAGGGTCGCGGGGGGGCTGGAGCCCATCCCAGCTATCTTTGGGCAGTGGGCAGGGGACACCCAAAACTGGTTACCAGCCAGTTGCAGGGCACACAGGGACAGACAATTCGCCCGCTCATTCACACCTGGGGACCATTTGGACCGACCAATTTACCTTAAATGCATGTTTTTGGAATGTGCGAAGAAACCGGAGTGCCCGGAGGAAACCCACACAAGCACGGGGAGAACATGCAAACTCTACTCATGACTTCAGAACTGTGCCGCACACGTGCTAACCACTGCGCCGCTGTGCTGCCCGAAACATAAACTATCATTATTGAATTAGGATCACCTGTATTAAATAGCGTTTCAGTGTAATTACGCATAATTCCCGAGCTACAAGGCGCACTGGACTATAAGGGGCACCTGCAAATTTGGGGTTCTTAGGTGAAAATACGGCAACAAAATAAAAAATTGAAAAGACTAGAAACTGCTCATTTTCAGAAGGATTTCAGTGTAGCCCGTGTCAGTTATTTCCGTCTTTTCTGTTAAAACGACATATTTTTACCAAATCCAGGCCACACTCGGTGCTGTCTGGCACCTTGTAATTTGGTATGCCTCCTCTTAAATGTACATCGACGAGGTTTTTTTGGGTCCCAATCGACTATTTTAGAGTAATTACAACTCTCTCTGAACTGTGCACGCTCACAAGCCTTAATTAAAATCCACATCTGTCTCTCTAACAGTGTACCAATTGCAGCAGGAGGCCCCGAGACCGAAAAGGATCGTATGTCCCAAAGAGGTGAGCCGACCCCCTGACACGAGCGCCGCTGTCGGTTCTAATTCCATATCTGTCAACCTGTACGTTTTTGCCGTACAAAGTACGTTTGTATGCATTTTAAGATGTGTACGACATACAAAAAAACCTGTACGGAAAAACGCAAATTTGTCAATTATGGGTACCATCCGGTGCACACCGACTATCACGAAACGGCAAATCAATAAAGTCAAACGAGTTCGCCGCGGTAGCCTCTATCTCGGTATCGTTTTTTTCGTTGCAAACGAAGCAGGCGGTATGATGCTACTGTGCGCATGCGTTTGCCGCCTGGGGATTTCCCATCATGCATCATTCCGATCACACGTGAACAAAGCGAAAGCAGAGCTGTAGGCCTACATTACAACACAGTTTTGAATTTTCTTTGGATACGATCATCAAGTCGCAATGGCTGAACCTGAATTCTGATCTGAAAACAACAGGCGGGGTTGATTGAGTAAATTTGAAATACATGTGGTCTTAAAAAACATCGGAATTCATGTGGTAGTTGTGTAGTGAAAGAAAGTCTGTCTCTTTTTAGAGAACCGGCTTTTTCGGCTCAACTCATTAAAGAGAGCCGGCTCTCAAACGGCTCACTTGCTTTGATGCATTATATTACGAATTATTATGTTGAATAAAGAACTTAAGAAAAAAAGGAAGTATAAAAGGAGAAAATGAAAAAAGACAGGTTTGTGGTTATCCCTTTAATCAGTATATTACCAACAATAATTAAATGCAGAAAATGAATTCATAATTTGAATAAGAAAATTCTACTTAATTATTTTTGCATGAAGTTTTTTCCTTCTACAGAGATTTTCTGCAATATAAGGCGCACCGGGTTATAGGACGCACCCCCAAAAAATAGTTTTGGGTCTTATATTTTCCATACATAAGGCGCACCGGATTATAAGGCGCTACAACAGGAACGTCGACAAAACAGTCAGATAGTTCAGTCAAACTTATTACCCCATTAACATTCCGAAAGCTTGCAAAGAAGCAAATACGTGTCGTAGACACGTGCGGATGCGGTGTCCGTACGATGTCACCAAGCAAACATTTCTTAGTTTCCATTTTATTTTTTGCTGGCAACTGTGTGGACAGCAAAGTAAGAATTTGATTGTGCAGGGAAACGGGGTTCTTTACCGTACATATGACAATAAACACTTTGAATTGAATTTAGTTTAAAAATAGACTCATCACAGAGACATCAAGATCGTTCTAAAACAAGATACCGGGAAAATATAAATCCGCATAGCTCACCTAAGTTCTCTAGCAGCCTTCACGTTCATTAATGATACATAACCATGGTTTTCCTACAACCGTGAGTGTAGTAAATCCAGGAGAGTAAAATATTTACAAATACAGAATAGTAAAACATGTTTTCTCTATGCCGTAGTGCAACCCAACATGTGATTCACGTTCATCTTTTTTGGCCAATTGCAGGCTTTGTTTCGCCCCTATAGCCTATGCGAGCCTGTAAATGATAAAAAGGATCCGCCCCCTTTACCTCCGAATAACTTTAGCTAATAGTGACTGATTCAAATGATGATTGACACATTGGTTAGGAAAATGAAACGCCTACTTCGCCTTCGGGGGAAAATCTAGTCGGCGGCTGCTTGCTTTAGTTGACTTTGCGACTTAAAATTGATCCATATTTAAGGCGCACTGTATTATAAGGCGCATGGTCAGCTTTTGAAAAAAATAAAGGCTTTAAGGTGCGCCTTATAGTGCGGAAAATACGGTACTTAATTTTTTAACTTTTTTGTATAATAAACCTCATTCATGTCGAGCAACTCATTATCTCACAACAAAATGTTCATTAACAATATATAGGGCAGCACGGCGGCGCAGTGGTTAGCGCTTGTGCGGCACAGTTCATGTCATGGGAACCTGTCGTGGGTTCAAATCCAGCTCCAGACTTTCTGTGCGGAGTTTGTATGTTCTCCCCGTGCTTGCGTGGGTTTCCTCCGGGCACTCCGGTTTCCTCCCACATTCCAAAGACATGCATGTCAGGTGAATTGGCCGGTCCAAATTGTCCCTAGGTGTAAATGAGCGAATGAGTTGTCTGTCCCTGTGTGCCCTGCGATTGGCCGGCAACCAGTTCAGGGTGTCCCCTGCCCACTGCCCGATGATTGCTGGGATGGGCTCCAGCCCCCCGCGACCCTACTGAGGATAAGCGGTACGGCTAATGAGATGAGATGAGATGACATAAGGAAACAAATGTACAACATAACATGTTAAACTACATAAATAAACACGTTTGGAAAAAAAATATGGTGTAAGATTATTTTGTATGGAAAAATACAATATTTTGTAAGGGCATGGAGCCATGGAAGTTGACAGGTATGTAATTCTGTTTGGAACGCCGTACTCCTGTCGCATAATCTTAACTTCTCCGCTCCTTTCATTGTCCGACAGTCACAATGGCTAAGCTGTAAAAGGGAACATCTGTCCACTTGTTGCTTGGTTACCTCGAGAGGATGGACAGGAGTTTGCTATTGTGCGTCCGACAGCTATTCAACTTGGATAATTAAACAAGCGGCGTGTGCTATCAATGAGAGGAAGAGACTATGGAAGGGGAAAGAAAGGAATATTAAATTAATTGTTGTGAAGATAAAATGGATGCTGAAAATAGAATCATATGGGGGAGAAATGAATATGAATGGAAATAAAAGTTAGTCATATTATATCTATCCATCAATATATCTATCTCTCTCTCTCTTATATATATATATATATATATCTATATAGTCTGAAAAGTGATGGGTCCCGGAGACTCGCATGCTCAAAAATCTATGGGTCCCAACAGAGATCTATGGGTCCCCAAAATTTAGTGTTATCGAGGTTGAAATTGTAAATCGGCGACAAATATATAAAAAAATATATAAATGAAATGATCTGCATTTATATAGCGCTTTTCAAGTCAATGACTTCCCAAAGCGCTTTACATTGTGCTTCACATTTCCCAATAGCGGCCTTGTATTGCAGCCATGTAAGACGCTAACCTGCTTATTGGGGGTATTAGGGGTTCAGTGTCTTACCCAAGGACACTGCGACATGTTACACGGACGAGCCGGGATTCGAACTGGGATCCCTTGATCCCAAGACGAGCGCTCTACCTCCTGAGCTACTGCCGCCCCCAAATCTATGTATTCATTCGGTTTTAATCATCACACTTAATTGGTAATACAAAGCAGTTATCACTTCAGATTTTTCAGTTCACAAAAATATCGCACATTATACAAAATAAATATGCTGAAATAATAGTCTATGTATTCATGCAGTTTTAATCACTTCAGATTTTTAAGTTCATATATTCTTCGTGGTTTTATATATATATATATATATATATTTTTATTTTTATTTTTCTCTCTTTTTCTATATCTCTCTATCCATCTATATTTAGATCTCGATCTATTACTGTCCATCTCTCTGTCTCTCTTTCCCCCCCCCTCTCTCTATCCATCTATCTATCTATCTATCTATTTATCCATCTATTTTTTTTTAATTGAAATGTAATTCTAAATTGTTGTAGCAATATTTAATTATTTTTTTAGTTGATTTGATTTCGACAGTGTGGGCAGCACGGCAGCGCAGTGGTTAGCGCTTGTGCGGCACAGTTCATGTCATGGGAACCTGTCGTGGGTTCAAATCCAGCTCCAGACTTCCTGTGCGGAGTTTGTATGTTCTCCCCGTGCTTGCGTGGGTTTCCTCCGGGCACTCCGGTTTCCTCCCACGTTCCAAAAACATACATTTCAGGTGAATTGGCCGGTCCAAATTGTCCCTAGGTGTGAATGAGCGAATGAGTTGTATGTCCCTGTGTGCCCTGCGATTGGCTGGCAACCAGTTCAGGGTGTCCCCTGCCCACTGCCCGGAGATGGCTGGGATGGGCTCCAGCACCCCCGCAACCCTAATGAGGATAAGCGGTACGGCTAATGAGATGAGATGAGATTTTGACAGTTTTGGTTTTCCATAAAAGACAGGATAGAGAAAAGTATCTCAATGCTGAGAATGGAGTTTTCTAAAACTCAACATCAATACTACAATATCATCACGCGTTGTCTAGCATTCATTGAAATTTGTTGCTGCGATCTCCAGATGCGTCTCGCCTTAACATGAAAATCGATGTGGTTTAAGGCATGTTGTTGCATATTCCACAACTCAAGCAACATTGTTCTTTTCTGTTTCCCAGATGGAGACCAGGCCCAAATACTACGGCCGAGAGTGAGTTTAAATTTGATTACTCGACTTCTATGATGACTCAGAAACTGTTCAAATGAATCAATGTTGTTATTTGTCCCAGATTTCACGGCATAATCTCTCGAGAGTATGCGGACGAGCTTCTGCGGGCAGCGGATGGTTCCTACTTGATTCGGGAAAGTCAAAGACAGCCCGGGACGCATACTTTGGCCTTAAGGTACCAGCGGAAAAGCCTGTTTTGTATTTTGACTGTCAACACTTTCAGTTTGCTTAAGTATACTGGCTGTTTCATGCACAAATTGAGAGCAGGCAGCGATGAAGCACTTCACTTAAGAATGAGTGCTTTTTGGTTTATTTTTTTACAACTGAGTTAACTGAGGTCGATAAGGTCATACTCGTTGAAAAAAAATCTGCTTTAACAAATTGTGCAGGACAAACCCAAGCCTGGACTGATTGGTCAGTCAGGAATTCGGTACACTGAATAACCAAGAGAGCTTTGACATGGATACTTGGACATGACGAAAAAGACAGCAAACTAGCAAGGAACAAAGGGGACAGAGAGGACTGAAAAGGAAAGAGGAAGAGTCATGGTTGGAAGATAAAAAGTGGGGATATCAGAACAATTGACGATTGTGAGATGGAAAATATAGCCTGGAAGTGAGTGACCAAATAAGGTAAGGGCAAGCAAGACAGAGGAGAAAAGGGCCAGACAGAGAAACAGAACCTAAAGTGCCTGATCAGTGTTAGGCATGTTACTGTTACTTTATGGTTGGTTACAGTTACTAGTTACCTATTTAAAAAGTAATGCTGTTACCCAGAAGTATAAAGTAGCTTGTTTCTGTGAAAGTTACAATGCAGTTGCAAAAAAAGTGACAATACTCAGATTCATGGTGAAACACTAAAACTGCTGTAAAATAGCCACATATTCAAAGAAATAGAACATAACATATACACCAAGCTGTGGAATTTGTGAACCCTTCATATTTCTTGGTTTTTGCAATCTTGAGAGTCAAACCCTCCATATCCATCTTCTCCATTTCCGGCGACTATCCATGACATTTGATTTTTTTCTCCTGGCTGTGGAGTCTTGAGAGTCAAACACTTGGCCGAGACACTCCATATCCCTCTCCTCCATTTCTGGTGACTATCCAAGACATTTTATTTTTTTCTCCTGGCATGGGGTAATCCGAAAATAGTATTACAAATGAAAATACCCAAATTCAGCATGCTTTTACCATAAATTCTGTCCTTACATTTGCCCTATTGTTTGCCTGTGGGTTTATCTTTACTGGATGAGCCCACCATTCGCAATTTGTGACAGACAACCAAATATGTAAATATTACCTGTCCCCCTAATTTGAGTATTTTATTTTATAGTTGTAAATTTGGCTTGGATGCGAGTATATACGGTCAGGAGCATAACTTCATAAAGACAAATTCTGAGTTTTTGTACTCTGTCCCAGAGATGGTGCCATCATATCAGTATTCAGTTGTACTCTGTAGGTAAATATAAACATGCCGACCTTCATTTAGAGTTGCTGGCAGACCCAGGGTTTTTTGTGTCATGGTGAGTGATGTAGTAGTGTTCAGCAGTCAGAGAACATTGTAATTAGTAGTTTGCTTTTAATAAGTAGTAACCACAGAGGCGGAGGATGGTGAGAACAGTCAAACTCAACCCACAGACCAGCTCCAATGACCTACAACATGATCTTGGTGCAGATGGTTTCTGTTAGGTTCAAGTCTCCAACATTTATAATAAAACGCTCTGAAATAAAAGACAAAGAGAATCGGTTCTTTAGAATTGGTTATTTTATTAATCATCATTATGAGAGCCGCGGAGACCAAGCTGTTAGAATCTCCTCCTCGCTCGCTCTGAAGCCGTCTCCGAACCCGTCTCCGAACCCTCCCTTCTAATATTCAGGTTCTTGGGGAAAAACAACTTGAGTTATGGCATGCACAGGTCAGGGTGCACCCACTGGAATGTGAAAGAGACAGAAACAAAAACTCATGGCCTTGAGAAACAGCTTAGGCTGAAAACTATACAAAAAGGGCTGAGAACACTTATAACATATTTGTGTCAACTGTAGGATAAATATACGTATATAATCCCAACAGTTTCACTGCGCATCGTTCAACTATTCAGCGCACTTTGCACAAGGACATGCTGTATGGGACAGTAATGCGGAAGAAGCCTTTTCTGCGCACATAGAATATAGAATTTAGAATTTACATGCCACAAACAGAGTCGCTTGAGGTATGCTAAAGCACATTCGGACAAGCCAGCTTCATTTTGGAATAAGGTGCTGTGGACTGATGAAACTAAAATTGAGTTATTTGGACATAACAAGAGGCGGTATGCATGGCGGAAGAAGAACACAGCATTCCAAGACAAACACTTGCTACCCACAGTGAAATTTGGTGGTGGTTCCATCATGCTGTGGGGTTGTGTGGTCAGTGCAGGTACTGGCAATCTTGTTAAGGTTGAAGGTCGCATGGATTCCAGTCAGTATCAGCAGATTCTTGCGAACAATGTTCTAGATTCAGTGACAAAGCTGAAGTTGCGCCGGGGCTGGAGACTTCAACAAGACAACGACCCCAAACACTGCTCAAATTCTACTAAGGCATTCATGCAGAGGAACAAGTACAATGTCCTGAAATGGCCATCTAGGTCCCCAGACCTAAATATTATTGAAAATCTGTGGTGTGATTTAAAGCAGGCTGTCCATGCTCGGGAACCATCAAACCTGACTGAAGTGGAGACCTTTTGTAAAGAAGCATGGTCAAAAATACCTTCAACCAGAATCCAGACCCTCATTGGAAGCCATAGGAAGAGTTTAGAGCACATGCGTCAAACTCCCGGCCCGCGGGCCACGTCCGGCCCGCCGTGTAATCATATCCGGCCCGCAAGACCATTTTACATTATTATTAATGGCTCGTCAATATGAACAACGCCGTCTCATCCCTGGACATCACATTCTGACGTTTTAGTCACTGTACCTATTCCTTCATATATGACATATACTATTCTATATACCAGGGGTCGGGAACCTATGGCTCGCGAGCCAGATATGGCTCTTTCTATGAGTATCTGTGGCTCAGAGACAAATTTAATTGCATGCAAATTTTCTCCATCTCGTACAAAACTTGAGCCATTAATCCTGTTCAGATACACGCAAAGCCAAACAGAGCTGATATATGAGGCAGTATTTTTCAGAATATATAGGGCACGTTTTCACTACGATTTACAGTCAAGGTGTCACACAAAAAAAACTCGTTTTGGCTGTACAATGCTAAAGAATCCTTTATATAAAAGCTCACTATATAATCTGTGTTCAGTGTTCAGATACTTTTTCATTAATCCACGGAACAAATTGTAAATACGCCAAAACACGGGAAGAGAACTTAAAGGTATTTGATTGGGTGAGTGAGAGGGATGGGTGGAGCTATGCAAAAAGTGCAAGCACTCCCCCCTTCTCTCGCCCTACTCCGTCTGCGCCAAAGGTAAGCACATCAGGCTCCCTGTTCTCAGAATGTTGTGACGTTTTTACAAAATAATTTGTGTAGCATTTTCATATTTCTACTTTTGACAGGAGATATATTAAGGAGAACAAAATCTTTTGGGGTATTTAATTTTTTTTTAATGTATACATTGACATAGGAGCAAAGGAATTTGAATGTTATTTTAATGTCAAGTTATTTATGTTTAGATATTTTTATTTAGAGCAAAATAATAAATACTGTATAAGTGATTTAAGGTTTAAATTCAATAATCTTATTTGTTTTTATTCATATTTATGTTTCAAAAACATTCAGTTTAAGTGTGTTCAATAAATGTTTATCCTGGTTGGCCCGCGACCTTAAGTGTGTTTTGAATTTTGGACCCTTGTGCAATTGAGTTTGGTGTTGGTCTGCTATTTAACTGAAATTGCTGATTCGAACAACCAATGGTTTATAAAAAAAAATCATGAAAATGATCAGGGGTGCCCAAACTTTCGCATACGACTGTATGTGTACTGGACCCACACTGACCCAAAGACGGCTTCCGGTCTAGATACGGATGGCAGACGCTCAACTACCGTCTCTTCTACGATGGGAAACACTTTGTGGCCGAGAAGAGGTTCGAGTCGGTGCACGATCTGGTCACGGACGCCCTCATCACTCTTTACATCGAAAACAAGGCGGCCGAGTACATCGCCAGGATGACCGCCAACCCCATTTACGAGCATCTGGGCTACACATCGCTTCTCAAGGGCAAGATGGTGGACAGGCTGAGCCACAGGCGCACAGAACCTCGCAAAATCGCCTTCGTTCGGGACCAACAGGTGAGATGGTTTTACAAACATATTTGTGACCTGGGGGCGCGCCAGACTCCGTGAAGGGGGGTGGTCGTGCGCTTGATTTCAATTTGTAATTTTCCCTGATTTGCGTGCTATTGCACCTCCGCTACAATAGGGGGCAGTGTTCTCTTTGGCAGAGTGTTTTGTTTACATTTAGCCTCCACTCAGTGCACAAGCATTGAATATGAAGTAAAGACACGAACGCGGAGACAAGCGAAGATAGACGGGTAAAGAGACAAATACAATTGGGTCTGTGTCTAAATTTCGACTTTTCGGGCACTTTTATACCACCTTTGATATCCCGCAAGAGATACAAAGAGATCTGGGATCTCCGTGGATGGCCAACCCACTCACAAAGCAACGGAGACGGTGTAGGGATCGTAAACAAATGGAGGGCTGTCGCTCGGGCAAGTGTGCTAAGCTAAGGGATCTACTGTACATCAGCGAAACGGCAGAGAAGGACACGAAGATGATGGCATTGTGCCTGATTCCACCAATATTTCTTCATCGATCTTGCCTGTCAACCGACGCCTGAGACTCAACACGCCCGAACGGCGACATCTTGTGACGATCTCTACAAAGACTTCAGCTAAATTTAATTTCCCCATATTTTCCGGTCTGGAGGCTTCGCTCTGAAAACGCTGGTCTACTAGTGATCCCAAGAGCCAAGAAGAGATCCTCAGGTTTTAGATGAGGGGATGGTGACATAATAGTCTGTAATAATAGTTTGCGGTAATCTTTGATCTGTGCAGCTCTTTGAGACTCTTTGTGATTAAGGGCTATATAAATAAACTTGACTTGACTTGACAAATGAAAGTCTCCTCCAGTAGAACTTTAATGTAACCTCGGAGGGAGTCGAGCAAAGACCAGTGTGCTTGTTATGGTAAAAGTGTTGGCAGCAGACAGCACAAAGCCAAATAAATCAAGCTGTCCCTTAAAGACATTACAACGCAATCACGGTGATATGACACTTGACGTTTTCTTCAGGGAAAATGTGCCAAGCCGTAGATTTAATGAAATAATGCAAAGGAGAAAAAACAGCGGGTCAATTACACTCCTTAACATTAGATGGCGATAATGCCGTAACTTGAACTCTTCCTCCTGTTCAGTCAATCGCCCCGGCCAATTGAGTTTAAGAGGCTCAACATCTCATTATATTGTGATTTTGTTGGTTTTATTTCCTTTTTCCTTTACTATGTGGCGATTTTAAAGCAGTTTTAAGGGGTGGCTTATATGAGATGTAGGCTTGTTTGCCACTATAGAAAGTACTCGAAGTACTTCTGTCACGACCAAAACGGAATAAGGACCCAATTGCGTAACGTTTACCACAAGTTTTATTGAAAGAAAGAGGAAGGGCTGCGCCCACGATCCGGTGCTTGCTGGACGCAAGTTGCTCTCGCAATCGGATTGTGATCCGCATACGGAAGTGGATCTTCCATAGCGGGCGATGGCGGTGTCAGGGACGGAAAAATAGGTCGATTGCCGGGACAGGAGAGCAAAAACGTGGTCGGGGTCGGAAACGGGTCGTAAGCCAGGATGGGAGAGCGGACGTGGTCGGGATCAAAAACGAGTCGTAAGCCGGGACGGAAGAGCAGACGTAGTCGGGATCGAAACAGGTCGTAGCCGGAGACAAACGGGGAGATCAGGAACAGGCAGGTGGAAAAACGGGTGCAAAAAGGGGACAGCCGGGAGTCAGGGTCAAAAAGTCTTGCCTAGTATCAACAGGGGTTCGCAGACGGATTGACAAAAGGAGAGTGACAGGACCGGGATTGAAAAGGAACAGGGAGCCAAATGAACGGGCACAAGTGATTCCAATCGGTAATCATGACAACTTTTGGTTTTGCTGGTCATTTTATTTGTACACTACATCTGTTTCAAACTGCACAATCTTTTTATTCCATAAATTTGAGTAGTGGAAATTTCTTGATTTGGGTGCGACAGTGGGTCCTGAAGTCAGACAAGTTGAGAACCACTGGCTTCGAGGAACAAATCGATACTGGAAAGATCACATTGACTGACTGAACTTGTACGTGTACTTCTTATTAACGCACGAGATGAAGAATGTGAATGGTCCCCTCGTTCACTCGCTGATTCGTTCACTGGAACTGGAAATGGTAAAATGTTCACTCTTCGAATTTCTTGGAAATGGCATCGATTAAGCACTTTTATAAAAATTGACACAACAGCTTTGGACTTGAGAGATGTTCAAAATTTCTTTAATATTTTCACATCAATGAATGCCTCTTTGATGGGTTTTGTTACCAACAGACGTACAACTGCTGTTACCAACGCTGACATCATCCATCGCTTTTCTGTCAGTAATCTGACACTCGAGACATTAATACCGCAATGGCCATCGATCAACATGTCATCAATTGATTTACAATGCCTTGACCTGTTTCAAGTATTAATACTAGCTTGCAATTCTTAAAAACCATCTGAATCACGACAATTGAATTTTAATTTTCTTTTTCATGCATAGCCTTAAACCAAGGGTCCCCAAACTTTATCCTGCAAGGGCCACATGACTTCATTTCTCTGATGAGGGGTTAGGGTCAGTTTGTAACAGAAAAAAATGCGATTGCATAAGTGCCTTATTGTAAAAATGTATTGTTTTCCACAAAACCACGATCAAATAATTCTTCTGGATTCTTCACAGAATAAAAGTCCAAAATTGAATTATACTGTAACACTATTTCTGAAATAATATGTATAATAGGTAAAAATACCTAAACTATCATACAAATAGGTTGCGAAATTTGTATTTCTTCTACATAGCGTAATCTATACCTAGCAGTTACCGGCATGTTTGTCTGGCATCTTACTGCTACGCTGTGCTTCATTGTCGCTGGTTTTTCATTCGCATTAGACAAGACAGTGCCATCTAGTGATCAAATATTACACATAGTAGCTTTAACTTTCTGTTGTGTTGTGAACAGTCTTATTAGGTCCAAGTTCGGCTTAGTTGTCAGAACTGAACTCAGACTATTTTTAGTCATGGTACCAGAGACAATTTAATTTTGTTGTGCCTTTCATGTGTTACAATGACAATTGATTCAATTACATTCTGATATTCTATTCTAAGCATTGTCAGAGACTAATTTATTGTCATCAACATGTGAAATGCACAACAAATGATTAAAAATGGTACGATAATGAGATAAAACTCAATGCCTTCTCTAATGTTATCTCTAGCACTGGCAGTTCCGTAGTAAAACTTCAGTGCTCTCACTGCAACCCAAGTTTGAATTCTGTTACAACCATTAACCACGTTTTCAGACTTTTTAGATATTTTTTAGGTAAAAAAAAAAGTGCTTCATAATGATCTCTGGTATTGCTCAGGGGGGCAGACCAAATGTATGTTTGTATTCTATTCTAAGCATTGTCAGTGACAAATTTATTGCCATCAACATGTAAAATGTACAACAAAATCAACATTCTTCTCTGGTACCATGACTAAGAATGGTGTGATAAGCCAATGCCTTTTCGGATGTTATCTCTATCATTGGTAATCCTGTGGTAAGAGTTCTGCGCTCTCACTGTGGCAACCCAGATTTGAATCCTGTTACAAACATAAACCGCATTCCCAGACTTTTAAGATCTTTTTAAGGGTAAAAACAAAAGCGCTTCATAATGCTTTTCTGGTATTGTTCAGAGGGCTGGACCAAATGTATTATTGTATTCTAATCAAGTGACAAATTTATTGTCATTTACATGTGAAATGCACAACAAAAATAACATTCGTCCCTGGTACCATGATTAAGAATACTGTGATGATAAGATAAAACTCAATGCCTTTTCAGATGTTATCTCTTTCACTAGTAGTCCTGTAGTAAGAGTTTGGCGCTTTCACTGTGGCAACCCAGGTTTGAATCCTGTTACAACCATTAACCGCGCTTCTAGACTTTTTAGATTTTTTTTGGGTAAAATAAATGTGCTTCATAATGCTCTCTGGTATTGCTCAGGGGGGCAGACCAAATGTATGTTTGTACTCTATTCTAAGCATTGTCAGTGACAAATGTATTGCAAAATCAATATCAACATTCGTCCCTGGTACCATGATTAAGAATACAGTAATCCCTCGGTTATCGCAGTTAATGGGGACCAAAACCACCTGTGAAAAGTGAAAATTTGCGACGCCCCTTCAAAAATGCTAAAAAAAATATATATATATATATATATATATATATATATATATATATATATATATATTTATTTATTTTTTATTTTTTTTATTATTATTATTTTTTAGACCCACGAAGCTCTGAACCCGCGAACGTGGAACCGCGAAGTAGCGAGGTCCCACAGTAGTGTGATAATGAGATAAAACCCAATGCCTTTTCAGATGTTATCTCTATCACTGGTAGTCCTGTGGTAAGCGTTCGGCTTTCTCACTGCAGTGACCCAGGTTTAAATCATGTTAGAACCTTAAACTGTTTACCCAGACTTTTTAAATCTTTTTTAGGTAAAAAAAATATAGAAGCGCTGCAAAATGCTCTCTAGTGTTGTTCAGGGGGCCGGACCAAATGAGGAAGTGGGCTGTATACGGCCCACGGGCCGTAGTTTGGGTACCACCGTCAGGTCATGTTTGCAGTAAATATTTTATTTAGCTGACTGGATTTATCTGAAAAAACACTGCTCTCCTCTGATGGTTTCAATGTGGAAGAGTCTTTGTGACCTGGCTGTTTACCATTTTGGGAGTCGCACCCCGAGGCTTCGGCCGCACACTGGCTTCACTGTATGGCCGATATGAGCACGTATTTACCCTTTGAATGCACCTCCACTTAGCTGCGGCTAACGGTGCGACCGAAAGGCCAACCGGGACTCTGCTTGCTGTTTTATCTCTCGGATTCCTTTTTGGTGAGATGAATGCGGTCGGATGTCCGCAGCATTCCTACTGGTTGTCTAATTGGCGGAATATCGGCGCCGTGCCGGTCAGACTGGTCTGGTTTTCGCAGTGATGGCTCTTTTGTTGGTTCAGATAATGAGGCCGCTCTGCCTGTAGATAGGTCACATTTTAAACGTCAAAATGTATAATGTGTTGGGGTTTAAAAAGATCTTTTTAGGGTTTGTCCTTCAACAATTATAGATGATTCATGAAGTTATGGATGGACCATGTGTGCTCTGCTCTGCAACACAAATCTATTTTTGCGCCATTTATAAAAAAAAATGTGGATATGTATTAACATACCAGTGAACCTTCAGGGCTCCTTGCCCTTACAAAATGTTGTATTTTCCCTTACAAACAGGGTTGGGTAGGGTTAACTTAATTACTTCCAATTACTTATTGGATTACTCCAATACCAAATATGCTAATAAAAGACAAACTAAACTAAATATGAAAAAAAATTACTAAATTTTGTGCAGGCTTGGGGAGTAACGGAATACATGGAACGGCAAAAATGATGTTGGCAAGCTGTTTGGATTTATTTTCATTTTGTTTCTGTCGCATTTTATGTTAGTTTTGCCGGAGATCAAAGATATCAGAGCCAGGAGAGAAAGCTTACCTCGTGTTGTGAGTCATCATTTTATTCATATTTAGTTTTTTTTGTCTTTTATTAGCATGTTTGGTATTGGAGTAATCCAAAAGTAATTGAAAGTAATCAAGTTAAAATAACCCAACCCTGCTTTCAAAATACAAAATAATCTTGCACCATATTTTTTTTTTTTCAAACGTGTTTATTTATGTACCGGTAGTTTTATATTGTACATGTGTTTCATCATATCATATATATTGTTAATTAACATTTTGTTGTGAGATACTGAGTTGCTCGACATTAATGATGTTTATTATAAAAAGGTTCAAAAATTGAATAGTTTGGACGCTCACAGTAAAAGGAAAAAATACATGCAAATATAATTAAGTAGAATAATACATTTTCTTATTCAAATGATGAATTCATTTTCTGCATTAAATTATTGTTGATAATATACTGATTAAAGGGATAACCACAAACCTGTCTTTTTCATTTTCTCCTTTTATACTTCCTTTTTTTCTTAACTTCTTTATACAACAATAACGATTCGTAATATAATGCATCCAAGCAAGTGAGCCGTTTAAGAGCCGTCTCTCTTTAATGAGTTGAGCTGAAAAAGCCGGTTCTCTAAAAGGAGACGGACTTCCTTTAACTACATAACTACCACATGAAATCCGAGACAGCAGACGCATGCGCACAATAGCATCAAACCGCTCCCTTCATTTGCAGGGCTGACGCTGCTATCGGTATGCGAGTTTGTGTGAATAGGTAATCGTGAAGCACATTGTAAAGCGCTTTGGGAGGTCTTCATTGACTTGAAAAGCGCTGTATAAATGCAGACCATCTACATTATATTTACATTGCAGAGCCAGTCAGGATACATATTGGGACTTTAAATGTGCTTCTTGGTGATACATGCGCTTAATTTATTTATTTGATACATGCGGCAGTGGCTCAGGAGGTAGAGCGCTCGTCTTGGGATCGCAGTTCGAATCCCGGCTCCTCTGTGTTACATGTCGAAGTGTCCTTGGGTAAGACACTGAACCCCTAATGCCCCCAATAAGCAGGTTAGCGCCTTACATGGCTGCACGGCCGCTATTGGGAAATTTGAAGCACACTGTAAAGCGCTTTGGGAAGTGTTGACTTGAAAAGCGCTATATAAATGCATTTCATTTCATTTCATTTATACTATTACCGGGTACTTATTTTATTGTTTATTAAAGCACTTGAATTTATGTTGATTATTTTAATCAACTTTTAAATTAAATGTGTTTTTTTGTTTATTGGATGTACTTTTATCATTTGACGATATGATATACGACATTGCTACAGTTACTCAGTACTTGAGTCATTTTTTTTCACCAAGTACTTTTTTTACTTTTACTCAAGTAAGTATTTGGATGACTACTTTTACTTCTACTTGAGTAACATTATTCTGAAGTAACAGTACTTTTACTTGAGTAAACTCTACTCTACCCACCCACGGAAAATCCGGTATATATATATATATATATATATGTGTGTATATATATATATATATATATATATATATATATCATCTCATCTCATTAGCCGCACCGCTTATCCTCAGTAGGGTCGCGTGGGTGCTGGAGCCCATCCCAGACTTCCTGTGCGGAGTTTGTATGTTCTCCCCGTGCTTGCGTGGGTTTCCTCCGGGCACTCCGGTTTCCTCCCACGTTCCAAAAACATGCATTTCAGTTGGATTGGCTGGTCCAAATTGTCCCTAGATGTGAATGAGCGAATGAGTTGTCTGTCCCTGTGTGCCCTGCGATTGGCTGGCGACCAGTCCAGGGTGTCCCCTGCCCACTGCCCGGAGATAGCTGGGATGGGCTCCAGCCCCCCCGCGACCCTAATGAGGATAAGCGGTACGGCTAATGAGATGAGATATATATATATGCACATATTTCAATATTCCAACAATACTCCGTACCCATCTCCAAACTTTTTTAGGAACAAAATCTTTTCTGTAAGAACGACATTAGCGTTTTGTTGTCTTTTGTCTGACTGCGTCCGTTTGTGATTGGTTTCTGTTTTGTTTTCTTGCCGTGACAGTGGCAAACTGGAACTCACAGGGAGGCCTCTCAGCTGCACCCTCACAAAGACTAGTAATAAAGGAGTGGAGGCACTCCAAAAGAAGGCGGCGCTTGTTATGTGTGACTACTTTTGTACCTTCATGCATGCTTTTCTTTAGCCAGACAAGAGACCATCTGCCCTCAGACAAAGATCACCCCCCGCCCCCTTCTAGGGGCTAAAATATCCCAGAGTAGTATATTTCTTTTCAGCCCCTAATGACTTGTATGCCTCAATAGTATCCTCCGGTATGCGGATGTCTTCAACAACAATGACAAATGTCCTCACCTGTTGTGTCTGTCCCATACCTGTCATGCTCCAGGGCTCCATGCCCTTACAAACTGCAGTATTTTCCCTTACAAAATACAAAATAATCTTACACCATATTATTTTTCGTGTTTATGTAGTTAAACATGTTATATTGTACATGTGTTTCGTTATATCATGTATATTGTTAATAAACATGTTGTTGTGAGATCCTGAGTTGCTCGACATGAATGAGGTTTATTATAAAAAAACAGTTCAAAAATGAAGTAGCTTGGACGTTCACTGGAGAAGGAAAAAATACATGCAAACATAATTAAGTCAAATAATACATTTTCTTATTCAAATTGTTAATTCATTTTCTGCATTAAATTATTGTCGGTAATATACTGATTAAAGGGATAACCACAAACCTGTCTTTTTTCATTTTCTCATTTTATACTTCCTTTTTTTCTTAACTTCTTTACACAACATAATAATTCGTAATATAATGCATCAAAGCAAGTGAGCCGTTTCGGCTCTCTTCAATGAGTTGAGCCGAAAAAGCCGGTTCTCTAAAAAGAGACGGACTTCCTTTCACTACAACGAAAAAAACGATACCGAGATAGAGGCTTCCGCGGCGAACTCATTTGACCTGATTGATTTGCCGTTTGGTGATAGTCGGTGTATACCGGATGTTACCCATCATTGACAAATTTGCGTTTTTCCGTTCAGATTTTCTCGTACGTCGTACACGTCTTAAAATGCATAATAAACGTACTTTGTACGGCAAACCCGTACAGGTTGACAGGTATGCTGTCCCTACAGTTAACCATGTCTTACACACCCAATGCATCAGGGCAGGGTGAAAATCCTCTCTAAAGTCAATTTCAATAGATGAAAATGATTTTCACACCCACATACATGAGTAGGTAGATTTCAATGTTAGCACTATAAGAGCTGTAGAGCTACACCGCTATTACCGGCTAACGAATGCAAGGATATGACCAAAACAGCTAACTAAAAGGATTAAAGTCACGATAGCAGCCTCAGTCAGCCATTTCATGATGTGCGTGCAAGTACACGCATTTCTTAGACTTGCTCCAGTAAACCCTTCTTTTTCTGATCTTTTTGGGGGGGTTACAGTTGGTGTTTGGACTCTGTAGAAGCAAGCCTTTTCTTAACTTCACCATTTTCATGCTGCACTGCTTATCCTCAGTAGGGTCGCGGGAGTGCTGGAGCCCATCCCAGCTGGCTTCAGGCAGTGGGCAGGGGGACACCCTGAACTGGTTGCTAGCCAGTCGCAAGGCTAAATAGGTTTAAAGATGGTTAGCGCGTGTGCGGCACAGTTCTGTGGTAGTGGGAACCTCCTGCGTGGGTTCAAATCCAGCTACCGGCCTTACTGTGCGGAGTTTGTATGTTCTCCCCGTTGTATGTTTCCTCCGGGCACTCCGGTTTCCTCCCACATTCCAAAGACATGCATTTCAGGTGAATTGGCCGGTCCAAATTGTCCCTAGGTGTGACTGAGCAAGTGAGTTGTCTGTCCCCGTGTGCCCTGCGATTGGCTGGCAACCAGTTCAGGGTGTCCCCTGCCCACTGCCCGGAGATGGCGGGGATGGGCTCCAGCCCCCCCGTGACCCTAATAAGGATAAGCGGTACGGCTAAAGAGTGAGACATTTAATTTAGGTTAGCAGTTTATGATTATTTTTTTCTTTATGCTTTGTTGATAATGAAAATAATTGCTCTATTTTGACTATAATCATGATTATTTGTGTTCAGATACTGCAGTAGCACAATGTAACACACTTTGTGTGTATTTGTTATTGTGTGGAGTGGAAATTGTTTTTTTTTTGGTTTCTTTGTTTAGAGACTATATTACTGCTGTAGGCTTATAATAAGCATCTGACAAGATTCTTCTTCAGTTAAGTGTTTGCTTACGTGCACACATATAAGCCTGACCATAGCAACAACCCCCCACTGCCAAACCACCGTATGGCTGCAGAGCGCCGAATGAGCTTCCGTTGCTCTTTTTAATGGATTTGGGCACTCTAGGATTATTCGCCATGTCAGGATTACCACCATTATCCATCATCAATTGCTTTTCTAGCTCAAAGGTAAGATCTTAAACCCAGGACCAAGACTGAGCCTGACTCAAGTTTCGGCCTGAGTTGGGCATGAATTGTCAATGGTTATGTTTGGGTCAGGCAGGTTATGCAATGTTAACATCACTATACACACTGCACGGCGGCGCAGTGGTTAGCTTGTGTGCAGGCACAGTTCCAAGGTCTTGGGAACCTCCTGTGTGGGTTCAAATCCAGCTACCGGACTTCCTGTGCGGAGTTTGTATGTTCTCCCCGTGCTTGCGTGGGTTTCCTCCGGGCACTCCGGTTTCCTCCCACATTCCAAAGACATGCATTTCAGGTGGTCCAAATTGTCCCTAGGTGTGAATGAGCGAGCGAGTTGGCAGTCCCTGTGTGCCCTGCGATTGGCTGGCAACCAGTTCAGGGTGTCCCTTGCCCACTGCCCGATGATTGCTGGGATGGGCTCCATCACCCCCGCGACCCAACTGAGGATAAGCGGTGCAGCTAATGAGATGAGACACTGAGGTGTTTCGAGACCGTGAACAGTTTTGGCCACAAGAGACCGTGGTCAGCAACAAAAACAGAAGTTTCCTCAACACAACAGATTCTGTGCTAAACTCTTAATGTCAATTCAAAGAACAACTTCCTGTCTATTATCCACCTGTCATTGTTCTTTTTTGTCTCAGTGCCTCTCTTTCTTTTAAAGTGCTTGGGTCTTAAGGACACACTGAGGCTGTAGTTTAGTGCCCAATTTTAAACCAGTCAAAATGATGGAATGCCTTATAATTTTTTGGTCAACTCTTTGAAAAATATGTCAATAATGGAAAATTGACAGTTAATGTAACTTCTGCACACATATAAATTGAAAATATCTAAATATTTATACTTAGAATTAGGCACAAAAGACAGGCTATGTGTTATCATAAATCTGTCACAAGCCAGAAACGGAGACAGGGCCCAGTAGCGTTCGTTTACTCGGTTTTATTGATAAAGAGGGAGAGCAGTGGTTGCTTCCACGATCCGATGACGGACACGGGTAGCAGGTGGCTGGAACGCGGAAGTGGCACTTCCGTGTCGAGCGAGGATAATCGTAGGCAGCCGGGATAATGGTCACTAGCCGGGACGGGAGAGCAAGGGCGGTGTCGAGTTCAGAAAAGAGGTCGGCAACAGGTATCAGGCAGGAAACAGGGCAAAACAGGTCGGTGGTCGGGATGGCAGATCAGGGTAGAAACGGGTCCAGAAACAGGTCGGCAACAGGTATCAGGCAGGAGAAAACAGGGCAGGAAAATGTCGGGAAGTATGAGCTTGCCTAGCTGGGAGCATAAGTTTGCAAACGGTATGACGCTGGTAACAGGGAGCCCGGGGGGTTGAAAAAGTGGCAGGGAGCCAATCAGCGCTCAGGGCTGTTGGCGCCAATTGGACAGTGACAGGTGCCCTGAATCAGCAATCGTGACAAAATCATCTCTCCTCCTCCCAAGTCCTCACAAATAAAATGCGACATTTTGGGTTTGCTCCGGGCTCGGTCCTTTAAATCCAGGTATTTATTCGGGCTTGGGCTGAGTTGGGTTTTAAAATCCCTGGGTCGGGTCGGGCTGGATTTTTTTTTAGGCTCGATCTTACCTCTTAGTAAGACTCTGCGTGTTTTGCTGAAAACAAAAAAAATCATCCCTTGTGATAGTTTTTGAAAAACACCCCTCCCCCGGAGTGGCGGACAGGGGAATTCCAGCAGCTATTTATCATAGATGGAGGTGACCAACAGAAGCTTTGGTAATCTGTGGTGTGTTTCCGAGGGCGTGACACATTTAGCAGGCCGGGTCGCTGCTGGCATTCGGATCCACAGCTAAGTGGAGTGGAGTGTGTCCGGAAGGCAGTCGGCTAATGTGAGAGTGCGGTGTGATATAAAGAGGGCGTCTGCACTATTGATCCCTCTTTACAGAGCTGTTGAGCTGTGTGAAACAGTCCTGACAGGGACAATCCCCCCTCGGCAGACCCTCCCTGTTCTCTCTCTCGCTCCTTTCTGGGTGTGTGAAAGAGGGCCATTGTGCAAGGCACACTCCAGCCCCGAGGCCACCCACCCACCGCCCGTCTTGTCCCTATTCCCCCGCCTTTTCGAGCCAGGAGTGGAGCCACCCCCCCCTCGCTCGCTGTCGGACATCAGTCGCAGTCCGATCTGCGAGGGGAGCGAGCAGTTTTCGAACCGGCTCCCTTCCTCATCTTCCTCCAGAGAAGATGGAGGGTCCGTGGGAACCGTCCGGTTCGGAGGCCGGAGACAAGCGGGGGGGTCCAGCAGGGGAAATGAGGGACAGTAAGACAAAGAGACAAGAACGGAAGCGTCAGGAGCTGCTGGCATTTGCGTTGGGAGTCAAGCTGGGAAGCAAAGGGACACTTTTATGGAAGCCCATCAAACTTTTGGCGTCCTGTCCACAGATCTCGTCCTCTATGGTACGGCAGAGCGCTTTGAAGGACAGCACGGAGAAGAGGTGCTCCTACGAGAAGACCCACAACTTCAAGGTGAGATGATTTAGACTAAAATGAATATACAAATATGACAAACGTTGACTTTGCCAGCTGGAATGTTGTTGAGAGCACAAACAGTAGACTCCCTGCACAAATCGGGACTAATGGACGGGGCCGATCCATTAACAGAACAGCGAATCGATTGCCATTGATTTTAAGCGCTTGATTCCGTCTATATACTATTTGACCCAATTTATCGTAATTGTCCAGATTTTGTCCCAATCTAATGTTTTAACACATATTATATGGTATTTAGTATCATAGACAGGACTATATGCTGCTGATATTCCAGTACACTATATAGCATGTTGTGAAATCAGATACGTTTAAAAAAATCTCTTGTACCTGTGAATTTCTATTTACTGTTTATAACGTTTTGGTCCTAACCTTGGAGCAGCAGATAAATATTCTATTTAGGCAAAAAATAAAAGACAAAAACTGGAGATACGTTTTTTTCATATAACAGGGACATTATTTGTTATTTGCGAAAACTCATCTGGGCTTCTTTTTTTGTTCAGGCATCTTAAAGGGACAATGTGAATGATTTGACCGCTAGATGTCGCAGTTTTGTGGGGTGCAACCAAAATAAGTGCTACAAAGCAAAAGGAAGTACAAAAACTACGAAGAATTAAATGGACTGAACTGTATTATTTTTATTCCATTTTTTTTCTCGTACTTGTAGCAGCAAAATGGCGGACAATTGTGTCATATCACGTTATGTCAAATAAATGTAAATGTCCTAATTTTCGAGTATTTAAAAACATGCAGGTTCATTTGATAGTACATTTATTTATACATTAATATTGTTTTTCGTTTTTTTACTGATTTAAGTTTTTTAACACTAGAAGACGCTAAATAAGACAAACTGTCCTCTTAAATGCCAGAATCTAGTGTTTTCTTCTTCATTGAAAACTATAATGGAAACAAATGTATTCTTTTTGCGCTTAAAAAAACTGTATTTAAATTTCATTATGACTTTATGACTGTTTTTTACCAGGGATGTTTAATAGGACAATTTATCGAGAATGATACCCCATCTATACTATTACACATAACGTATTCTAATACCAAAAGCTTTTTACATTATTTGTATATGACATATACTGACATACCAGTATTTTGAGCATCAAAGAATCTCAATTTCAGCTTCTTCCCGTCAGCTCTTTTTTCCTTCTGTTCTCTCAATTATTCATCAAAGTTGTAGATTTGGAATTTGATAAACAGAAGAAAAAATAGAAATATCAATCAATCAATCAATGCTACTAGTACATGACAATGAACTGACTCATATTCTTAAAGAAATAGCTTTAAATCAGACCAAATATCTTTCCCTAATATTGGATTCGTTTAATAAGATTTTACTTCCTATAAATAGCCAATTGAAGTTGCATCTACTGTGGGTATTGTTATCAGTATGGATACCAAAATATTATATAGGTACCCATCCATCCCTGTTTTTTTCTTTAGTTTTTTCGACTAAAAATCTTAAGTGACCACAACCTATGGTATTTCGAACATATATTCAATGCTACCTTCTAATGGTCACTAGCATTCACAAAAGAAAACAAAAGCAAATCCATCCGCGCCTCCCATATGCCCACTTCATTCTTCCTGCACATGCATGTGCAATCCAACACTCACACAGGTGTCATCCTCAATGTTTTGCCATGCACATATGTTACTTGAGAGATTTCCATAGAGTGATTGCCGGGCAGCAGATGCCAGACGCAAAATCGGAAATCCTTTAATCTTCTTCATATGTACACACGCACTCCTCGACCACCGAGGGTCCCCTCGGTCGTCGTTCACAAAGTAAGCCCTGTGAGGCTCATCAAAAGGTTTCTTCTCTAGCTTTGACTGCTAAAACTGTGTGGTTATTATGTGCGTGTAATCACGGGGGTCTCCACCTGCAGGTTCACACTTTCCGAGGGCCACATTGGTGCGAGTACTGCGCCAACTTCATGTGGGGGCTGATTGCGCAAGGTGTCCGCTGTTCTGGTAAGTTTATAATGGAGCTCCAATCAATAGACAAAAGGCCGGCTTGTTGGTCACTCATTTTACTTGGCACATGCACATTTACAGACTGAGGATTTGTTCGTAAGTTGTTCATAAGGTTTATATAAGCAGGGTTGGGTAGGGTTACTTTAACTGGATTACTTTCAATTACTTTTGGATTACTCCAATACCAAAGATGCTAATAAAAGACAAAAGAAACTAAATATGAATAAAATTACTACATTTTGTGCAGGCTCGGGGAGTAACGGAATACATGGAACGGCAAAAATGATGTTGGCAAGCTGTTTGGATTTCTTTTCATTTTGTTTCTGTCGCATTATATGTTCGTTTTGCCGGAGATCAAAGAGATCAAAGCCAGGAGAGAAAGCTTACCACGTGTTGTGAGTCATCATTTTATTCATATTTAGTTTCTTTCTTTTCTTTAATTGAAAGTAATCAAGTTAAGGTAACCCTACCCAACCCTGTATATAAGTATGTTTAAGGCTTGTATAAGTAACCTGTATTGTTTTGTCCTAAAAAATAAACATTTCAAAAAATATAAAGATAAATAAAGTCAAGTGTAACTTACTTTTGGAAGATGTTCTTCCAGAGGTCCTCCTCCGTGGTAAAAAGTGGCCGAAAAAAAGCGATCCAACCATTTTCTCAACCGCATTAAGCTTTCTTATTCCACTTTTCATTTTAAAAGAATTTGCGCGCCTCTTCTTTACACTTTACACCAACCATATTGAATGGATGCACAAGATATTAAACTATAAAAATGTTAACGGTCTTAGCTCGCTGGAGATAGTATAGACATACTTTAGACAGTATAGATAGTATAGAATGTTTACACATGAACTAGGAAGGGGAAGCGGATTTCTTCTTCTGGGTTGATGCTGGGTGAGCTCTCACAGCGCCACACGCCGGTAGCGGCGGAAAGAAGCACTACAGTAATGTCTAGTACTCGGAAAAAGGTGCTCACAATACAAAATCTAACTTCCGGATATTTTTCGACATCCTGAAAAAAATGATCGTATCTACCGTTTATCGTTAGTCGAATGGTCGTAAGTAGGGGAGCGTCTGTATTGTGATTGGCGCTAAGCAATTCATTTGAATTCATCTGATTGATTTGTAATTTAAAGGTCTAGTGCAGGGGGTCTTCAACGTGGTGCCTGCGAGCACCAGTTATTCCCCTAAATGCACCACCGCGTACTGGTTCTGAATATAGCTCGCCAAAAATGGGTCGTACTGATTTTCTAGGACATTCAATTTCTAAAATACCGTGAGAAGTCATTAACATGATCAGTGTCTTAAACAAAACAAGATTTTAGTGGTTGAACAGTAAGAAATACATATCAAACTGGTAGCCCTTATTTCTAATCAGTAACAAAAAAGTATCTCTCTGGTTCAAAAAGGTTGGCGACCCCTGGTCTAGTGCAACCTAAAACGAGTACTAAAATCCATTTGGTAGAATACAAACACATCATTTTACCCTTCATTTTTTTGCCGAGGTTTTTGGGTACTAGTAGCAGCAAGATGACTGACAATCATGTAAGCTCCCTTTAAGTGAGGCTCATGCTATGTAAAATAACTGCAAAAATTCTACGAAAATTAAAAACCTACGAGGTTTTTCTTAAAGTTGCATGTTTGTATGGTAGTTCGTTTATTATTTACTTATTATTTAAGTCAATATTGTTTTTCTTTGAATTAATGTAGTTGTTTTTTTACCACTGGGAGGCGCTAAATAATGCACAATGTACCTTTAGGTATTTGGTTAAACAGAAGTTGATATTTTACAATAATTTTGATGCAATGGTGTGAGTCTGCATTGGTGATAGGGTGTTTTTCAAGTCAAGACAGATGAAACAGTGTGTTGCCATATTCCATCCTCATGAACTTAGCCTTCCGTAAAAAAAGGCACAAAATAATTGGTGGATGTAGGTGTGGGTTCAGGCATGCATATGGTCTTTAATTTGATTTAGGAGCATAACGATGGATTTTTATTTAAAGTCAAGTCATGTCTATTTGTATAGCCCTTAATTCTCAAGGAGTCTCAAAGGGCTGCACAGACCACGGATGATTGCAAACCACAGACGACGATTACACTATCCCCTGATCTAAAACATACACGAGAGCAAGGAAAAACTCAAAATCTCAACATGAGGAAAATAAGGAATACTTGAGAAGGGGACCGCACATGAGGTAATCCCCCTTCCAAGATGACCAGGCTGGAATGGATGTTGCAATAACAAATAATACCCCGATATTGTCAACAAGAAATATAGGTCATGCATAAGCTAGAGAATAGAAGTGTGTTTTAAGCCTAGATTTAAACAGTTCCACTGAGGTTGCAGATGGAATCTCAGGGGGCCGAGTATTCCACAACATCGGGGCCCGGATGGAGAACGCTCTCGAACCTGCAGATCTCTTCTTGGCTCTTGGGATCAATAGTAGACCAGCATTTTCAGAGCAAAAAGATCCGGACCGGAACATAGGGGGAAATTAAATCTGAAAGATATGAGGGAGCAAGTCCATGCATGATTTTGTATACTACCAACAGAACCCTAAGATCACATCTTAAGCTAACAGGGAGCCAATGCAGGTCAGCTAAAATTGGGGTAATGTGATGAAACTTTCTTGTCTTAGTTAAAAGCCTCGCTGCAGCATTTTGTACCAGCTGAAGGTTCTTCTGGGGAGTAGTACAAAAGTCAATTCCATTGAAGTTGGGAAAAAGTTTAAAATGTCAGTAAAATTAGAATAGAATGACTTGCAAACCTTTTCTAACCCATATTTAAATGAATACACCACAAAGACAAGATTATCCATGTTCAAACTCATAAACTTTATTTCCATAAGCAAATAATGATAAACTTAGAATTTTATAATTGCAACAAGTGCCAAAGTAGTTGGGAAAGGGGCTTCTTCACCATTGTGTTACATCACCTTTCCTTTTAATAACACTCAATAAACGTTTAGGAAGTGAGGAGACTAGTTGTTGAATCGTTGATAGTGGAATCCTTTCCCATTCTTGCTTTATGTACAGCTTCAGCTGTTCAACAGTCCGGGGTCTCCTTTGTCTTATTCTGCGCTTTATAATGCGCCACACATTTTCAATGGGAGACAGGTCAGGACTGCAGGCAGGCCAGTCAAGCACCCGCACCCTCTTACTACGAAGCCACGCTGTCGTGAGACGTGCAGTGTGTGGCTTGGCATTATCCTGCTGGAAGAAGCAAGGGCGCCCATGGTAAAGATTCTGTTTGGATGGCAACATACTTTGTTCCAAAACCTGAATGTACTTTTCTGCATTAATGGTGCCTTCACAGATGTGCAGGTTACCCATTCCTTGGCCACTCATGCACCCCCATACCATCACAGATGCTGGCTTTTGCACTTTGCGTGCATAACAGTCTGGGTGGTTCTGTTCTTCTTTGGACCGGAGGACACGACGTCCACAATTTCCAAACACAATTTGGAAAACTGACTCATCAGACCACAGAACACTTTTCCACTTTGTATCAGTCCATTTTAGATGGGCTCGGGCCCAGAGAACCCTGCGGCGTTTCTGGATGTTGTTGATGAATGGCTTACGCTTTGCAACATAAAGTTTTAACCCACACTTACGGATATAGCGTCGAACTGTATTGACTGACAGTGGTTTTCCAAAGTGTTCCTGAGCCCATGTGGTGATGTCCTTTACACATTGATGTCGGTTCTTAATGCAGTACCGCTTGAGGGCTCGGAGGTCACGGGCATTCAATAATGGTTTACGGCCATGCCGTTTACGCACAGTGATTTCTCCAGATTCCCTGAACCTTTTCACAATATTATGGACTGTAGATGATGATATCCCTAAATTCCTTGCAATTGTACTTTGAGGAATGTTGTTTTTAAACTGTTCAACAATTTGCTCACGCAGTTGTTCACAAAGAGGTGAACCTCGCCCCATCCTTGCATGTGAATGACTTAGCTTGTTCGGGTCTCCCTTTTTTATACCCAGTAACAACTCTCACCTGTTGCTAATTCATCTGTTCACCTGCAAATAGTTGGTTGATTTCCATTCATCCACTTTCTGAGTAGTTATTGACACCTGTCCCAACTATTTTGGCACGTGTTGCTGTCATCAAATTACAGAGTTGATGATTTTCTCCCAAAACAATAAAGTTTATGAGTGAAGACAATAAATATGTTGTCTTTGCTGTGCATTCATTTAAATATGGGTTGAAAAGAATTTGCAATTTACTTGGATCAATTTTTATTTGCAATTAACACACTTTCCCAACTTCATTGGAATTGAGTTTTGTACATTACAGTAATTTAAACCTATATGTTTACTGCCAAAATCCCCCCACCTCCTCTACTGTCCTCACAAATAAAATATGAAATTTCCGGTTTGCTTTGAGCTCGGTCCCTTAATCAGGTTAAGTTATCAGGCTAGGGTTGGATTTTTTTAGACCTGATCATGTAACAGCATTTGTGCTTTTTTTTTTTTTCAAAATAAATTATACTTTTTGTTTTTCACTTTTTGTTTCCCTCAATACTTTCCCCCAAAAAACATTTAGCATTTCCAAGTATGCCGTATCCTTTTCATTCTAACCCCTTTATGTCCGGTTCTGATTTGCGGTGTAGTGGGACAGAACACAGCTTATAACCATCTACGCCACAACTTAGACCTGCTCTGAACCGGTCTAAATACAACTTTTTGTCACTAATTTGTGAGTTGTGCCAGGAATGTGTGAAAGGAATCTACTGGTCCACTGACCACAACACCCAAGCATACCATGCAAAAGAGATTTAGGGTTAGGGTCACTGTTCCCTTTAAGCTGCGCGCGTGCGCAATTGCGCACTGCTCGCACATTCTCAGCGCTCAAGAAATTTCTAGCCAGCGCACAAAAATGAGGGCTCAAAATTACTAATTAAGAAGCGACTTAAGTCAAAGTTACAGTGCATGAAGGTAAAAATACACGGGTTCCCCTGACGTGTCCTAAATTCGGTATTTTGAAGTCGAGTCGAAGTAGAACAAAGTTGAGTAAAGTTAGTAGAGTTTGTCGAGAACCGGCTTCTTCGGCTCGGCTCACTAAAAGGAACTCTTTCGGGTCCTGAACGGCTCTTCGGGTTGTTTTTGCTTCTTTAATCCCAAAATGACCAAATATTATGTAAAATTATGCACAAAATGACTTAAAGGATAGAATAGAACAAAAAAGAAAAAAATACCAAAATTAAAAAGTTGTGAAAAGCTGAGAAAAAAAGAAACAAAAGGAAGAGAAAAAAGAAGGAACAATTTAGAAAAAAGCCAGAAAAAAAGAAAAGAAAGAAATGTAGGAAAAAAGTAAATAGAGAACAAAAAGAAAAAAGTAACAGCTCGGAAAAAATAAACACAATGAGATTTTTTTAAAGGAATTTTTAAAAAGGTAGAAAAAAAACACGGAAAAAAGAAGAAAAAGTTTGTGTGTGCATTCAAATAATTTCCAATTATATCAAGTCAATCTTGTTGCCAACATTGTACTTCCACTAAAAAATGTGATTAAGTACAGTTCTGTATCTTGCCACCGACTCAATAAGCCCCCAAAAATGTTAATATTATGCGACAAAATATATCAGGAAATAAAAAGAAATGAATATCTTGTGAAAGAATTGTAAGAACAAACGACGTACGTAAGCCGTACAACCTTTGCAATAGTACATGAGTCAATTCATTCAAAAGAGAAAAATAATTTTGCATTGCCGGAAACTCAGCAAAATGTAACGTGATGTCAAGTGTTGGACATGATTGATAATTAATTATCTTGCCACACTTGGGATTATGGTTGCTCACTGTTGTTTCAAGCGTTGCTCACCGACATTGTGTGAACGCTCAGACCCGTGGAAAATTACAGGGAACATTGGTTAGGGTAACAAAAAATCTACACTCCAAGCTCAAATGCATGTACGCAAATAGTTCAAATTGATGTATCATTTAGGTTTCTTTCCCATTCTTGCTTTATATGTTCAGTTGCTCCCCATTTGAGGTCTCAGCTGATGTATTTTGGCTTTCAAATGTTCTACACATTTCATGATAAGCTGGAGTACAGCTGGCAAGGCAATATTGTATTAACTAGTTGTGTCTTTGGCTTGGCACAGCAAGTTCTAACTATCATTCTGAGTTGTAGTGACAGACTGTGTCGTGTTCACTGCCAACGGTTCTCTGAAGTGTTTTTGGTTCTATTTGGTCATTTCCTTTGCAGTGAGCTTATTTTTGAAGTCGTTTACTTCTGGATAAGCTTTTTTTAGCCGTGGGGATAAGCGCTTTATTTGTGGCCATGAAAGCAAAATTTGTGAGCGTGCGTGTTCATTTCGGACTAATTAAAATCTCCCAAACAATGTTGATAGCTGGGTAATATTATTCCTAGGAATGCACATCAGTATAATGAGGCCATTGTTACTGGGTCTTTTTCCCACATACCAAGAATCACGTTTATTTGGTTAGAGGGGGATTTTGCTGTTTTGAAACGGCCAGCAAGCATTTGAATGTCGCTTTACAGCACCAACCTTAATGATGAGATGATACTGTAAACAAACCCATGTTAGCCAAGGGAGCTATGCTGGTCGCATGACCTTCTCGCAAGGGAGTGTTGAAACCATAAACGCAAAATATTATGGTTGTAAAGAAACTAAAGTTGGAATGTGCAATAAAATTCACTGTATATAATACTTCATTTGTCTTAGTGCTAACGTTTGTTTTTCATTTTTTTACATTATCTTCCTTTAATGGGACACAGCGTAATATTTCACCACTAAAAACGAACGCGGCATTGGATCAGGAGGTAAAGCGCTCGTCTTGGGATCAAAAGGTTGCAGGTTCGATTCCCAGCGCCTCCGTGTTATATGTCGAAGTGTCCTTGGGCAAGACACTGAATCCCTAATGCCCCTGATAGCAGGTACTTGCCTTGCATGGCTGACGCTGCTATCAGTTAGTTAGTGTGTAAAATGGAAAAGTGTGAAGCACATTGTAAAGCACTTTGGGAGGTCTCCATTGACTTGAAAAGTGCTACATAAATGCAGACCATTTACAAAGTGCAAGGCAAAATATAAACTGAAGGGACTCAGAGTAACCAAACTGCAGATTTTCTCTTCTCATATTTTTGCCCAGTCACATTGTTTTTTGGTTCTTTATGGTACCCTTAACAAGAAGAAGGTGGGAAACCATGTCATATCCCACTATAGGTGAACCTCATCTTTTGTATATTAAATACAGATTTCTCGACCTACAAGTATTTTGAAACAGATTAGAATAGAATAGATTCCCTTGTCACCAATATATATATATAAACCAAGGACGTTACCAGTAGGTACAGTAGATTCTCAGAAAACAAACAAGACCCAGCATTCATAATAGGCATGCTCCGAAGGCTGTGCAATTGGGCAAATTGTTCAAAGGGTGTGCTGTTGACTGTATAAACTCAAAACTATTTTGTATTTCCACAAAAATAGTAGGATTTAGCACTCCAAATATTTAGTTGCATGACTACAGTTTTTTTATAACTGCTTCACATCTGTGTGGCGTAGAGTCAACCAACTTGTGTCAACTTTCCGTTGTATTTTTCACTCCATGATTGCCTAATAACATTATAAAATTCATTTACATTTCTTTTGATTCACAAAGAGCATTTTTTATATTATCCCGCAAGGTTTCGATTGGATTAAGAGCTGGAGATTGGGCTGGCCAGTCCATAACATTCATTTTATTGGTTGGAACCAATACTTTACTCTTCTAATGATGTCTTTGGGGTAATTTTCTGGTTGAAACACCCATTTCAATGGCATGTTCTCTTCAGCATAAGGAAACATAACCTCTTCATGTATCTTGACATACACAAACTGATCCATGATCTCTGGTATGCGATAAATGGGTCCAAAACCAGGGAAACATGCCCAGACCATTACAATGCTTCACTGAGGTTTGAATTCCGATTTTGGGGGCTGTCTCACACACGGTCTATTCGGGTATCTGGAATTGTAAATGTCATGTAAAAGGCAGTAGGTTGCCAATGGTATTTTGTCCTGTATCTGTTACCATCTGCAACCTCTTCCTGTCTCTTGCTGTGCAGCTTGAGTGCCACACTAACACAGCATAGGTCAGTAGGCTCTCTATGGTGTAGCAGTAGAGGGTCACCAGCAGGCTTGTGTTCAGCTGTTCCTTTTGGAGCTCTCTCAGGAAGTTTAGGCGCTGCTGGGCTTTCTTGACCAAGGCTGTCAAGTTGGACTTACAGGATAATTTCGCAGAGATATGGACCCAAACCTCGCTTTACACATTTGGCTTTGATGTACAGGTGGCCCGGAGTAGAGCTGTTTCTCTGGAAGTTCAGGATAAGTTCCTTCGTCCCAGACATGTTTAATGCTAAGTGGTTAGTTGCACACCACCCACCCAGGGTCAGGACCTCATCCCTGTAGGTCTCTTCATTCTCCCCTTTTATCCTCCGCACCACCGATGTGTCATCAGCAAATTTGACAATGATGTTCCCTGGGTGGGTGGGGATTCACCCGTATGTGTAGAGCGAGTACAAGAGTGGGCTCAGCACACAGCCCTGTAGCGGGCCAGTGTTTAGGGTGCGAGCAGTTGAAAGGTAGTGGCCCAGTTTCACCTGCAGAGGCCAGTTGATTTAAAAGTCCTAAATCCATGGGTCGTGGATGATGGGAGCCCCTGGCTGACAAGCTTGGGGATCAGGATGTCTGGTATAACTTCTTAAATATGCACGGTTATATGATAATTCTTGAATTTTTGCTTATTATTCAAATCAATACTATTTTTTTAACCAATGTAGATAGATAGATAGATAGATAATTTATTCATCCCCGCAGGGAAATTCACATTTCCAACAGCATCCCTTCGCTGAGAACAATACAATAATAAAGCAAAAGGAATACAATATACAAATACATAATGTGACGTGCTAACACCCACTGTAGCGTGTTGTGTATAGTATTTAAATAGTGCAACATAAAATACACACTGCAATAAAAGTACGGTAATATGCAATGTAGGGGATGTGGTTTAGTGTGGGCCTTTACTCCGCCGGGTGGAGTTAAAGAGCCTCATGGCGTGAGGAAGAAAAGATCTCTTGAGTCTGTCCGTGGTACAAGACAATGACAGCAGACTGTCGCTGAAGCTGCTCTTCTGTCTGGATATAATGCTGTGTAGTGGATGTGATGAATTGTCCAAGATTGACCGCAGCTTTTTCAGTGCCCGTTTCTCAGCTACTGTTGTCAGGCTGTCCAGCTCTGTGCCCACAACAGAGCTCGCTTTCCTCGCCAGTTTATTGAGACGAGAGGCATCCTTCTTCATGACGCTGCCTCCCCAACACGCTGCCGCATAGAAGAGGGCGCTTGCCACAACTGTCTCATAGAATATTTTCAGCAGCTTTTTGCAGATGTTTAAGATAAGGTGATTGTGTAATTGTAATCCTGTGCAGTCCTTTGAGAATTTTCTGTGATTAAGAGATATATATAAATAAATGTGACTTGTCTTGACTTAAATGCCATAACACTGTTAAAAACACACAAAAGGTTTAAAAAGTTGTAGTTATTTTTACAACTATGTGCTGCTAAATATGAATAATAATACTAATACACAACGTTCCTTTGAAGATTTACGTAACCAGAAGTGAATCATTTAAGATACCTTTGATGCAATGGTGTGATTATGTATTGGTGATTCAATATTGAATTTGATGATCTGTTGTTTTTTTTATTATTATTATTATTTTAAGATCAATTACTGACAGCTGTAAACAAAACGATACAGCGATTTTTTTAATCATCCCATTGTTTTTTCTGATCATTTTTGGTAACTTGTCCATTCTACCAATAGGCAGTGTTGGGCGCCTTACTGAAACAAAGGAAAATTGTTACAGCTATTAGTTACTTGACTTAAAAAGTTATTCAGTTACCCTCCAAGTTAGCCACATAACAAACGAAATAGAAAAAAAATTGTACACCAACCTGTGGAAGCAGTGAACCCTTCATATCTTTTGGCTTGGGCAATCTTGCGAACTTACAAACAAACACTTAGACAAGACACTCCATATCCATTTTCTCTCTGAGCTACACACCACTCAAAGATCTCCATTTCTGGGTATTATCCAAGACGTTTTCTTTTATTCCTCTTGGAAAAATAATTTTACAAATAAAATCACCAAAATTCGTCGCCTTTGTTCGATTGATTTCCTGTTGGTTCTTTGTTTCTGTATCAGCCACACCCCCCCACGTGCTGCCTACCATTCTCTACTGGTGTCTCACAACCAAATATGTGCATATAAGCTGACTTCCTGTATTTTACAGTATTTTATAGTTGTAAATTTGTCTTAGATGTGAGTATATAAGGTAGGGAGAATATTTACTTGAGGAGGAATTCAGCATCTTTGTATTCTGTGCTTAAAATGGCATGACCATAACTGTATACAGTTCTTTTTCTTAGGTAAATACAAACATGCAATGATTATCTCTGTCGGATTGAGGTATGTATGTGCAAACACAATGCAAGAGTACTCAACAATCAGAGGAGACTTTAATTATTGATCTGCATTCATAAAATGACGGAGGAATGTAGTAACTCATTAAATAGTAACGATAGTAGAGTTGCAATTGTATTGATACTACTCGTTACCGATAAATGTAATTGCATTCCTTAAGTCCCAACACTGCCTATCGGAATGTTCCCTTTTTTTTATTTGTGGCTTGATGAACAACCATCACAAATGTGAAATATGAATTACATAAGCGTGGAAGGTTACAGACAAGTCAAAGGTAACGATGAATAACAGATCACAAGATACACTGTTGGTAACAGAGACCTGGCAGTAGACACAGTGTTTGTTGTTGAGGCATTTTCCATGCTGACAAGCCTGCAGCACATCCAGCATCATCAGACCTCATGTGCTTCTGCAAGCTGCCTCTCATTTTTTCAAATCAGCTATTTATGCTCTCGTATGTTAGATCAGGAGGCTTCTTCTAGTACTGGTAACAAGGAAACCAGTACAGAGCCTCCCCTACTTACGAACGAGATACTGGTCGAGTGCTATACTTTGGAATGTATGTTTAAGGTTTATATAAGTATGTGTAGGGCTTGTCTAAGTTTAAGTAACCTGTATTGTTTTGTACTGAAAAATAAACATTTAATAAAATAATATTCTTTATAAAGATAAATAAAGTGAAGTTTAACTTACTTTTGGAAGATGGGCTTCAAGAGTTAGGGGACTTCCTCCTCCGTGGTAGAAAGGGGCCGAAAAAAAGCGATCCAACCATTTTCTCAGCCGCATCAAGCTTTCTTATTTCACTTTCATTCGCCTCTTCTTTACACCTTACGCGAACCATATTGAATAGATGCACGAGATATTAAACAATAAAAATATCAAAGTTCTTAGCGCTTTGGAGATACAGTATAGAATGTTTTTCACATGAACTAGGAAGAGGAAGCAGATTTCTTCTTCGGGGTGGATGCTGGGTGACCTCTCACGCTGGTAACACCAGAATGAAGCACTTTAGTACTTTCCTGTATTCCGAAAAACATGCACGATACAAAATCTAACTTAACTTATTTTTCGACATCCAACATTTTGACACATTTGTATGTGACGCTGTTCGTTACTCGAATGTTCGTAAATAGGGCAGCGACCGTACAACCCGTTTTCATGTGGGGGACTGTGTTTGGGGACAGTGAAATCCTTGAAATTCCTTGAATTTGAATGTTCTGTTTTCAAGCATTGAAAACTGCTTGAATTTTAGGGGAAGCGCTTGTAAATGATTGAATTTTTTATGAAGTGCTTGTAAATGCTTGAAATGAGTGCGCTGTTCCTTAATTACGCGGACACTGCTCTGTTGTGGCTTTGTTTTGCCATTGCATTTCTTCCTTCTTCATGAATAACAGCAGCCAGCGTTAGTATGGCATTGTCCTTTGAAGCGCCCAAAAGGACAGGTGCATACTACACCTAAACAGGGCACTATGAAATGTGTATTAGTGCAGAGATTACGGATCAATTATGGACATTTATTATGGGCCATGCAAAAAAATGAAGGTAGCGTTTCCGAGTGGTAAATAAGTGCCAAATTATTTATTTCAATCTTGGGCTGGGCTAGATAATATTGTCAGAAATTAAACCGGTCTGTGGTTCAAATGACTCGCAGTCTTTACAAATGGCACGAGATTCTTAAATGAAAGACGAGAACGGCATTGTGGGATGTAATTCGGTCATTCTGCACTGAATGAAGGGAACAGCATTTTGAGAAATTGGAATATTGGCTTGGAAAGTTCTTAAAAAGAGCTTGAATCTGTCTATTAAAAGGTGTGCAAAATCCTACCCCAAAAAAAACGTCCTGGAGGGGTGCCACCAGGCTGTACTTGCTCAAGACACACCACAGGAAGTGGTTCCTTAAGGGATTTGTGAACTGTGAACAATACAATCCAGCATAATAATGATTTCCTGTTGCCATGTTTGTTTTTTAGGAAAGAAGAAGTTGCGGTCATACAAATAGTTTGTCTTATCATCGTCCTTTCTTGATCTGGTCCCTTTTAGATTGTGGGCTGAATGTACACAAACAGTGCTCCAAACTGGTTCCCAGTGACTGCCAACCGGATCTCCGGCGGATCAAGAAAGTCTTTAGCTGCGACCTGACCACCCTGGTCAAGGCCCACAACACGCCGAGGCCCATGGTGGTGGACCTCTGCATCCGGGAGATCGAACACCGAGGTGAGATGGCACCAAGCTCACATTTAAAGACGTTTCATAACACGGGTCGATGTGTTGCAGGTATGAAATCAGAAGGTCTGTACCGAGTGTCGGGCTTCTCGGAGCACGTCGAAGAAGTGAGGCTCGCCTTTGACCGAGGTTTGTCACCCGGGCAGCGGACTGAATGGAATGTTCGCGTGATTGGGGGAAATTCTTCAAAGTTTTCAAATTCTTACGTCACATTTTTTAGCAACCAAGTCGTTTCAACTTCACACCAAGTAGGCCAATTTGTAAGCTGTGAGACGAGATATTTTTGTCAATCATCATATTTGATTGATTGATTGACATTTTTAACTTTTTTACCCTCTGTTGATCCAAATACACGGTTACAATGATATCAGAATCAACATTTTTCTCAAACAATTGAGAAAAACTGAAAGGAAAAAAGCTGAGAGGAAGAAGCTGGAGCTCATCCTGGTGCTGTCCCCTTAACGGTTTAAACACTTTTTACATTGATGCTTTGAGGAAACCAAATGATTATAACCAAAAATGAATCACATTTTATCATCACTGTTATATACGCTCATATCCAATTCAAGATAAAACACTCACATAATACACAGATAACCAAAATCAACAATATATGTACAATTTGTTCCCTGTCCCTATTCAAACCCAGTTCTGTCACTCCCCTGTTGTCAGTCCGTCTGCGAACCTCTGTGTACTCTGTGTATACAAGGCAAGCCTTTTTCGACCCTGACTCCCATCTGTCCCGTTTTTGCTCCCGTTTGTCTCCGGCTATGACCTGTTTTGTTCCCAACTACGTCTACTGTCCAGTTCTAGCTTACTACTCGTTTCCGACCCCGACCACGCCTTGCTTTCCCAGTCCCGGCCACCGACCAGTTTTTTTTCGTTCCCTCACACCGCCATCGCTCGCTACGGAAGATCCACTTCCTCGTTCGGATCACAATCCGAGTACGAGAGCGACTTGCTTCCCACGTCTGGCGAACACCGAATCGTGGGCGCAGCCCTTCCTCTTTCCTTCAATAAAACTTGTGGTAAACGCGACGCAATTGGGTCCTGTTTCCGTTCTGGTCCTGACAGTGCGATTGAAGTATGCTGAGAAAAAAATAGCCTCAAAAACATATACACTGATCATAATTATTTCACGCATTATTGCTAAAAGCTAAACTCTTGAAATCTGATCAATAAAACAAAATCATGTAATCAATAATAAGATATTGAAATCACTTCAATAGAATATTTTTTAATTTACAAAATAATAATAAATCCAATAAAATTTGGCAAAATACCAGCAATAATACATTTTTGATACTATAAATAATAAAATAAATGTACACTATTTTATGAATCATGAATATTGAGAAGGTTCTAAAGTAAGGGTGGGCGATTCTTAGAACTTTTGTAACAACCCGATACAAGTGAATAAAGGGTAGTATTGATGGATACCGATCCGATACTTTTTGCATGGAAATGTCACAATTGTTGAATAATTGATCCGATCCGATTACTTGGTTCATATCGATGATATCAATATTTGGCTCAATCCGTGTCACAAGCCAGAGACAGAGACAGGACCCAATAGCGTTCGTTTTACTCAGTTTTATTGAGAAAGAAAGCAGTGCTTGCTTCCAGGATCTGATGATCGTCGGACACAGGTAGCTGATGGCAGGATGGCACTTCTGTGTCGAGCGAGGATAGTCGTGGGCGGCAGGAAAGCTGGTCGATAGCCGGGACGGGGGAACAAGGGCGGTAACGAGTCCAGAAAAAAGGTGGAACACAAGTATCAGCCAGGAAACAGGGCAAAACAGGTCGATGGCAGGGACGGAAGAGCGGGGCAGAAACGGGTCCAGAAACAGGTCCAGAAACAGGTAACAGGCAGGAGAAAACGGCAGAAGATTTTCGGAAGGTACAGAGCTTGCCTAGCTGAAAGCGTAGGTTCGCAGGACGGTCTGACAGCTTCCTCTTGGAAGCCGGGGGTTTAAAAAGGGTCAGGGAACCAATCAGCGACCAGGCCTGTTGGCGCCAACGGGGCATTCGCAGGTGCCCTGAATCAGCAAACATGACAATCCGCTTATCCTTACTCTAAAGGTTACTGCACACGAAAATGTTCCTGATATCAGATATTTTTCAATACTCAATTTTATTAAGAGCTGTGCGGCAATAATTTCCGTTTTTCCTTTCAGTTCGGATATTTCGTATCCAGCACGCCTTAGAACACACTTTAATCTTGGACTTAGTATGAGACTCAGTATTGTTTGACTGTTTTGCTATTTTTCTTGAAGCTAACCTGCCACCCACATTATTGATTTACTGTAAATGTATTTACCTGCTATGAACTATGGTTTGTTTGTTTGTTTCAACTGGATTTCATGACTTTTGCTCTTTAAATGCATCAATGGTTGTCTGAAAAATGCTGTATGAATAAAATGGAGTTGAGTTAAGCTTCGGTTAAGGGTACAGTTATGCATTGAGCTAGAGATGGCAGGTTAGGATGAAACAGTATCAACTTCCTAAATGCATCTTGATTATTTTATCAAACAAAATCAAAAATTGCTCATCCACAGAAGGTCTGAAAGCTGATATCAGTGCCAGTGCCTACGCAGACATTAACATCATTGCCGGTGCCCTGAAACTCTACTTGAGAGATCTCCCTATCCCTGTCATTACGTTTGACTTGTACCCCAAGTTCATTCAAGCTGCAAGTAAGTTCTATACCTCTGAGTGGTACCACCCATCGAGATCCTTACTTCTATTGTTTTCGTGCAGAAATCCCGAATGCTGAATGCAGGCTGGAGGCCGTCCACGAGGGATTGCTGCAGCTTCCGCCGGCTCACTATGAAACTTTACGCTACCTAATGGGTCATTTGAAAAGGTGGGACACAAAACACAATTTCAACACAATTCAGAATAGTCAAGTCAAGTCAAGTCATTTTTATTTGTATAGCCCTAAATCACGAAGAGTCTCAAAGGGCTTCACAGATTGTTACACTATATTACACAAACTATTTTCAACCGACAAGAGGAGTAGGTTATTCGTATGCAATGGAGTAGAAGTGAGTTTTAAGTTTAGATTTAAACATTTCCACTGAGGTTGCAGATCGAATAAGAAACTACTTTTTATTTGGACAGGACCAAATTTGACTCAACATTACTGACATCCGTACTGCTAGAATTGAATTTTTTGCAGAGGTTTTCAATTACAGAACTGTATTTTGAACCACAAAAAACATCACAATGCAAAGAATACATTCTTATCATAATATCAGAAAATGTTCATTTCAAGTATGATATTTTATTGGCATCATATAGACGTCATTGGCAAAAATGTGGCGTAAAAATGATTTTACCCTCCTTTAGCATGTAGAGAAGTCCAACTTTGTTGGCGATAGAAAGCATCTCCATCTGCTTTTTGGTGTTTTTGTCGTTCCAGAGCGTTTTGCTGACATAATGGCTTTTAGAGAAACTCGAAATTGAAAAAGATTTACCTATGTTACAGGTTCAATTCGTTTTATATACGTCTAGAACATAGACCGCAACGTTATTGATGCAAAGTCTGACGCAGGCAGATAAAGGGCGGGGCAGCTGTTCAGCCAATCAGAATGTAGAGTTAAAGTCGCGACCATCCGCCAGGTAGCGAAACTGCGAGAATGCATGTGTTAAGTTTAAAGTTTTGTAGACACCTAAAGTGTTTCTGTAGTTCTGTGGTTAAAACATTAACCTAACACGCAAAAAGTACCTGGTTTGAGACCAGGTGGAAGCATATGTTGGACTGGAGAGGGATGTGCGTCACCAGGCTGTACTTGCCCAAGACACACCACAGGAACCCATGACACTACAACCCCCAGCAAAAATTATGGAATCACCTTGGACAAGACCTCTCACAGAAATTTTATTCTGTAGAAAAAACTCAGATCACAAACATGAAACAATCGTAAGGTCCTTCCAATGTGCAACTCCTTGGCATTCAGAAACACTGAAAGAAATTGAGAATGGTCAGTAAATGTTACTTTTTATAGAGCAAGTGCAAGGAAATAAATATGGAAGGACACACCTAGTCAATTTACTTTCCTTAATTGGGTACCTGGCTTGGATTACGTTTGCTTGTTAGTCAGCAGTTAAAACAGTGCCGTTATCACACCTTGGAGGGCTCTTGGACTAAGTGGATTGGCAAGAATCATGGCTCCAACAACAGAGATATCTCTTGAGACCAAAGACAGGATCGTCAAACAAAACGGTTACTCTACTTGTATGGTTGCCAAAGCTGTGGGCTGTTCACAATCAGGTGTGTCATGCATCATGCCACAGAGCAAAAACTGTTAAAGAATTCCTTGAGGAAAGACACCTCCAGTCAATGTCGTGGCCTGAAAACAGCCCAGATCTCAACCCAATTGAAAATCTGTGATGGAAATTGAAAAAAAATGTTTACAACAAGTGTCTGACCTGCCAAGATGATCTGCCAACTGCAATCAAAGAGATTTGGCACCAGATTGATGAAGAATAATGTTTGTCTCTCATCAAGTCCATGCCTCGGAGACTGCGAGCTGTCATAAAAGCCAAAGGTGGTGCAACAAAATACTAGTGATATGTTTTGATTGTTATTTCTTCGTCTATTTTTCATGATTCCATATTTTCTTCCTCAAAATGGAGTAATTCCATATTTTTGTCTCTGTGCTTTTTCTATAAAAGTAGCATATACTGACCACCACAATGTATTTTAATTCATTTATTTTAGTGTTTCTGAATGCCAAGGAGTTGCACGTTTGAAAAATGTTATTATTTTTTCATGCTTTTTATTTGAGTGTTTGTCGGAGTGAGTACTTTTCAGAGACTCATGATTCCATACTTTTTGCTAGGAGTTGTAGTGTTCAAGGGATTCAACCAGCTCGACACTCAAAATAAGGAGAGTATATATCAATGGATTTTGAACTTGCAAGAGAAACAGAGAGAGGACCCTTGAGATAAGAAAATTCCATTTGTCTTTTCACCCGCCCTTCCTGAGCCTCCTCTTTTTATTAAATCTTCAAGGTTACAAAAACAGATCAACCCTACAGGGTGTGGTATCAAAGAACAGCAATGGTGTCCAAACAACAAACAACAGTCAAACTAAGAAACGGTCATCCTATGAAATCTCCTTTGCATTCGTCCAATATTAAAAACAGAATAAACTATGCAAATAAATGTCAGAAATGTTACTTATTTTATCTTCAACTAACATACCTGGCAACCTCCAGGGCTCCATGCCCTTACAAAATGTTGTATTTTCCCTTACAAAATAATCTTACACCATATTTTTTTTCAAACGTGTTTATTTATGTAGTTTAACATGTTGTATTGTACATGTGTTTCGTTATATCATAAATATTGTTAATTAACATTTTGTTGTGAGATACCGAGTTGCTCAACATGAATGAGGTTTATTATAAAAAAAGTTCAAAAATGAAGGAGCTTGGACGTTCACTGTAGAAGGAAAAAATACATGCAAATATAATTGATTAATTAATTAATAATACATTCTCTTATTCAAATTATGAATTCATTTTCTGCATTAAATTATTGTTGGTAATATACTGATTAAAGGGATAAGCACAAACCTGTCTTTTTTCATTTTCTCCTTTTATACTAACTTCTTTATACAACAATAATGATTCGTAATATAATGCATCAAAGCAAGTGAGCCGTTTGAGAGCCGGCTCTCTTTAATGAGTTGAGCCGAAAAAGCCGGTTTTCTAAAAAGAGACGGACTTCCTTTCACTACACAACTACCACATAAAATCCGATGTTTTTTAAGATCACATGTATTTCAAATTTACTCAATCAACCCCGCCTGTTGTTTTCAGATCAGAATGACTTACGGCGTTATAATTCAGGTTCGGCCATTGCGACTCGATGATTCTATCCAAAGAAAATTCAAAACTATGTTGTGATGTAGGCCTACTGCTCTGCTTTCGCTTTGTTCACGTGTGATCGGAATGATGCATGATGGAAAATCCCCTGGCGGCAGACGCATGCGCACAGTAGCGTCAAACCGCTCGCTTCGTTTGCAACGAAAAAAAACGATACCGAGATAGAGGCTACCGCGGCGAACTCGTTCGACTTGATTGATTTGCCCTTTCATGATAGTCGATGTATACCAGGTGGTACCCATAATTGACAAATTTGCGTTTTACAGATTTTCTTGTACGTCGTACACGTCTTAAAATGCATAATAAACGCACTTTGTACGGCAAAAAACGTACAGGTTGATAGGAATGAGCTAACGTTTTCAATATCTTTTAAATGCAGTTCATGTGTTTTTCCCCTTTTTTGTGGCATACCCCATCCAGAGTAACAACATTCGAAAAAGAGAACTTGATGAACTCCGAGAACCTGGGCATCGTGTTCGGTCCGACGCTGATGCGGCCTCCGGAGCAGAACGACCTGACCACACTGAACGACATGAGGCAGCAGAAGCTGGTGGTGCAGCTCATGATCGAAAACGAAGACGTCTTGTTCTAGCTGATGTATTCCGACGACCGAGAAGGAGACGAACGGAGCATGACCGTACGGGTGTCGCCGTTGTCTCGTTTCTGTCTGTTTCCGGGTGCAGAGACGCTCTCGTTTGATTTAGCGCCCAATCGGAAATGTTTACAGGTTGTGCCGTCCCCCTGCTGGCTTCCATTTGAAGAGGATTTTATGGAAACAAAACGTCCCTTTTTTGTGTGTGTGTCAAAAAAAGTTTGTGCAGTGAATCAGGGTTGGGTAGGGTTACTTTAACTGGATTACTTTCAATGACTTTTGGATTACTCCAATACCAAAGATGCTAATAAAAGACAAAAGAAACTAAATATGAATAAAATGAATAAAATGATGACTCACAACACGTGGTCAGCTTTCTCTCCTGGCTTTGATCTCTTTGATCTCCGGCAAAAGTAACATAAAATGCGACAGAAACAAAATGAAAATAAATCCAAACAGCTTGCCAACCTCATTTTTGCCGTTCTATGTGTTCCGTTACTCCCCAAGCCTGCACAAAATTTAGTCAATTTATTCATATTTAGTTTCTTTTGTCTTTTATTAGCATATTTGGTATTGGAGTAATCCAAAAGTCATTGAAAGTAATCAAGTTAAAGTAACCCTACCCAACCCTGGCAGTGATGATTATTTAAAAGGATGACTGGAGACAATTGATGGATTCATGAAGCACTTTTTGCAACGTGTGTACAGATTTGTTTTGTAAAGATGTTTATTTTTGTCTTTTTACTCTGAATCATGTTGTTTTGTCACAGTAATATATATATATATATATAAATATATATATATATATATACAGTTGGGAATGATGCATGTTTAGTTAATAACTGGAGAGATAAGAGAAATAAAAGCTGTGTTAAATTAATGTGTTGTGCTTTTCTATGAATAAATTCCAAATCGGTTTTGAATGATATCATGGAAACAAAGTTGCACTTAAAACGTAGGCAAAGCCCGGTGGTTATACAGCCCTACTTACGATGTTCCGGACAATTGTTTGTAAGTTGCTTCACTACTATATTTTGTATGTTGAAGGTTTATATAAGTATGTTTAAGACTTGTATAAGTAACCTGTATTGTTTTGTTCTCAAAAATTAACGATTCTTAAAATATTATGCTCTAAAAAGAGGAATAAAGTTAAGTGTGATATACTTTTGGAAGAAACAAAGCGATCCAACCCTTTTCTCAACCGCATCAAGCTTTTCTTATTCCACTAGACAAATACGTGTCAGTACAAGGTCACCAGTCACTGAAATACCTCATCTCACATATCATTGGAAAGCTTAAACTTTTGGGATTCAAGATATGAGGAGCATTTCAAAATATAATTATCAGAGAAAAATTAGTCTGAAACAAGATACCCAAACATAAATAAAGCCTGCGTGACTCCTGACCGTCTTCAACTTCTTTGAATCCCCGCGAAAATGGCTCTGTTACATCAAAGACAATCCATAGAATCCAACAGTGTAAAATATTTACTCCAAAACACACGAAAATACCAACAGATGAACAAGAATCCTCCTTGAACATTTCTGCTTCGTTGCACATTGCTTCTTGTAATCCATATGTTCCGCCACATTGTTTCAGTTTACAAACAAACAGACTCGTAAATTATTCCCAATATGGTAGTTACGCTCCCCTTTCGATTGTAGATAGATAGATAGATAGATAGATACTTTATTCATCCCCGTAGGGAAATTCGCACTTCCAGCAGTCTACCCCGTTGTTTATTAACAGATGAACATGATGCCCTAGGGGTGCTTGTAGCGGAGTGGATGACGTCACGCCAGTCCAAAAGTTCGACATCCCTGCGGCAGATGGAAAACTTTTCTTTGTGAAAATCCAGGGATACACCACCTCGTGTTAGCAAGTCCGCCTCCTCTCCGATTCCCCCCGGCTTTCGTGTCTCTGTTTAGCGGCGTTGAAGCCGGACAGCTCCGGGTAGCTCCGGGTGGCTACACGTTAGCGTCCGGAATGCTAAACGTGAGCCACGTTTCCGCAAAACACAGCAACTGCGCTCCCTGTGCGCTTCGATGTTTTCCACCAGCACTCGATGATCTTATTTGGTCGTGAGTTTGCATTTACCATGATTACGGATGGTACCGAAGACTTATAACGCCGCTAGCCGCTTCGCTAGCTCCGGCTCTTCTTCCACGATAGGCCCCTTCATCACGCCGGCACGAGAATTCTTCAGGGCAAGGAGTTGAAATTCCTTGAATACACGCATTTTTTGTGCGCTAAAACCCATGTCCCATAGGATAGAAGTAATCCATAGCGTAGTTGTCAAAACGGGAAGAAAAAAACACCGAAGATAGGAGCAGACAATAAAACAATAGGGCAGCTGCTGGAAAAGGCAGCCGCTCGTGGCAGCGCCGCTTTGTCATTAATTTTCACCTTTTCCGTGATGATGGTCTGTTCATGCTAGTTTTATTCATGAACAAAGCACGAAGTAACATTAAACCTGCGTCTTCCTCGACACATATGTTGCACTCGTGTCACTCTCACTTTTACTGCTCGGGCGGCCCTGGTGGCCATTAGAAAAAATGCATTTATTAGCCGCATCATTATATAAGCCGCAGGGTTGAAAGATAGGGAAAAGTTGCGGCTTATTGTCCGAATTTTACAGTCACCTAAAAATTGAGATTAATAAACTACACAACAAAAATGTGTAGCTTTGTAAGAAAATAATTTAACTTTACCCTACTTTTTGTGTTACACAGGTCATAAAATGGATCGAGTCTGTAAATTCTGGAACGTTTTTCTCTACGGATTTTGGAGTTTCAGGGTGCAACCTCACAACGGGTGTTGTGGCAAATCCTCAAAAGCATTTGCACTTGCATATATAGAAATAGATTTGCATACATGTCTACATTAACTTACAATACATTACTTGCTTGTGGGAAAAGGTCGGGGTGACCTCGGTTGAAGATACCGTTACCAGACGATTAGAGTTTACCTTGAAGATACCGTTGCCAGACGGCGTGCAAGGAACGGTCACGTACTCATACGGCGTACACGGGACTGGTCACGTACTCATACGTGATACAGGACCGCCTTTTGGGGTGTACTCAATCGAAGCCTAATCGTCACTACCAGCTTTAAATACATTGTCATGTTCCTAGCTCTGTGAGATCTTTATTGACGCATCAATAAAGTGACAATCTCCCTCCGTAACGAGACTGGCTCCTGTCTATTTCTTTTATCCACTTATGAGAAGACTTTCTCTCGATTATCGGACCTCCAATTTCTACAACATTTGGCGCCGCAACGTGGATTGGCACTAATTAAGTAAAAAAGAAAAGGGAAAAGACTTCTCAGTGGAACGGTCTCGAATGAGCGGTTGAGGTAAGGAAGATTTTTTTTCTCTCCTTACTTCGGTTTGCTTGTGGAGATTCGTGGGTGGACAGGAGCCTGTGGCGTCGGAGCTAAATTATGAAAATTCGTGCACGTGGGATTTTCCGTCTGTAGTCAGGCCCAAGTTAGGACGGATGAGATATATAGACTGAGTTGAGATTTTTATGTCCGACGGGAGTTCTGAGCTCAAAGAATCCTGTCTGTTTTGGGACATGGGCTGCCTGAAAACCTGGATAAAATGGTGCAGCGGCGTCGGTATTTGTTTATTTATGATTGTCTTGAGATCTGTGTAAAGCTGTGATAAGACGTCGTCATTTGCTAATGACAGTTCAACAATAGACTATCTATATATGGTTGATACGGGAAATATTTATTTGTTTCCCTAGTGGATTTATGATTTGGGAGTCGGACATGTAACCTTGACTTAATAAAAAGTGTGGTGCGTGGGAGATCGCCATTTTCTAAAATCTGATTTTATTAGACCGACGTTAAAAAATGAGCAGTAATCGATGTTTTATTATTAAAATACTTTCGCATAGAACAGGCGATACAGAGAATGTGTGGGAATTGATGACATGTTTTAAGTGTGGGAGATGTCTCATTCGGGAATGTTGGTGTGTGCCAGCTAGCGAGGATTGTACGTGTGTGTTTCTGTCTGTGGATGTGTGTTCTCCCCCGCCCGGCTAGCTCAGTCGGTGGAGCATGAGATTCTTAATCTCAGGGTCGTGGGCTTCGCTGAGTGATTTTTATTTCAATGGCAGATAACATCGCTTGCTTAAATGTGATTTCTCTTTATTTAAATAATAACAGTCATTAAAAAAATGTTACCAATGAGCGAACGTTACTGCTTTTATATTTAATATTAAAAAGAGGTAATTATATAATAAAAATAAATACAAGTAAAAGTGTCCTAAACGTTTGTTAAAGACCCTTTTGAAATGTAATATTTATTTGACTGTTTATGCAGATTATATTCTGTATTTCTGTAAAAAAGGAAATAATATATCTTATTTTGTACGCGGGTGATTTATACGACGCTGTGCGGAGGAGAACCTTTGATGTTTTTGTCTTTTCTGTTTTTGTTTTGTTTGGCGTTGGGTGTGGAGTTATGGATGCATGGATGAATGATGGAGTGACTGCTTCTTGGTTTTTGTGGGTTATTAGCGCAAACCGTTGGTTCTTTTTGTCTTTTTTGTTTTTTGTTTTTTGTTGTTTACCCCCCTCCTTACCCCCACCACTCTGTCTATCTCCGTGTGAGTTGAGCTCAACCGTGTGTATTATTTTCCCTTTACTTTATGTGACGTTATGTTAAGTGGTGTCATAAATAGAAAAAATGGAGGGATTACTTAATTCGTCAAGTCAAGTGCTCCGTTTGCGTGTGGCCTTTTGATTTGTGAGATCTTGTTCCGATAAACGTAATCAGTATATGGCAAGCATTTTCAAAATACAATGAAGAGCAGATTACTTGATCTTGAGGAAGACCATGAAAAATTTAAGAATTTAATTGCTAAGGTGATGTCTTCATTCATTCATTCAGTCATTTAACCTAGACTAAACATCCGAGTTTGTAAACATGACCGATTTAACAGGATTTGGAAGTCAGACGATCGTTGAAAGGGCCGAAGATGGACAGAAAAACGAGCAAAGAACAAACAAAGACGTTCACTAATCCATTGTCTGGCCGCTTGTCTACAGAAGGGTCGTGGGGATACTGGAGCACATCCAGGCTTTCCTCAAACAGTGCTGATTGCAGCCAGTTACGAGGAGAAAGAGGTAGACAGCTGAGCACCAAGGTCAGTCTGGTACTGATAAGCTCACGAAAACATTCCGGCGGCAGACTGCGAGTGAACGTCACAATGGACTGAGCCAGACGGCCAAGGCCGTCGACAGGGCGGTGATAACTAACAACACAAATCTGCTTTGAATCACGCTAGAATCTTGTTGATTGACGTAGTGTTTACAAATCTGAGGAATATTGATACGTTTGGGTTGTGAATTATTTTATTTTTAACACAGAAATACTGCTAAAATTGTATTTTGAATCTGCTTTCCAGGAAATCGGTGATTGTGTCTCCAGAGGAAAGGAGAATAGGTAACAGGGAAATACCTTTGACTTTATATCAGATAAATTTGTTTGTTCTAAAGGTTGTGAAGGGCATCTTACAAAAACTACACATTAAACAATGGTTCCATGGGTGAATTAGGTACAACCCACTACAGTACTTTCATTTATAGATAAACTCTTCTGCCATAACAAAGACATTAGAGGTATCTTCTAATAAGTTACTTTTCATTTGGTCATGATACAATTATTTGTTCATGAAATTTGAACTCTTCAACATGATTTATGTGTTAACTTAGTAATCGCATGAGTTAGAGATTATGACATTCTCAGTGATAGTTTTTAAAAGCAAAGGTAGTCCAATGTTTTTTAAGGTGACTGATTTTGAGTTGACTTAAACTGTAATTTCTATGGGATAGTTCGAACTACATTGAAAATTGATGTTGTTGTTTTGTCTATTTCTTTGTCATCTGAATGCATTGAAAGTACTTAAAAACACGGAAAACCCATGAGCTTCGGGGGGGACTTCGCCCCACTAGTCCCCCCACCGGGGCACTGCCCTGGACCCAGTTGGGGGCCCGCGCCCCCAGACCCCCACCTAATTTTCAGGTAATTTCACTTTGGTCAAATCACGTCCCTGTAACAGGCAGACCAGCACCGCATCTGGGCCACTTGAGCAACTACAAAACACTACAAACTGAACTGAGAGACTGAATGTGACAATTGACGGCTGTCATCTACTAGCTGGTTAAGAGACAGGAGTCCAAGGTCGAACAACCATTTGAAAAGACGTCCCAGGGGATCTCGTGTACATCAAGGTCGACGAAAGAGGAACCATCCGAGGCGCGAGGGACCGTACACCGTCGTGAGGGCAACGCTGGCCGCAGTCCAGGTCGAGGGCTCACGCTGCCACCCAGGGGTCATCATTAATTGATTTTTGGAAGAAAAATAATGTTTAAGTGCGAAGAAATTAAAATTAATTTTTTTTGCGGCAGGGCCAATTGATGGGTATTTATTGGATTTCTAGCCATTAATTGGTAATTTAATGGTATACTAGCCGTGTCAATATGGTCGAACAAACTGGTCCTTTAATCTTTACTTTTAGTACAAAAAATATCTTCTGAGTTATTGGTGATCACATCAGCTACCGTCATGTTGGGGCTTGTTTTATAATTATAATTTGTCGATTCCTCCTAAATTAATATGCGAATTGTCGGAACACTAACTGAGGTTAGAAGAACAGTGAATGATAGAACATTCACGCCAACATTATCATGCGCAGTGAGACACCCTAGTAATAAGAGGTTTTGCTATTTATTACACATTCATTTATGAACAAAAATGTGTACAACATAGAAACATCGGAGAGAGTGAAAATGTTAGAGATTTTCATTAGATGAAACGATGTGGGAAACAAATTCGCTGTCCCAGAAGCGGTTGTTAGAAAACAAAAAAAGTTGGGCTTCTAGGCAATTTGTTGACAAGGTTGAATTTCGTTTCTCATAAAAAGCTGGGCCTTATAATGGGGGAAACACGGTAGCTTACGCGTGCATGCACTGTCCCGATTGTGCGTATATGTGCCCTTGACCGCATACGAAATGCTCGCGCGGCGAAAAAATTTGCACGTTTGTTGACGCAATCGACTAACAAAAAACCCGGATAATTTCGCAATTAATGGGTCGCAAACTCGCAATAGTTGCTAATTATTTAAATTTTGCAATAAATGGATTTATGAATTTAAGCAACCATTCCATTAATTTTTCGCAATTAATGGCATTGATTTTTCACCAATCATTTATTGCTGACCCCTGCTGCCACCGTCAACGAGACCAAGCAAGATCAACAGGGCAGTAACGTTCAAATTAGGAAAACAAGATGTGGATAACAAAGCTGTGTGTGATAATAAATTGTCTGATATGATTGTTACTAGGAGCAGAGCTCGAGAAATCGCAGCGGCGAATGGAAATTGCGGTTCCGAAAGTGCAACCGGAGATCCAAAAAGCGACGCTGCAGACCATGACGCATCCTAGGGACAGCGGCCCGGTTAAGTGTGACACTACTGTATAACATGCCAAAACGGTTGGTGATTTGGAAAGTACAAGTACACTTTACCTCATGAAGGGCTCACTGGCCCTGAGGTAGATAAGCTCTAAAGTACCAAAATCAAAAACATTACAGGAAAAAAGAAAAATGTGAGATGTGACGAAAATGTGTAAAATATAATTTTTAGAATATGGTTTCATAAGAGACATGCACTCGAAATTTTTTAAAGGGACAGTGTGTATAAATTGACCGCAAGAAGTCTTTGCACTGTGGAGTGCAACCAAAATAAAAGTGCTTAACAGGATAATAAAGGGGGGTCACAGCACCCACATAAGCACTATTTTTCACTGCCTCTAGGTGATGCTCATGTTATGTTATGGAAAACTCCAGTAACTCCAGTTTGCAATCGCATAGTCACACCAGCAATCCCTGTTTTGGATATAAATTGCTAAATACTTTATAAGAAAGCTAATTAAACGATTTAGGTTCACTATCAAGACATTTCTAATAAAAACTCGCAGGAAAAAACCTTAACCGACAACGAAAGTTTTATCCAGAAGCTGTAGCAAAGAAACTCAAAAGTTTTGATTAGGTAAGTGTTAAGGACTATAAACAGGACATGCGCATTTTGCTCCATTGCACAGCGCCCGTGCTAAAAGTAAATAAAGAAATCCTGCAAAAATATAGCCTCAAGTGTACTACAACCAACTTCGAAAATCTTATTTAATCTTATTTAGTAAATGTTATAAGATACTACTGCAGGAATGGTTGAGTTAAGTGCAGAGCGGACCTGAATTCAATCGCGTAACGACCAGTTACTTTATTTAGCAAAATTGTCCAACACACAGGGACAAAACAAAACAAAAACAGGCTTACAGGCAAACAGGAACTCAAACTAGGAATACTCATAAAACAGGCTTTTACTCAGAACAGGCAAGCCCTTAAGAAGGACACATGCAAGTTAGACGGTCGCCACAGCGACCATGCTGGACATGACAGAAATACTAAATACTTGCACAACTACAATAACACAGTTGTACCTCTACTTATACGTTTAATTGGTTCTAGCGGTAAATATGGAATGATGAAACAATTGTAAATCGAAACACATTATCGATTTGAATCAATTGGATTGAAACGGGATTAGTCCGTTCCGAAAGCAAACGAACCTTGTTGAGTCAACTGCAATTGCCCTGAAGGTATACTGATGTTCAGTAGAGGTTCGTACATAAACAAAATCTAAAATAATATGTTTTAAAACTAACAATATAAATGTGTTAGAATAGCCAAGCCCAAGTCCAGACATAAATAGTGTTTGGGGAAAGATCTGAAAAGTGGTGTATCCAAGCGATCACCGTCGTACGTTTGGGAACTGGGGAGCGGTTTTGTAAGGAACAATGGAAAAAATAACAAGGAACAAAGGGCTAATATTTCAGTTTGATGTGCAAAGCTTACACAAAGTAAATAAACAGGAATTAAATATAATGAAATACAACATCATAATTGTAAATGAGAAAAACTGGATGTGTCCCTAGGCCGTGACGACAAAAGTTTGCCCACCATTGACTTAAAACAATTGTTTTTGGGACGATAGACTGGTGGTTAATTGCGCTTTTAATGACTGATTTTTTTTAGGTTCTTTTAAGAAGCAGAATGTTGGAAAAATTTTAAGCTGATTGTAGGCGATGATGAAATAGGTTGGTAAATTCTCTATAGAGCGTGACGTCTCGTTTGGTTTCATGTTATAGTCGTCATAGTTCCATTCCACTCCTTGTAGTTATTAGTATCGATACGACGACACACACACACACACACACATACTGCTGTCGTCTTAATAAAACTGAATCGTCTCTGCGCAGCACAACACAGTAGCCACGATCACACTCTCAGTCCACTCTTGGCGCCCATTCTCAGTCATCCCTCTTCTCAGAGCGCCCTAAGCCTTGCTTCCTTGATTGAGTAGAAGGACGTGTATAAATAGTGCAATTTGCGATAGAAGACAAGTTTGAATTACTGAAATTCCGGGTATCATGGGATGAGTCAGAGAAACGTGCAACCAGTCGGAGTGCCGACGGACTACCAGAAACCAAATATGTTAACGACAGTACAGACTAAAGTTAATAATATACTAAATAATAATACTAAATAATAATGATAGGCTAAACCTTAATGTGACGATACAGACAAGAAAGGTTCCGACACACCAAAGTCCAGAGAAACCTACACCCACGGCGACAGCACTAAAGAGTGAGGTTACAACGCCGACAGCCAAAAATGAGTGCACGGCCAGTACGTAAAATTCGGGAAATTGTGTAGAAGAGGAAAACCGTAACCCTAACTCGGTAGTTGTGTAGGCGCATGGTCTCAATGTGCACTGACTTAATTTGACTAAACAACTTAAATTTTTGTGGGCCATTTGTCTTGTCATATGTTTTATGTTTGTTCAATGTGTAAATGTTTGTATCCTGTCCTATATTCTCTTTTTTCTCGTCTTATATGTTTGTTTGTACTAGCGTTTAAGCGGCCCACGTAACTGAAAAGAAAAAAGTAGAAAAATACGAAGGAAAAATGCCGCGGACGAGAGCGCGTGCGTTTTTTAACAAAGGAGAAAAAGGAAGCGAATTTAAGTGCACAATGCAACGACAGAAACGTTTTGTTATCAACAGTAGGACCGTTTAAAAATGTTGTTTTTGGGTGGAACCGAGAGCACATCGCGTCAGGAGTCGAAAATGTTCGTTTTTTGGGTAATCAGTGTTTGACGCTAAGGGTGTACAACATAACGCATAGGGGCCTAAGGGGTTCCAATAAATATTTTTTACGGTCCAAATTTTTTCTGTTTTTTCAATTGGAAAACGATAAATTTAGGAGTGGTAAGTTTGGAAAAATTATGTTGAGTTATTTCAGATTCATAGAGGTAATGCCAGAACCACACCATAGAAAGATGGAATAGTGACAGAAAATGAATAAAAATGTTTCGTTTTCAGTTAAAAATTGGAAAATAAGGGAATGTGAAGATGAGGAAAAATCCAATTGAGTGAATTAAATGGAGTAATTTGAGAATGTAAAGCATTGTTGTACGAGAATAGTGGAAGAGCGTGAGTTAATACTTTTTTTTCATTGAATATGGAGGAAATATTCGTTGAATGGAATACAAATGAGTAAGATGAATCGTTGTAGATCAATGCACGTCGTTTTCAAATGAAGTAGGTGGAGCTAGAATAGTAGATTTAATTGGTTTGGGAAAAATAAATAAATAAATTGGAAAATTAAGTGAGATGGTTATATGTCAATTTCCCATTAAACAAGTGGGCTAAAAAGCACGTGTTAGAGGGCGTAGAAGAAGGGAGAGTTATGTGGAAAATGGATTGTTGGCAGAGCAAGTAAGGAAGTTACAAATACAGAAAGATAAGAGTTAGCAAAGGAAGAAATAAAAAGGCGAAAAGAAAGTAGGCGTTGAGGAAAAGAGAAGAGAGGGATATACAAGTGAAAAAAAGGAAGAAATGAAAAGGGGAAAAAGTAATTAAATGAAATATTTTTGTTGACAATTGGCCGGAGTAGAGAAAGCATATGTATGTGGACGGGTATGGCTAAATAACATCGGACAACCGAGGGTAATTCCAGAGTAATTTATAGCTAGCAATGAAATTAAGTCTGGATTAGAATCGGTGTTTATCTGGATAACTCAGAATAAGAACGCAAAATGGATTAACTACATTTATTACAACCAACAACGTTTATTAATTACATTAACGAGGCCTTTAGTGCAGTAGGAGAGCAATTACATGAGACATCTAGGATGGCCTGGCAGAATCATCAGGCCCTCGATTTTCTCTTGGCCAGTAAAGGAGGCGTGTGTCATATGATAAAGGAGGAAGGCTGTATGTATATACCTTTAAATACATCCGAAGCAGGAAGCTTCACAGAAGCACTGTCAAAGATTCGTGAGTTGAGCAATGAAGTGACAGTAAATACTGAAAAGAACAGTATCTCTTTTGATTGGTTCTCGTCTACATTTGGGTACTGGGGTGGTATGTTAGCGAAGGGGGGAAATTTTCGTACTAACTATCGTAATAATTATGTATTTGTTGTGTTTCTGTGCCATACCTATTCTTAAAAGAGGAATTCTTAAGACTTTTGGAGAACAAATGACAGTAGTGGCTAATACTAGGGTGGCAAGAAGCTCAATGAGCACAGTTAGTGATTAAATATCGAAGCCTATTCCTGAGGGAGGACAGATGACTCAACTAAATTCAAAACCTTGAATTTTATTTGGCAACGTTAATAGTCAGTCTACATTACATTAAATAATGGAGCATCTGCGGAAAGAGACACAAATGATAATCTACACTAATAACAATATCAAGTAGCACTAGGAATAACAGCAACAAATATATTGGTTTCTAATTGTGATTCTTTTGTTGGTATGTCACACTGCCGGGGAACAAGCTGCTGCCTGGGATGGTCATCGTCGCTTCCGGGTTTTTGGCTGCATGGAAACTGAGCGTGATGCCTGCTGGGATAACACTCACTCCAACATCTGACTTCACGCCACCCGTTGACGAATACGACAGTGCATGGTCTTCAAATTATGCACAGGGGTCAGGCCAAAGGCCGATGTATATGCTGTATCACTATCCACTCATCTTGAAATGTATCGACGGCTGTTACCAAAATTTGTTATCACTTATCAGTTTAATTATTCATTTACCTTTATCACGTACCGATCAACCGTCGACGGTCCACGTGTATAATACAGTATGTACGGATAAAGATAAATGAAGGGGGGGTTAGTGCATAGGTCAGATGTTTGGAGTGTTAGGGGTTTTTTCTTTTTTATTTAATGAAACATGAACAATGAAAGTTAGAGTAATCACAGCAGGCTGACCGCCAGAATTTTATTTTATTTTCGATTCGCGTAAACTCTGTCCTGTATTGATATCTATGATTGGTAATAATTTGCCACTACTCTGTATTCCTTTTCAATTTTAATTTCCATTCAAAGGAAAAAAAAAAAAAAAAGGGGGGATTATGTTGTGGCAAATCCTCAAAAGCATTTGCACTTGCATATATAGAAATAGATTTGCATACATGTCTACATTAACTTACAATACATTACTTGCTTGTGGGAAAAGGTCGGGGTGACCTCGGTTGAAGATACCGTTACCAGACGATTAGAGTTTACCTTGAAGATACCGTTGCCAGACGGCGTGCAAGGAACGGTCACGTACTCATACGGCGTACACGGGACTGGTCACGTACTCATACGTGATACAGGACCGCCTTTTGGGGTGTACTCAATCGAAGCCTAATCGTCACTACCAGCTTTAAATACATTGTCATGTTCCTAGCTCTGTGAGATCTTTATTGACGCATCAATAAAGTGACAATCTCCCTCCGTAACGAGACTGGCTCCTGTCTATTTCTTTTATCCACTTATGAGAAGACTTTCTCTCGATTATCGGACCTCCAATTTCTACAACATGGGTAACTCAACTATAGTATTATTTTAGTTAATGTAGGGGTTATTTTGAAGCCGTCGCCTTAATATGAAAGTTTTCATGTAGCCCGCATTTGTCATGATCACCCATAGGACTCACCTGTGCCCGCTCATTTGGCACGAGTTCTGATTGGCTCCCTGTCACTATTTGAACCCAGTCCTGTCTGTCCGCTGTGGTCAGTCCGTCTGCGAACCTCAGTGTATACTATGCAAGCCTTTTTTCGACCCTGACTCCCAGCTGTCCCGTTTTTGCTCCCGTCTGTCTCCGGCTACGACCTGTTTTGCTCCTGACACGTCTGTTCTCCCGTCCCGGCTTACGACCTCCTTTTGTGCCCGACAACGGCTACTCTCCCATTCTGGCTTATGACTCGTTTCCGAGCCCGACCACGCTTTGCTCTTCCAGTCCCGGCTACCGACCAGTTTTTCCGTACCTGACACCGCCATCGCTCACTACGGAAGATCCACTTCCGTGTTCGGATCCCAGTCCAAATCCGAGAGCGATTTGCTTCCCGCGACCAGCGAAAACCGGATCGTGGGCGCAGCCCTTCCTCTTTCTTTCAATAAAACTTGTGGTAAACGTCACGCAATTGGGTCCTGTTTCCGTACTGTTCCTGACAGCATGAATTATGGATTCATTTGTTACTGATAATTTCATTTTCTTATCCAGTCCTTTTGTTTTTAAGTTTTAGATTTTGTGTAGAAAATGTTAGATCGATTTGAGGAGAGTGAAATGTTTTTACCCGAGCTTTTCTTATGGACAACCCAATTTGGCCTAACCTCACCCAGACCCTAGCTCTAGCGGCCCCTGAGTAAATTCCGTTTAAGAACCTTGATTTAATGCATCAGGAAACAGAAACCAAGTCGTTATTTCTGTGCTGTGAATCCGCTATCTGATTGAATCTAATGCTTTGCCCCGCAACAATCTCACTCTTCCAGTTATTCCGGATTGCACCAGCGTGCTTTTTCTGTGGAAACATGTTCCACCGCTACATTGAGTCAATTTGTCCCTGTTGGTGCAGGTTACCTCATTCAATAAACTCCTGTCGTCCCTCAGCACAGATATTCTGAGTGCATACCTGTCAACCTGTACGTTTTTGCCGTACAAAGTACGTTTATTATGCATTTTAAGACGTGTACGACGTACAAGACAATCTGTACGGAAAAACGCAAAATTGTCAATTATGGGTACCATCCGGTAAACACCGACTATCACGAAACGGCAAATCAATCGAGTCAAACGATTTCGCCGCGGTAGCCTCTATCACGGAATGGTTTTTTTAGTTGCAAACAAAGCGAGCGGTTTGATGCGTATGCGTCTAGTGCCTGGGGATTTCCCATCATGCATCAATCCGTGGTAGTTGTGTAGTGAAAGGAAGTCCGTCTCTTTTTAGAGAACCGGCTTTTTCGGCTCAACTCATTAAAAAGAGCTGGCTCTCAAACGCTCCACTTGCTTTGATGCATTATATTACAAATTATGATGTTGTATAAAGAAGTTAAGAAAAAAAAGGAAGTATAAAAGGAGAAAATGAAAAAAGACAGATTTGTGATTATCCCTTTAATCAGTATATTACCAACAATAATTTAATGCAGAAAATGAATTAATAATTTGAATCAGAAAATTCTACTTAATTACATTTAAATGTATTTTTTCCTTCTACAGTGAACGTCCAAGCTACTTCATTTTTGAACTTTTTTTTTTTACAATAAACCTCAATTAACAAAATGTTAATTAACATTATATAGGATCTAACGAAACACATGTTCAATATAACATGTCAAACTACATAAATAAACACGTTTGGAAAAAAAATTATGGTGTAAGATTATTTTATAAGGGAAAATACGACAGTTTGTAAGGCCATGGAGCCTTCCCCAGAGTCTCTGTCATAAATTTCTCAGCAGATTTCACAAATCACAATTATTGAACTCATTAAGTCTACTGATACATTTGGGTGCCTTAGTTTCCTATTAAAGTTATTTTACTGAGCTCGTTTTGAAGAGTGTAATTTAAGTAAGTGAATGCCTTAAAACCTTTACTACGGATTCATAATAGCTCACACTGATTACATTTTACTTCAGGGAAATCATGGGGAGAAAGGGAATTAAGGTTACTAGGTTCAAGTGTGCCCTCTGGCGGCAAGAAGAGAAAAAGTCGAACTTTTGTTTTATTTCCTGGAATAAGTCATGTCAAGTCAAATCATGTTTATTTGTGACGCCCTTAATCACAAAGTGTCTCAAAGGGCTGCACAGACCACAGATTATTGCAAACCACAGACTATTATGACACCACCCCCTACTTCATGTCATGCAATAATAATGAATTTTTAAAAAGTCAAAACATATTGTTGTTAGCTGATTATGTGGAGAAAAAAAAACAAATATCCCATCTCAAAACAGTAAAATATCGTAAAAAGCTATACTACAAGGCTGATTTTTAATTCATAAAGAAGTAATGATATGTTGTCTTAATTGTATGACAGAAAAATAACTCACAATATTCTAATTTTCTAAATATCAGATGGTCATAGACAATGTTCCCTGTAATTTTCATCGGGTCTGAGCGTTCACACAAAGTCGGTGAGCAACGCTTGAAACAACAGTGAGCCACCATAATCCCAAGTGTGGCAAGATAATTCATTATCAAACATGTCCAAAACTTGACATGAAGTTACATTTTGCTGAGTTTCCGGCAATGCAAAATTATTTTTCTCTTTTGAATGAATTGACTCATGTGATAATGCAAAGGTTGTACGGCCTACAAATGTCATTTGTTCTTACAATTCTTTCACAAGATATCCATTTCGTTTTATTTTCCTGATATATTTTGTCGCATAATATTAACATTTTTGGGGGCTTATTGAGTCGGTGGCAAGATACAGAACTGTACTTAATCACATTTTTAGTGGAAGTACAATGTTGGCAACAAGATTCACTTGATATACTGTAATTGGAAATTATTTGAATGCAACACAAACTTTTTATTCTTTTTTTTTTTCTACTTTTTTTTTAATTCCTTTACAAAAATCTCATTGTGTTTATTTTTTCAGAGCTGTTACTTTTTTCTTTTTGTTCTCTATTTACTTTTTTCCTACATTTCTTTTTCTTGTTTTCTGGCTTTTTTCTAAATTTGTCCTTCTTTTTTTCTCTTCCTTTTCACTACTTTTTCATTTTGGTATTTTTTTCATTTTTGTTTTATTCCCCCCTTCCTTTAAGTCATTTTGTGCATAATTTTACTTAATATTTGGTCATGTTGGGATTAAAGAAGCAAATACAACCTGAAGAGCCGTTTAGGACCCGAAAGACCCGGTTCCTTTTAGTGAGCCGAGCCAAAGAAGCCGGTTCTCGACATACTCTTCTAACTTTACTCAACTTCGTTCGACTTTAAAATACCGCATTTAGGACACAACGTCAGGGGAACCCGTGTATTTTTACCTTCATGCACTGTAACTTTGACTTAAGTCGCTTCTTAATTAGTCATTTTGAGCCCTCATTTTTGTGCGCTGGCTCGATTTTCTTGTGAGCTGAGAATGTGCGAGCAGTGCGCAATCGCGCACGCGCGCAGCTCAGAGGGAACACTGGTTATAGACAAAAAGACCAACAAAACTTCGTTCGGGTTCACTTAAAAGAAAAGAAAATCCACAGAATAAACATCTAGAATAAATACCCATAAATAAACATTAAACCATAAAAAAAACTTGAAACCAGTATAAGTCCATGTTCAACTGTCATAATTATTCAATAGGAAGAAGGGCGAAGAAAAGGCTAAAAAAAAAAGACTTGTTTATTTGTATATAACAACTGGGAACAGGCGAAAAAACGTCATTATCACAATTTGCTTAGCCTATTCTTCACTATCAATACTTTTGACCATTTTTATAAAGGTAAAAAAATCCGGTTGCCTATATGTGATTTTGGAGATGCAAAAAATCCAACTGGGTGTAAGCACCTTTACTCTATATAGTGTGAGTATTTTGAGGGAAGAGAAAGCAAAGAATTAAAAAATGTTTTAAATATCCGGAGTGAAATTTTCAGTGCATGTCGACAGAGCACATGAATAAAAATTCACAAATCAAGCGAAGAGCCAGGTTCAGAGGTAAAAGAAATACATGAAAAATGAGAAATCTCTATAATTCAGCATGTGAGCATTGACAAAACAAATTGTTCACAGTTCGTCGTGTTGATACGTGAATTCCCTGGCCGAGATGAAACCATCTGCATCCTCGTCCTCGTTTTTGAAGATATCTTCCACCATGGCTTCGTTGTGAGTGTCATTTGGAGAGTAGCCATGTTTGGCAAACTCCTTCTCCAGGTACACTTTCACCTGTCAGACACATAATGTAACTTAAACGAGGGTGCTTTATTTGAAAGTCAACTATTTTCTCTATTAAGTATGTGTTAACTGATAAAGTTAAAACTTATATAAACTCTATGTTGGCAGAATTACTCAAATAAAAACAAGCATTAATGTAAACTAATTTCCCAAGCGGGAGATTTATTTTCTGGTGGCCCACCGGGGCCACCACTTCGGTAACACTGCCTGCCCCCGTGTGTCTAGTTAACTTTATTCACACAGGAAACAGAGAAATACACCGGAAATGCGACTTCAAAATAAAAGAGTACAAGACTGATAAACCTACAAAAGATGCAATAAGACTGATTATTGAAACCTTACTTCATGTGTGTGTGTGTGAAAGATTGTTTTTATATTTAGGAATATAAAAACAAGTTATATTCACACAGTGAATTCTGAGAAATGTTACAACCAAAACGACCAACCTATCATTAACAATGCCAAAACTGACTTCAAATAGCCCTTATGCTTTATTTTCAATTGCGCCTATTTGCTTTTATCACACCTGTTTGGGGCGGAACAAACCCCCAAAAAGATGGAAAAAGAAGAGTTCATCTGAGCGCTTCTTAGAAAAGCACGCATATCATGTGTTACTCTACCCAGTGTTCATTTTACCTCTGAAAAGTGATGGGTCCCGGGGACTCGCATGCTCAAAAATCTATGGGTCCCAACAGAGATCTATGGGTCCCCAAAATTTAGTGTTATCGAGGTTGAAATTGTAAATCGGCGACAAATATATAACATAAACCTATATATTCATTCAGTTTTAATCATCACAGTTTATTGGTAATACAAATCAGTTATCACTTCAAGATTTTTCAGTTCACAACAATATTTTACATTAGAAAAAAGAATATTGCTGAAATAATTATATTAATCTATATTCTTTTGTTTATTTTTTTTCATTGAATCGTTGGCTTCAACACACTAGTTTTCCTTGCCTCCGCGATCTTCCGAAGAATTCATCTGCCGTTTTTTTCCTGCCGGAATTATTGCCGTTGTTATCACTTTCTGCGTTACGTTTCGACTTATTACTGACACTGAAGAAATTACCAATTTTGTGTTGATTTTCACCTAATACTAACTGTTTTTTCGGAGGCATACTCATACCTGTCAACCTCCACGGCTCCATGCACTTGCAAAATACAAAAAAATCTTACACCATATTATTTTCAAACGTGTTTATGTAGTTTAACAAGTTATACTGTACATATGTTTCCTTATATCATATATAGTTAATGAATGAGGTTTATTATAAAAAAAAGTTCAAAATGAAGTAGCTTGGGGTTCACTGTAGAAGGAAAAAATACATGCAAATGTAATTACCGGTAAGTAGAATAATACATTTTCTTATTCAAATTATGAATTCATTTTCTGCATTAAATTATTGTTGGTAATATACTGATTAAAGGGATAACCGCAAACCTGTCTTTTTTCATTTTAAGGGATTGAATCCGGCCCGCGAGACAACATTCAGAGAAGCGCAAGAGAAAAACAAGCTGCAGGTTGAAATATGTCCACTTGATGTTGCCAAAGCCAGATGCTTCTCACAAAGACACTCTACTTGTATTTACTTCTCTCTCTCTCTCTCTCTCTCTCTCTCTTTCTCTCTCTCTTTCTTTTCCACCACTTTTCTCCCACTCTGTCTCTGTCTCTTTCACTCTCTGCGTCTCCCTTTTTCTCTTCCAATGTTGCTCTTAGTCTCTTTCTCTCTCTGTGTCTTTTAACCTCTTTTGCTCTAACTTCCTTTTTTCCTTTTCTCTCTTTTCTCTTTCTCTCTTCATACCCTTCGCGCTTTCTTTTCTCTCCTTCTGTCTTTCCATTTCTCTTTGGGTTTCTTTCTTCCTCTCCCTTTCTTTTCCCCCCCCTCTCACGACTTTTTATCTTTTGTTTCTCACGCTCTCTCCTTCTCTCTTTTTCTTTCTTTGTCCCGCCCTCTCTCCTTTTCCCTACCTCTTTCTCTTATTTCTTTATCTCTCTTTTTCTTTCTCTTTAATCCACTAGTCCGGCCCCCGACAAAATGTTTGTTCTATCGTGTGGCCCCTGAGTTAAATTGAGTTTGACACCCCTGCTTTAAGATGACACAAAATGCTGACGCTATCAATGAAAGGTGCTAAATTATGGTGTGTATCTTTTATAATAACTTTTAATTCAATTGACTACTATAACTGTAATTGATTGAGTGACATTTTTATTTTTTTCCCCAGGTCACCTTACACAAGGTTACAATAAATTGAAAATCAACAGATTTGATAAACAATACTAATAATGATTATTGTTGAGGTTGAGTGTTTATTGTCTCCTGAGGCCCTTGCAAAATCCAATGCGGCCTGGTCATCCTGAAAAGGGGATTACCTCATGTGGGAACCATTATCTCTGAGATCATGGGATCAAACCTTCCTGTGGGGAGTTTGCATGTTCTGCATGTGCTTGCGTGGGCACTCCGGTTTCCTCCCACAATACAAAAACATGCATGTCAGGTTAATTGGCTGGTCCAAATTGTCCCTAGGTGTGAATGAGCAAGTGAGTTGTCTGTCTCTGTGTGCCCTGCTATTGGCTGGCAACCGGTTCAGGGTGTCCCCTGCCCACTGCCCGAAGATAGCTGGGAATGGGCTCCAGCTCTCCCGCGATCCTACTGAGGATAAGCAGTGCAGATAATGGATGGATGGAACCGTTCTCAAGGTTTCTTAAATTTCCTCATGCTGAGGTTTTTTTTTTTAGCTTTTCCTTGCCCTCATGTAGGCTTCAGATCAGGGGATGTTGTAATGGTCGTGTGTGCAGCCTTTTGAGACTCTTTGTGATTAAGTGCGATACAAATAAATGTGACTTGACTGGTTACTTGAAATGCAGCTAAAATGATAGTAAACAAATCCCCCACCTCGTTCTTGGAGAGCTTCCAGTCATCATCGAGATCCATCTCCCGGAAGGTATCGTGCGACCTAGGCCCGTTGCGGATATCGATGAGCTCGATGTCAAAAAGGAGCGCACTGTTTGGTGGGATCTTCCCTGCGAAAAAAAATAAAAATAACTGTGCTTCTCGTGTTTCTGTCAGCTATTTTAAAGCTACCTTTTCCTTCTTTTCCATAGCCGAGAGATGGAGGGACGGTGATTTTTCTGCGCTCTCCCGTGCACATATTCTGCAGACCTTTGTCCCAGCCCAGGATAACTTCTTTGGTCCCGAGGGTGAACCAAACTGGATTTTTATCACCTTCCTGGCGGCTGAAATTTTTCAAGAGTGATATTTTGGGGTGCATGCGCACAAATGCACTATATGGCAGTGGTCGGCAACCTTTTCTATACAGGACCAGTTTGTTGTGCAGCAAAATGTTCAAGGCCTGGCTCAACATCAGCAGTGAACATGTTTGTTCCATCAATTATCTGCACCGCTTGTCCTCAGTAGGGTCGCGGGGAGGCTGGAGCCTATCCCAGCTATCTTTGGCTAGTGGGCAGGGGACACCCTGAACTGGTTGCTAGCCAGTCGCAGGGCACACAGAGCCAGACAACTCACTCGCTCATTCACACCTAGGGACAATTTGGACCGGCAGATTACCCTGAAATACATGTTTTTGGAATGTGGGAAGAATCTGGAGTGCCCGGAGTAAACCCACTTAAGTATTGGGAGAATATGCAAACTCCACACAGGAGGATTTGATCTCATGACCTCAGAACTGTGCCGCGGCCCCGTTAACCACTCAGCTGCCGTGCCGCCTGTACGTTTTGCTAAATAATAATAATAATGATAATGATAAAGAGATTATAACATTTATAATAATAACAACAATAATAATAATGAGCTTAAATCCACTGTGTAGTCATGCGGAACATTTAGATTTCCTTGTAAGAAAAGAAAATTATTTTTTTTATTTACCGAACTGCTTAACCTAACTAGAGTTTCCAGGGTCTTGTTTTTTGGAATATGTGAGAAAAACGGAGCCCAAGGGCAAGGGGAGGACATGCAAACTCTACACAAGGAGGCCGGTACTTGGAACTGAACTGTGTGGCGAATGTGCTAATAGCAACATACTCTTCGATTCTATCCTTTAACTTAAAACGTCTCATTGTTCCGCATTAAAAATACCAACACACCAAAGGAACCAACCCTGCGAAAAAAATGGTGGGTCTTATGTAGTCCTGGTGTTGTGTTCTTCACACATGCATCCTCCAACACCATTTTTCCATTACGGCAAATTTGTTTACAATTGCTCTAGCTTGACGTAGTTGACAGTTCTCCACGATGATTGGCTACAATAGATAGATAGATACTTTATTCATTATTAATTTATTTATTTATTTATTAATGGTAAACGTTTGTTTTCATTTATCCTTCACTGTATCTTAAGAGGGCAGGAACCCTTGTTTCCAATGTGAGTTGGATAATCTTCCAGGCTTGAGGCCCCGTTGCGGTTTTATGTATTATTATCTGTCAGATTATTAAAATAGGTCACTGAGTATGCAGTCACTATCACATGAGTTTTCCAGCTATATTAGTTTTATTACTTAATCATAACATTATTACTTTGATAATCGCATTATTCATTCAGTTGTTATAAATGCACATCATATTTTTCTGCCTATTTTATTGAAGTATTTACTTGCTGAATGTATTCTTTTAAATAGGTTCCGCAGACATCGTCTTATCATACAACCTTGAGGGTTGAGCTCTGCGCTAATCCCTTGTACAGGGACTTCTTCTTTTTGCCTTGTAATGAGAGTTCTGCATGTCAGTTTGTGCTGCATGTTCCATTTTTGCAAATATTCCTCACTAAAAGGAAGGGGAAGAAACATTCTTGCTTGCCTTTTGGTGGGAGAACACGTCTCCATCAATTGGTCCGGAGGGCACTCTTATTTTATTTTAATATTGAAACTTTGTAAGAAATGCCCTCAACTGCATTGCTTCTCGGGCAGCATGGCGGCTGAGTTGTTACCGCTCCCGTAGCACATTTCTGAGGTCATGGGTTCAAATCCAGCTACCAGCCTTCCTGTGCAGAGTTTGCATGTTCTCCCCCGTGCTTGCGTGGGTTTCCTCAAAAAACATTTCAGGTTAATAGGTTGTCGTGATTACCTAACTGGAGCCACCTGAGGTAATCAGCTGGCGTGCTGGAACGCGCTTTCCTGATTGGTGGAAGCTTTCTACTTAAGCTGTCAGCGTCCAGAGATGGACGTTCGAGTGTACTCCTCGTTTCCATGAGTGAGCCTCCAACATTCAAGGTACCCACGTTCCCTTTGTGTATTCCAAGCCTGCTTCTCGTTGCCTGACCCTTTTCTGTTAAAAGTTTACGACCTACTCTCCCGCCCCGGCCACCGACTTACCTGCTACGTTACTCGTCACGCGTTTCACCATGGAGCTGCCATTTCGTCCAAAGAGACTTTCTGCCACCAAGAGACGACGTCCCAAGCCTGCTCCACCGACCCTTGTCCAAATAAATTATAAAACTGACGCGATTGGATCCGAGTGCTTGTTCTGGTCTCTGACATAGGTATGAATGATCTGTCTCTGTGTGCCCTGCAACTGGCTAGCAACCAGTTCAGGGTGTCCCCTGCCCACTGCCCGAAGATAGCTGGGATAGGCTCCAGCTCCCCCGTGGCCCTAATTAGGATAAGCGGTCCAGATAATGGATGGATGGATGGATGCATTGCTTCTCTCCAGCTCTATTTTTTCAAAGTCCTAACACTCGGTTTTAGTCTCAGAAAACAACACGCGGTGAGACATCGTAATGACCTTTGCCTTCATTACCCAATGCAAAATCAATTGCCCACCGGTCATCCTGGAAAGGAGGATTGCCACTTGTGGTGCCCCTTCTCAAGGTTTCTTATTGCCCTCCTGTTGAGGTTTTTAAATATTTCCTTCCCTGCATGTTGGTTTAAGATCAGGGGATGGTGTAATTGTAACTTATGCAGTCCTTTGAGATATTTTGTGATTAAGGGCTATGTAATTAAATGTGACTTGACACCGCCCGACAGAAAAATGCCCGCATGTGCGAACCACATCGACTTCAATTCAAATGTACCACCTAAAAGCGCTGGGTCAAGTTAAGTCTGAAATGTAGCAGTGCCAGTGTTATGCCGAGAAATGCATCCCTGCCGAGATTTGCATCCCCTAGCTACTATAACCACTTTTACCTCGTTTTATCTCACTTTTCGGGAATGTAATGGCGAACATATGACCAAAACCACTTCGTCTTGCATTTGTTGGGAATGTAATACAACTTAAACTATTCCGTCTTTGTATTTGTTGTGAACGTAATCGAACGGTAATGCACACCGAATATAAATCACTTTTGAGAACTGTTATGCACTCTACCATAAAGCTTATTATGCTGAAATAAGCTTTATGGTAGAGTGCATAACAGTTTCAATACGAGCGATTTGAGTAGAAAAAGGCAAAATAAACATGTTACCTGCTCAAAAGAGATTTATATACGGTGTGCATTACCGTTTGATTACATTCACAACAAATACAAAGAAGGAATGGTTTAGGTTTTATTACATTCCCAACAAATGCAAGAGAAAGTGGTTTTGGTTATATGTTCGCCACATTCCCGAAAAGTGATATAAAAGTGAGATAAAAGTGGTTATACTAGCTAGGGGATGCAAATCTCGGCAGGGTGTGGAGGCTGCAGCGCTTCCGACTGGGGTAGTGTGAGGAGGGTGACGAGGACAGCAGAGAAAATCATCGGGACTTCTCTCCCCTCCATTCAGGACATTGGCCAGAAGCGCTGCCTATTCCAAGCCAAGAACATTATCAGGGACCCCTTTCACCCCCATCATGGACTGTTCACTCTGCTAGCCTCTGGGAAGAGGTACTGCAGTGTGCGGTGCAGGACCACCAGGTTCCACAATAGTCTTGTCCCCCTGGCCATTAGACTGTTAAATGGTCAATCAAACACATAGTAAATCTAAACTGCTGCTAATCTGTACATCTGTTGGTTTTGTTTGACTTTTTTGCACTACTGGCAGTTCTTTATAGCTAGCCACCCCTTGCACATCTGTTTTCCTCTGCACTATCGTACTACAGTGTTATTGTTACTGTTTACCTGACTTGTTTACCTGACTGCCCATTTTGCACATCTGGTTAGCTGCTCCTCTTGCACTCTTTGCACTACTGTAAAATACTATACATAGCCATAATTATTTAGTATATTATTAGTACTCAATACTCCAACTCAATACAACATTTTATTTATATCGGTACATTCAAGGAAACTGTGCGGGTCAGATGTATCAACATTTCGTTCTGTATACACGTGTACTAGAATGACAATAAAGTAGATCTGAATCTGAATTTCTCAGCACAACACCAGTACCACAGCATAAGGTAAAAAAATAATGGAACTCATTTTTATTTCTGTGCGTCCCGGTACCGGTCCGCGACCCAGAGGTTGCCAACTACTGCTATAAATAGACTTCATGTGTTGGGATGCATGAATGAATGCAGAAATTGAAACAGCATCAATGGCCAGTTGAAGAGTCATTGATGTTACATGAAGATGTTACCTCGAGTGAAACATGGTGCCATTGCTGTGCAAGTATCCCTCGTAATGGACAAGAAGCATGTCGCCATATTTTGTCTTGCGATGACACAGAAGAGGTTTATGGAGAACTTCAACTTTGACTTCAGGGTCTGGGAGTTTACCCCCCTGGGCAAGCATAACTCCAACCGATATTAACGAGTAAATGGAAAACAATCTCATTGCGTTAAAAGAACTCACGATTCTTCCTTTAGATGCCAATCACTTCCTTAAATCATAATCATAAACTATTTACTATAACAGTGATTTGAGTTAACTACGTGGCACGAAACTTCATGAAAACAGCCCCTGTTAAACGATCCTTCCTCCTCAGAATCTAATTGGTTAACGCACCAAAGTCCCGCCCTGTATCTAAACCTCATCATTCTATTGGTTTTCTTCTTTTGTCAATTACTCAAATCCACACCCACCGCTACGCAAATTCTCTGACAATAAGCGTTCAGACGGCTCAGAAACGTATTCCAGACATCGTTTACGTACTTTTACCAACGTAAACCCACTGTACTATATGTGCGTTTACTGTACTACGTAAATCTCACTTGGGGGCAGATACAGTGGTTGTAGTCAGCTGTACACTTAATCTTATCATGACGAACAAGTGATGAATGGCGACAAAAAACTCAGAGATGGAGGGAATTCTCTACAAGTGGACTAATTACATAAGTGGTAGGTTCTCACGCCTTATTTTGAGGTTTTAGTCGCGGTTGCGATGGAAGCTAGCTAGCATGACAACGTCAGCGTTGAGTTTGTGACAGCGTAAAGAGATAGCAGGCTAGCTAACGTTTGCTAATCACCGCCCGAAATATCACCACTTTTATATCGTTTAAAAATATCTACCGGCATTTTTTTTCAAGCTATGACTAATTTTATATCAGTCGTTTGTCATTTGAATACGTGCAGTGGAACAAAAGTATGTGCTACTTTCCTCAAACTTGTAACATTGTTTTCTCCAACTAGTTCAGTGACGTCATTTTTTAATCTGGATGTATTTTAAACATTGCTCCAGGGTGGCAGCCTCGCTGGTTTGTCCTTGATGGAGGAACCTTGTCCTACTATGACTCTCAAGAGGATGCTTGGAAAGGTTGCAAGGGGAGCATTAAAATATCCGTCTGTGAAATTCAAGGTTTGGACTTCTAATCCTTGGGCCAAGAAGACATGTGGTAGACATAACAGAATGACAAAACGATGTATTTCCTCATGCACTCATTGTACTACATTAGTAGTTGGGCTGATGACTATTTAAGTCAGATTGCTATAAGTCTTAAAAGGCTGCACAGATTACCTTTGCTACAAACATCTCCTGATCTGAAACCTACATGATTGCAATTAAAAACTCTTGGGGGGAAAAAGGCAGCATAGGAAAGTTAGAATAGAATAGAATATACCATGGGCAGCACGGCGGCGCAGTGTTTAGCGCGTGTGCGGCACAGTTCTGAGGTTGTGAGATCAAAACCTGCTGTGTGGAGTTTGCATGTTCTCCCCATGCTTGCGTGAGTTTCTTCCGGGCACTCCGGTTTCCTCCCACATTCCAAAAACATGCATGTCAGGTTAATTGGCCGGGCCAAATTGTGCCTAGGTGTGAATGAGCGAGCGAATTGTCTGTCCCTGTGTGCCCTGCGATTGGCTGGCAGGGTTGGGTAGGGTTACTTTAACTTGATTACTTTCAATTACTTTTGGATTACTCCAATACCAAATATGCTAATAAAAGACAAAATAAACTAAATATGAATACAATTTTGACTCACAACACGTGGTAAGCTTTCTCTCCTGGCTTTGATCTCCGGCAAAACTAACATAAAATGCGACAGAAACAAAATGAAAAGAAATTCAAACAGCTTGCCAACATCATTTTTGCCGTTCCATGGATTCCGTTACTCCCCAAGCCTGCACAAAATTTAGTCATTTTATTCATATTTAGTTTATTTTGTCTTTTATTAGCATATTTGGTATTGGAGTAATCCAAAAGTGTTGGCTGGCAACCAGTTCAGGGTGTCCCCTGCCCACTGCCCGAAGATAGCTGGGATAGGCTCCAGCACCCGCGCGACCCTACTGAGGATAAGCAGTACAGATAATGGATTGATGGATGGATAGAATATACCTTTATTATCATTGTTACTAAATGGGTTGAACATATTGTGACAACAAAATTGGACGTGTATCAGTATCACATTTTACTGTGAGGATAATAAACAATTTAAAAAAGATAGAAAGATAATTTACACAATATTTACACAGTACAGTGTGGGCATGTAGTGGCAGAAGATATTTACATTGGGTGTTAACTTGCAGTATGGGATCGTATTAGTGCAATATGCGGTAGTGCAAAATGGGCAACATCGTGCAAAGTAAGCATGGCATGAATACAATTATACATCTGTATGGGGTAGGATCCTTAATAAGAGGTCACACATGAGGTAATCTCCTTACCAGGATGACCAGGGTGCAATGTATGTAACAAGAATATCAACAGACAATTCACAGCCAACATAAACATATATTAACTGAAGTCATGCAAAAAGTCTAGTTGTCAGCAACGACAGGCTTAATGTCTCAAAATCTCGGCATGTGCTGCAGGTTAAAAAAAATGTGTCCTATGTTCCTTACCAGAGCTTCTGTTTGGAAAATGCTGGTCTACCTTTGATTCCAAGAGCCAAGAAGAAATCCCCTGGCCTGAGAGCATTTTCGTTTAGTTTTCCCTTGGAGATAATATCTGCAATCTTAGTGGAAGTGTTTAAATCTAGATTTAAGAAACACTATTCTATAGCTTATGATTGATGTCAACCTTATACTATTGTTTCCTGGGATTTCTAAATTTGTTACCTAGCCACTCTGGGTGACATTACATTTGAGATATCTTTGCTTTTAGTCCATTCATCTGACTCCACACGGCTTGACCTGACAATACCCGGAGAGCAGTACTTCTACCTAAGAGCCATAAATGCGGCAGAGAGGCAGAAATGGCTGGTTGCTCTGGGAACAGCCAAAGCGTGCCTGACTGACAACAGGACGAAAAGAGAGAAGGGTAAAAATGCGGGGTTGGAAGCTGTGAACCTAACGCCGCAGCTTTCACCAACAACTGAAGTTTCTAACTCTTTTCAGAACTCCAGGAAAACACAGAAGCGCTGAAGACAAAGATGTCCGAGCTCAGGTTGTACTGCGACCTCCTCCTTCGCCAAGTAAACAAAATCAAAGACGATGACGATGAGCCTGGCAATGCAGTTGAAGTAAGTTCAGGATGTTTTTTTAAAACATAGACGATCTGTATCTTTTTTTAGTCTCTCACTTTCTACAGGGTGTATTATTTGATCACTAAATGTCACTTTCTTCTGTAGTGCAACCAAAAACACGTGCTAAAAACCTCAAATAATCATACAAACTACAGAGACCAAACCGAACCATTCTTTTCTATTTTTTGCCCAGCCTTTCACAAGGTTTTTTAGGGGTACCATTAGCTGCAATATGGCTGACAATTTTATCAGCTTCCTCTAGGTGAGCTTCATGTTATGTAGAATAAATTCAAATTTGTGAGTAATGAAATGAGCTGCATTTATATAGCGCTTTTCAAGTCAATGACTTCCCAAATCTCTTTACAATGTGCTCCACCTTTCCCAGTAGCAGCCTTGTATTGTAGCCATGTAAGACGCTAACCTGTTTATTGGGGGTATTAGGGGTTCAGTGTCTTACCCAAGGACACTTCGACATGTAACACGGACAAGCCGGGATTCGAACTGGGATCCCTTGATCCCAAGACGAGCGCTCTACCTCCTGAGCTACCACCGCTAAAGTAGCTTTGATACCTGAAGATCCTAGTAAACTTTGCTCCTTTTTTGTACACCAGTGGTCTCAAACTAGCAGTATATGTGATAGTTCATGTATTTTGGCTTATCATTCAAATAAATAAATTAAAAAAAAAAAAAAAAAATATATATATATATATATATATATATATATATACATATATACATATATATATATATATAAAATTAACAAACACAGCTTTTATTTTTACCAATAGGAAGTGCTAAAACACACACTGTCCCTGTAATGTTTAAACACTTTTTGAGTTGGTAAGCTTTTCTCACTACTTTTTTTTATACATCATTACATAAAGATGGGACTCCAGAATTGCCAGGAAAGCCTACCAGAACATCCAATCTTTATTTTGATTTAATCTGAACTGCTATAAGTGGTTGCCGGTTTGCGATAAGTTCCATTTCCTGTGACCCAGTCATTGGCTCAAAAGGCCAAAATGCAAAGTTTATAGTTAAGTAGACACTCAAAATAAGAAGAGAAGACATCAATGGATTTTGAACTTGAAAGAACAGGAGAGGATCTAAATCTCTTGTAAAAGCCCTCCGCTGAACACTTTATAAAGTCAAATTGGTTACAAAAGCAGCTCGTCCGATAGGGCGTGGAAATCAAAGGATAGCAACCTGATTGGTAGATAGTGACAATGTTGTAAACAGTGAGTATTATTCAAAACGTAGAAGTGGGCAATCTCCTTTTGCAGCCGTCCAATATTAAAAAGATAATAAACATATTGTTTTCAAAAGTAGCATTTCAACCGGGGTGTATAGACTTATTCATCCAAGTCGTAAAATATCATATCCGAGTAACTTCAGATCCATGTTTTTTTTATTTTTATGTTCATTTTTCAGACTGGCATCGACACGGGTGACCTGGTGAAGTCGACATGCACCACTTTCCTCAGGACCCTGGAGGAGTGCATGCAGATTGCCAACAGGACTTTTACACCAGATGCATCCAAGCAGAGCCCGCCAGCATCACCTCCCATTGCTGCCGTCAAACCACAGAAGGTGCGTTTGTTATGCTGCCCGGCGCGTGACAGACGTGTGACTTTTTATTGCCTTTTACAGATCAAACATGTCAATCACGTCAATCAGCACCTTGAAGAAAAGTAGGTGTCTCCTCATGTAACCATTAAAAGAAATAATATTTACATGGAAAACACGTCTCAGGTTGAGAGATATGTCTGAAACGGAGGGTATGACACACGACACCGAGAACATGGATTCTGGAGGGGAAGCGCTCCATCAACCCAACGGACCAGAAAGGCAACTTTTTCAATCAGGTGAGTCCAGTTCCTCAAGGATTTGCTTTGTGTCGGGAATTTAAATAAAGTTACAACCTCAGAGATGAGATAATTCTGTGGTTTGTTTCTTTTTTGTGCAAAGAGTGCAAATCTTTCACTTTTCACTTGCAGCTCTTCCTTTTTACATATTATTTTTCAAACAGTAACCTAAACTTGACTGGTGCTTAAAATTGTATTGAGTGACATTTTTTTGTACTGTCACATCTCTTCCAAAGATGCACACGCAACCAATGGCAACAACTCCGTCTTAGAGGCAGAGGACGATCCTCATCCTCCGGCATCCCCGGATCTCTCTCAGGCCAAAGTCGATGCAGACGAAAAGACCCGATTGGCTGAGAGCAACAATGGGGACGAGCCCCATCAGGAAGCGCTTCCTGGTGCAGACTGCGCGGATTTGGAGGGTGAAGACGAGATTTTCAAGGACTCAGCTGAGCCTGAAGAGACGGTGGAAACTTTTTTCAGCACCATGAGTCACAGGTATGAACTTATGTAAACCTGATGCAGGGGCTAAACATTTGACTGACGTGGTCACACACTTCGACCTTGGGACTATTTGCAACCCTAACCCAAATGCCCTCCGTGGCTGAAACACAGATGACAAAAGTAGTATGGATAAAAGCAAATAGGTGTGGTGAAAAAAAACATATATAGAGCCTCATTAAAATCTGTTAACACACACTTAATAGAGAAAATGCTTAATCTTGAACTTTTTAAGAACACCTCAAACTAGGCACCCAACCTTTGATGTGAACTGTCGTTTTATATTAAATACTTCATGTCCCACACTGGAATTATGTGTTCTATAAAATTGTAAACTAACATTATACACACAAAAAAACTGTTGGGTCACAAATAACCCAATTTGGGCCAAGAGCTGGTTAAATCGACTGAACTTCCCGTTTCTTCTCTTTTTTAACAAATAAACCCCCAAATCAAGCAATTTAACACAAAACTATACAAAGTGGGTTCTTTTATTCCTTTGATTTATCAAAAAAGTAATTTGATTTAACCGAAAAATTGTTATTAGTAATACTTTAGAAATCAGCCCCAAAATCCATTAATTTTCTGCGTCACAAAGGTCTTGGGGTATTACGGAACACAAAACCCAGAATACTAAGTCAATATGATGAGAACAATTTTACAAAATTGAAATTTTTTGGGTCCAACAGCCTATATAAAAAAGTAAACTATTTGTATGAAATTATCCTAATATAGGTATTTTTTGTTGGGTGTAACTCAAAAAAACGTATCCTTAAATGGACAATGTGTAAAATTTAGTGCCTCCTAGTGGTACAAAAAACTTCATTCAGTTAAAAAAAAATGATTTGAATAATAGGCAGAAATACTTGAACATTGATACCAATCCAAATATCTATAGCTATTCATAGGTCGAGAATTTTTGTTTCTTCTACATAGCAGAATCAGTACCTAGAAGTAGCCACCATGTTTGTCTGCTATCTTGCTGCTCCGCTGTGCTCATTTTAGCACTGGTTTTCTGTTCGGCTTAGGCATTACAATGCCATCTAGTGGTCAATACTACAAATATTACACAAAGCACTTTTGAAGTAAGATCAAATTGACAGTACAGTGGTAAGTTTAGAGTTTTATTTATTTATTCATTTATTTATTTAAATTATTCTTACTCAGTAGAACTTAATCAAAAATCAGTCAATTTTGTGTACTTGATACAATATTATAATGCAAAAATGAATTGATTAATTGTGCTGTTGTGTCTTTCAACTTTTGTTTAGCTCTGTTACAGACTGTGAGTTGTTTGTCTAAGGCTCCTTTGGAGTTCCTCCAGTGTTTTTTGAGTATTTTTTCTGTGTATTATTGTGCAAAATTTACTAGTAGAAGTGAAAAGAAAGAGTTGCGATCAAAGACGAAAGTTGTCATGTCTCGCTTATTAAGTGTTACCTTGTCTGTATGTTTTGCTGAAATAAAATGATACATTTGTTTAATCTTGTCCTGTCTGAATCTTGTCTCCATTCCTTTGTCATCTAGATTTAGTGATATAATGCTGGATGAGGACAATGGCATCCCGACGCGAGAGTTTTTGGATTCGTGCTATGCAATAGTGCCAGTTTTAGGTAGGCCCATCGCGCCGTCGCCTTTCCTTTCATTTTCATGCCGCCGTCGATCATTTCTTTTTAAGCACTTCTTTGCTGCCGCCGCATCTGCCGTCTCTTTGGTTTCTCTTTTTTCACGCTGATTCTGTTAAACTGAAATTGATGGTTTCCAGTGTGGCTGTGCAACTCCATACACATCATACTTCTCTTTGAAGAGACAGTGTGTATTACTTTGCACTTGGTAGTGGTAAAAAAAAACTATTGATTTGAAAAATAACCACAAATACATGAACTATCATATAAACAAGCATTTTGTTAAATACTCAAAGGTTGACAAATTATCATTTATTTTACATAACTTGAGCCTCACCTAGGGGGGAGCTGACATAAATGAATGATGTTTACCTCAGGAAGCCGTCAACCGGACATCCTGTTATTACTTATATTTCATCTCTGGTTAAGAGGGCACAGCAGCGCCTGTACTTCGCCTGTACTTCCTGCCCCCACCATCCCTCATCACATTCTACAGGGGCACCATAGAGAGTATCCTGACCAGCTGTATCTCTGTGTGGTGTGGAGGCTGCAGCGCTACCGACTGGGGTAGTGTGAGGAGGGTAACGAGGACAGCGGAGAAAATAATCGGGACTACACTTCCCTCCATTCAGGACATTGGCCAGAAGCGCTGCTTATCCCATGCTAAGAACATTACCGGGGACCCCTCTCACCCCCATCATGGACTATTCACTCTGCTAGCCTCGGGGAAGAGGTACTGCAGTGTGCGGTGCAGGACCACCAGGCTCCGCAATAGTCTAGTCCCCCTGGCCATTAGACTGTTAAATGGTCAATCTAACATATAGTTAACTTAAATCTAAACGGCTGCTAATTTGACTTTTGCACTAGTGGCAGTTTTTTTATAGCTTGCCACTCCTTGCACATTTGATCTCTGCACTATTGTTACTTACAGTGTTATTACTTACAGTGTTATTGTTTACAATATAATGGTACTGTGTACCTGACTTGTTAACCTGACTGCCCATCCTGCACATCTGGTTAGCGTCTCTTCTTGCACTATCGGCACTATGGTAAATAACACAATACAGCTTTATTTATATCTGTACACTGAAGGACACTGAGGGAAACTGTGGGAGTCAGATCCATCGACATTTCGTTCTGTATACACGTGTACTAGAATGACAATAAAGTAGATCTGAATCTGAATCTGAATCTGAATCTGAATATGCGTATTGTCATTACAACCTTTTGAGCCTTCTTGAGATTAAGGTTTATAGAAATATACATGACTTGACTTGATACAGGTACCCCAAAACCCCACAAAGGCTGTGCAAAAAAATACAAGTAAAATTTTGCGTTTTGGTCACTTTGTAGTTTGTATTCTTTCTTGTGCTTTCTAGCACTCAATTTAGGTTGCATTACACTATATGCTGAGGGTCAAGAACCTTTTTGACACAAAAGAGCCATGAAAGGAACATTTTTTTTTTAATTTCTTACCATATAATTTCGGACAGAATTCAACAAACTCGCTAAAACCTTTCTGTCCAGACCAAAGCTAATTCTTCGGTGGATTATATTTCACTGTGTGACTTTTGATAATTTGATCAAATTGATGAAATAACGATAAATCAATATAAATATATCGGATAAAAAAATTCTCCCGTAGGTAAGAGTCTTGAGGCTTATTTTGACTGTCATTTTTGTCCCAAATAATGGTTTCAAGGTGCGAGTAAATTTCATTTGTAGAAATGAGACAAAATACTGTAAACGAGGATACCAATATATTTAGCTTCGGCGCAGATGGCACAGGACGAGAGGAAGGAGTGTGTATAGATCTGCCCATTCCTACCACTCACCTAAATAAAATGCTCTGATTGCTTGTTGGCATTTTGGGCTGTTTACAGTTTATTCTGTGAGTTTTCATCATTAAGTGTCCCAACAATGAACATACACTGTTCAATGAGCTTCCATATAAAGGATTCCTTAGCGGTGTACCGCCAAAATGTGGTCTGTTTGTGTGACACCTTGATTGTAAACTGTAGGAAAAAATGTAAGCTTTATATACTTAACCGAACCATCTACATAGGGTTTTAACTTCTCGAGTAATACAATTGGATTTGCTCAAACTCTCGAAACTACGAAATTGGCAAGATCCTAATTTTGTCTCCAAACCAGATGTACTCATGAAAAGAGCCAGATCTGGCCTGCAAGCCATTGGTTCCCTACTCCTGCCATACAGCAACCTTTAGTGTTAAATAATACACACTGTCCCCTTTATTCAACCTGTCTTCCAAATATGTAACCGTATAGCTATACCCCACACATCAAGGTTTAAAATGCAAAGTTTTACCGGTTTTGAGCAAGATTTTGATAAAAAAAAACTACCGCAATTTAAATATATTAAATGTTTATTTGCATAGCCCTTAATAATCACATTGAAAAAAAAACATGTTTTATTTCCATTTCTACTTGCACTAATATCTGTATGATTTATACTTCCTATTGACTGGTAACTGAAGTGAATGATTAATTTCTATATGATTAATTTTATATCCTCTCGTACTTTCACTTTTTTATTGTTTGCAAGATATGACTTTCAAATGTTTTTTTATTTTACCATGCATTAAAATATTCCATGATTTTTAAAAACGTATTCCCTACGAAATTATGTTTTTATGTTTTTACCCTCCTAACCATTTGGTTTCTGGAATCTTAATATTTTTAAAGGGACAGTGTGTAGTGTGTAATGTGTAGTGCCTCCCAGTGGTACAAAAAAAAACAATTGATTTTAAATAATGAGCTAAAATACATAAAATATCATATAAATGTGTATTATTTTAGATACTTTTAGGTCAAGAACGTTGTATTTATTTTACATAACATGAGCCTCACTTAACTGGAGCTGGCATATTTGTCCGGCATCCCGCTGCAACGGGTACCGAAAAACCTCAAAAAGAAAAATTGTATTCTTTGGTCACTTTGAGTCTCCATAGTTTATCTTCCATGTGCTTTTTAGCTCTTGTTTTTGGTTGCACTACACGATGACGCGACATTTAGTGGTCAAACAATACTGTCTCTAGCTTAGTTTGATCAAGTTTTGTTCTATAGACATTTTGAATTAGATGTATGTAAAAATGTGATCATCTATATAAGGATTTTTGTCATTAATCTTTATCATTTGAGCTTCACAGTTTCCATGAATTACTTTAATGAAGTGTATATGTCATTCAAATTCGTGAAGATAGAATAGAATAGAATAGAATATGCCTTTAATATAAGATGCACCATTTGTAATGATAAACTGGGTAAATGCAATTAAAACACAAATTCCTCACAAAAGGAAGTTATTATCGTAACACTTGCAATCTTCATGTAGGTTTATCTCAAATCACCGTTCAGATTTGCAAAAAATCACTTTTGTATAAAATAAAGTAAAAGTATTTAAGAAAACGTGTAAAACAATTGGAATTATGGTGTTAAATGGGAATTCTTTTAGCTGTAAGATGTTTTTACAATAAAACAGGATTTCATAGGTGTTTGTCTTATGAGATTTTCTTTTTTTTTTCAGTTTTCTAACAATTTAAACGATGGATATTTGTTTGTGTCCTCTCAGACAAACTTGGGCCCACCGTTTTTGCTCCAGTGAAAATGGACTTTGTGGGAAACATCAAGGTGAGCTAACGTTTGGAGCCGTTCGTTTAAGGTCCTGAAGCGATTCCAAAGTTTTTAATTTGGCGCCGGCAGAAGATCAACCAGAAGCTGATGTCGGACCCCGCTAGCTTCCCGACGCTGCAGTCCATCGTGCTGCACGAGGTGCAATCGCAGGTGGCCCAGGTGCGCAACTCTGCCACCGAGGCCCTTTTGTGGCTCCGGCGGGGACTCAAATTCCTCAAAGAGTTCCTGTCCCAGGTCAACGCCGGGGAGAAGGACATCCATGGAGCGCTCAGTCAGTACAAATTGATTAGCCTATTTTTCGCACCGGATTATAAGCCTCACCTCTTTTGAAACGTGATTTCTCATAGATATAAGGCGCACTGGACATTAAGGTGCATGGAATCGCGGCTAGAAGGCCTTGGATCCTATCCACCAGGCCACTAGGGATACAGACAACACAAGAAAAGGCATTAGGTTTTGTCTAATCATCTCACTATTTTTAGTCACAGTACCAAATTGTTGATGTTATAGGTGAGCTGGGGTGCGAGACTATTGTCAGACATCAAACCGGTCAGTGGTATAGAAAAGGTTGGGGATCACTGAAATACAGTACTGTTTCGTTGACTGGCAAAGTTTCTTTGTGGCTTTTTATTTAGGCAAGGCATACAAAAAACACATCAATCATTAATCAGCAACGGGAAACAAAGTATTTGCACAAAGAACAGCTGTACAATGAAGTTGTACAATACATAAACTGATTCTGCTGCACTGGCCCTCCAATAACATATAATACCCCACAAATTTGATTCATAAATCTTCGTAAGTATAGTTATCTAAAATATGCATAGGATATCAGTATATATTAGGATTTTTTTGTTTAAAGTCGTCATCTAAATTGTTCCATAAATGAATAACTTTTTGGATGGCACAATGGCTTTTCGAATGTTGTGCGTGACTATTGGACCTCAAAGTTATGGATTCCCTGGGGTGATGAGTGTCTTCTGCATCAAAAAAACAAAAAAAAAACAACTGTTGACTATTTGTTTAGAGTTGTTGCTTACTTGCTTTGTATACTAATAATAGGGATTTAAGTTTCACTGTATCTTCAAATGTTTCTGTACTGCATTTTATAAACAGTTTAAGAACTTTTTTTAAAGTATTTATGAAGTACACAAGATTCTCAAATAAATAGAAGGGCATCATGGGAAGTAATCCAGTCGTTGTGAACTAAATGAAGAGAAATGCATTGCGGTAAGTAATTCAGAATTCCTAAAAGATATACATAAATGCATGGCCACATGTATTCAAAACGTTTGTCCCTTACAAAACTGAGTAGGAGCAGGGAAAAAGTGAAACAAAATGTCATACCAACTTTTGATTACTTTGTGTTTCTCATTTCTCTAACATGTCTGGTACTGTAGCAAAAATAGTGTGAGATAATGAGATAAGGCTTCATTTGTTGTCTGTATCCCTAGTGATCTAGTACATAGGATCCAGCGCTCTTCCTGAAAGCAATCCGGATTCGATTCCCATTGCATCCAATGTTATGCAATTATGAACAACTTTGTCCCTAGCACCCTGGTGGTTGGGATTAGGTGCTCTTATCATTGCTATCCATTTCAATCACAGTTGCTGCCATTATTATACTAATGTGCTCAGTGTTTTATTCAGTGAACAATATTGCACAAATATGGGAATGCATTTCCAATATTGTCTCCATATAAAACATTTTGCATTATAAAGCGCACAATCAAATTTCAAGCCAATTTTGGGTTATACGGTTGCCGTATAGTGCGGACAATACGGTAGGGTTTGGACTTTTAACAGTTTTCTTTTTCAGATCACGCTTACGGAAAAACACTTCGGCAGTATCACGGATGGGTGGTCCGGGGAGTCTTTGCGGTAAATCCCAGATTGACACCACTATGCCGTGACGCCCCTAATGTTGAATTTTTGGTCTTGCAGTTGGCACTTCGAGCCGCTCCGTCCTATGAGGGCTTCACTGCCGCCCTGGTGAGGACGGAAGGTGACGAGCTAAAAAGTGATTTTGCTAGCGGAATGAAACGGGACCTCGACATCTATCTTCCTGCCATGGACAAGCAACTGGCCATCCTGGACGCCCTTTATGAGGAATACAACCTGGAATCCGATGAGGTCGTATAAAAGGAAAGGAAGTGGGCCAAGTCGCCGGAACACTACCGGTGCGGAGGTTTTTCATACAGGAGCCGTCCTCGCTGAGGAGTTTTCGGCACTAACAATGAAGTGTAGTTTTTAGAGGTCATTTTATGTACTTCAAAAGTACATCCTTCAATGTACATTCAGTTAAGACAAAAAAAGACTAAAAACTGGTCAAAAATACCCAATTTGGGTCAAACGTGCACCGATGCAGTTGGGTCAAAATAACTCAATTTGGGTCAAGCTATTCCTAGGCTTCGTTTGACACCACCTTTTGAGTTGTTATGGGGAAAAAAACAGTCAGTTCTTTATTCTTATTTCGTAAAAGAAAAATTAAAAGCTTGGTTATGTTGGGAAATATTAGACCCAAATTACTATGTTTAAAACAGTGGTACCCAACCAGCACCGAAACAAACAGGTCCCATTATTTTCGGCACCCCTTCTCTCTCCTCTTTTCTCTTGTCTCTTTCTCTCTTTCTACTTTGTATAAATACTACCAAAGAAATACGACAAAAATAAAACCGTTATTGCTACACTCGACATCAAATTACGTCATTAAAAAGTGGGCCCTAATATATCTTGCTATAATTTTGAAAAGAAAAAAAGAATTATAAAAGAAACACACCAAAAATACTACTACAGTTATACTGTAATACAAAAATACTACTACAGAACCCAGAGTTCACGAATCCTTTAACCCCTTGGGTTGTCAGAGCACCACTTCTTGTGGTGTGTATTGGGCAAGTATAGCCTGGTGGCGCCCAGGCCTTTCCAGACTGTTTTTTTGTGAGGGTAGGGGTTTAAATACTAAAAATGACAACTCCAGTAACACTACTAAGGTACTGCTACAGAAATACCACAAAAATCCGAAAGAAATGTTACAAAATAACCTTTATATAGCGCTTTGCAAGTCATTGAAGATCTCCCAAAGCGCTTTACAATTTGCTTCACCTTTACCCATTCATACACACACTCACACACCGATAGCAGCATCAGCTATGCAAGGCAAATACCTGCTATCGGGGGCATTAGGGATTCACTGTCTTTCCCAAGGAAACTTAGACATATAACACGGACGAGCGCTCTACCTCCTGAGCTATTGCCGCCCCAAATAATGGGTGGGTCCATTTTCGGCACCCCATGTTGGGTTATTTTTGACCCAAGCGTTTTAAAGTGAAGTGTCAGTGTTTTTAACCCAAACTAGTATTTTATTATTCTAACTCCCTAATGTCGCTCTGTTTTAGATCAGATATCGAATGTGCATTTTTAAAAATGATTATTATGTTTTATTCTTAAGAGGGACCAGCCAGGAGGGCTCAATACCGCAACACTTGAGAAATACATGAACACGGCATTGAACATTCGGACATTTAGTTCGGAGTATTTGTTTTTCTAGATTTATTTATTTTATCTTTAACTTATTAAGATGGTAGTTTCATCTCATTTGTACTTCAAGAGGTAGAGTAATATAGAATGAAGTGAATCAAAATTCTTATTTGTTATAACTTATTACTTACGTGCCAGTGAGATTTGAAAAAAAGAAGTATATTATACACTTGCACATGCTTTTAAATATGTTACAGGCAAATAAGTTCTGTTGTACATATTTGATTGTTTTTCTATGTATATGGAAGTATTTGATATATATACTCAATAAACATAACTCAGTTGTCCTAGTGTCCACCTTTTTTAAAACCTGGGGTCCTTTACTCAGATTACAGAAGGGGGCGCTGGAGTTGAGGTCTGGGTGAGGTTGGGTCATAACAGCCTTGCCATAAGAAAGGTCCAATAAAGGCATTCCACTGATTTATTTATTTTTTAACACTAAATAATATCTAAAAATTAAGAATAAGGTAATCTCTTGTAAATAATGAAAACAAAACAGCAAATAATAAAGACTTAAGGAACTAAATATGTGAGTGGAAAAGTCTAACAGATTTTGCTGGAAAAAAAAGGATCGTGCATCCTTTAACCTTCAGTTCGACAGCAGTGATTTCCTCCCACATCCTGGAAGCCCCTCGCTCCGCTTTTCACCCATTCATTATCTGCGCCGCTTATCCTCAGTATGGTCACGGGGGTGCTGGAGCCCATTCCAGCAATCTTTGGGCAGTGGGCAGGGGACACCCAGAACTGGTTGCCAGCCAATCGCAGGGCACACAGGGACAGACAACTCACCCCATGATTCACACCTAGGGACAATTTGCATCGGCCAATTAACCTGACAAGCCCATTGGATGATTTAATCTGGCCCACCATAGATTTCTGAGTATGCCCAAAAAAAAGAAACAAGTTTCTATCAAAAGTTATGATTTGTTTTTAATTAAATGTGAACCAAATTCTCTCTTTGTCCGCTAGAGGGCAGCAAAAGATATACTCTCAGCTTTTGTAACCCCGGCCAAGTAGTTTGATCTGATATAACGTAAATTCTGGACAATAAGCCGCTACTTTTTTCCCAAACGTTCAACCCTGCGGCTTATTCAGTGACGCGGCCAATTTATGTAATTTTTCTAACGGCCGCCAGCGGCGCTCGAGTTCAAGGCACATGACGCAGCTTACAAGCTAAACGCAATCGAACAGTCCGTTAAAGAAGGAAACAGAGCTACTGCACGCAAACTTTGCCTTGCGAGCGTGTTTTTGATTAAGGGAGCGTGGGAAGACGTTTATATTATCAAGTCTCTTTCCCATACTAAAGGAGGACAACTTTGATCACAACAGGTCCTAGCCACAGGGCCAAGCAGCGATCAGTGCGAAAGCACTGTTCAGAGCAAGCTCTTCATGTATGGTAATTTTTTTTAACAGACTCTTTAACCTTAGTGCGAGCGTCTTGTTAGTAGCGTTTTGCTACCCTTCACAGGCACGGTTTGGGATGAAAGTTAAAATATTATTATTAAAGCTTTGAAAACTCTCTCGGTGTACCGTCTTTCTTTGTAAATATGTGTAACCATGTAAAATATGTATTTGCAACTGTATATTTTTGTCATGTATTTATTTGTATTTATTTTGGACACTTATTCTGATAAGTCTTGCACTGACCAATTAAAAAGAAGGGGCGTAATAGACGCAGGGGATGACGGCAAGAAGGGACCGGTAAAGGTGAGTGTTTGTGGACACGGCAGACAAAGATGGATATATATTTTTCCCACCCTTACCTTTGGAAATATACACTTTTTTACCTTGGATTACTTTTAACGGGACCTGGACTGTGCAGGTCTGCATCAAATTTTAACTACCGGTATCATTTTCCGTTGATTTTGCCAGCTGTGGTTCTTAAACTGTGTACTTTATTTTCTGTTTTAGGACTGTGTATTCGTATTTGGCTATATTTTTGGAACTTTACCAGGCATGGGTTAAGTGGCCGTGTGGCTAGGACCTTGACTCAGCCTCTTGGCTGGGAGCAAGTGTCCCAGCCTCTTGGGTTTGTAGTGTATTATGATTTGACCGATAATGGATAATTGATAAAGAATATAGAACAATAAACCTCTACAAAATCCCCCCTCAGTTAAGATCGCGGGGCACAAAGTAGGATTTGGGTTAATTTTATGATTGTGTTACGTGTTTTAATGTGGGTGTAAGTACAAAAGCGGTTATCCGCTTAAAATGTGGTGGGTGTGGCTTATAATCAGGTGCGCTCTATAGTCCGGATTTTACAGTAGTCTTATTGCCCATGCACTGCTAAAACTTTTATTTTGTATTGTTTTATTATTTTGAAACCAGCACAACAATTAGAATAGAATATAATATACATTTATTATTATTATTGTTACAAAATGGGTTGTACATATTGTGATAACGAAATTGGACGTGGTACTCCAGTATCACATTTTACTGAGAGAATTTAAAAAAAGAAAAAGATAATTCACACAATATTTACACGAGAAACACAAAATTAAGGCAAAACTAAACATTTTATCATAGCTTCATCTTGAGTTTGTATAGGTAGTGAGTTGTTTCAGGTGTAAAACTGCATTTACACAACTGTTAAAAAGAAATGCCGAACATTAAAATCATTCTTTTTTCCTATTCTTTGCAGATAAATGGGTTATGCTTGGAAAAGAGCCCTTGTCATCCAGGCTCAATATTGAAAAATACCAAACAATACTGACAAACCGGTAAGCTAAACATTTTAAGTTGACATTTTTCTAATGAACTAGCCTACTTGTGAGCAGAAAGTCTGAATCTGGCCCTAGAGCCGAACTGGATTCCCTTATTTAGAGCCTGCTCAACTGATTAGCAAGGATGTAGCTTGAAACTCGCAGGGCCGAACTAACGTTCATCTCATTAAGGCGTGGGTTGCCAACTTTCGTCTCGTTGACCGCAAATGGCCCGCGGTCTTCAGTTTGAGACTCCTGTTTTTGCCCACGAGTGCATTCAAGTTTAAAATAGCGTTAAAAGGTTTTGACACACATCCCCCTCCGTCTCCAGTCCAGAAAACGAATCTTCGCTTGGGATTTAGGAGAGACTGACATCGTAGAACTGCGGTAATAGAGTTAGGCGACGGTGCTGAGCGTTTCGCTGGCCTGCAGCCCATCGCCGGGCTTGCATCAGCATCTCCAAACTTGACACTTGAGACGCGACTGACGTGCCGGGACCAGAGTCGGGTCTGATTCTCGTTTCGGTTCGACACAGCAGTTTGCGAGCGCTTGCTGACAAAGTCGGAATCGAACTTGATGGACGTGCTTCCGAGCCGGAGGCCTGTCCTCAGGGGCCATCCATCAGGGAGATAGACTGCTGCCAACACACACAAAAGAAGGGAAACTGCTGCTTTTTTTGCCCCTGGGTTTATCGTTGCATGTATTTCAGAGCTAAAGTCCCTCTAATAAGGATTTGCCACTTCCTGATTTCTGTGTTTTTTGCACATTTATCGCTCACAAAGATTAGACCATCAAACCAATTTTAATCAAAAGAAATACAAATTGCAGTTTTTAAACCTAGGCCTATCTGGCCCTAAGTGAAAAAGTTATTGTCCCCTCCTGTGACTAACCTCAGTTTTAGAAAAGCTCAGTTCAATTCCACAGGCCACACTCAAAATGACTGCCACCACCTCTGTTTAATCAAGACATTAAATTAAATCTGTTAGACAAGGTGAAATCTGTTACAAAATCTCAGTAACACAATTGACATGCCTTGATCTAAAGAAATTCTAGAAGAAAAGTGATTTAAATCTTTCGGTCCAGAAAAGGTCACAAAGCCATTTCCAGCGAACCACTGTCAGAGCCATTATCCACAATTGGAGAAAACCGGGAACAGTGGCAAACCTTTCCAGGATTGTTCGGGAGACTATGACTCCAAGAGTGCGGCAGGAGCACATAGTGGGGGTTACAAAAGAATCTCGAAAAACAACGAACTGCAGGCCTCGCTGCCCTCGGTTGAAAATTTGAATCCTTGGGATAGCGGCAGAGTAACATCTGATTTGCGTCCATTTCTTAAGACAATCTTGAATAAACTTTTCTTTTTTTATCTATGTGGGTTTTTTTTACGCCCAAACAGGCTTGATAAAAGATTAAAGCATCAAGCCACAATGAAAAATAAAGCATAATGGCTCTTTGAACTTAGTTACGCATTGATAACATATACTTGATAGAGAAAATATGTAACTTTCCATTTTTTAAGGACACCTTAAACTACACACCCCACCTTTAGGGTCAGTGTTCATAACTCCACTATAAGAAACACACTACCCAAAAAATGACATCCATGGGAGAGTTCCCAGGCAAAAACCACTGCTGTCACAAAAGAACCCGAAGAGTCATCTTACATTAACCAAAAAGCATCTTGATTATCCTCAAGACTTTTGGAGCAATATTCTGCGAACTGATGAGTAGAAAATGTAACTTTTTGGAAGGTTTGTAGCCCGTTACATCTAAGTTAAATGGCACAGCACTTGACAAAAAGGATGAGATTGTAAAGCGTGGCAGTGTGACGGTCTGGGGCTGCTTTGCTGCATCATGACCAGGGGGATTTGCTGTGGTTGACGGAATAATGAATTGTGGTTTTTACTAAAAAAGGAAAAATGTTTGGCCGTCAGTTACGTCAATTTCAAGCGCTCTTGGATTGTGGAGCAGGACAACGATCTGAAACACCAAGTTGTAGAGAAAATTGCTTTGAATCATATTTATTTGGTTCAGTATCTAATTAGGTCAGGGGTGTCAAACTCATTTTAACTCGGGGGCCACACGATAGAACAAACATTCTGTCGGGGGGCGGACTAGTAGATTAAAGGGAAAGAAAAAGAGATGAATTAAAGAGGAAGAGGGAGGGAAAAGGAGAGAAGGCAGGACAAAGAAAGAAAAAGAGGGAGAGAGCGTGAGAAACAAAAGATAAAAAGTCATGGAGGGGGAAAAGAAAGGGAGAGGAAGAAAGAAATCCAAAGAGAATTAGAAAGACAGAAGGAGAGAAAAGAGAAAAGAAAGCGCAAAGGGTATGAAGAGAGAAAGAGAAAAGAGAGAAAAGGAAAAAAGGAAGTTAGAGCAAAAGAGGTTAAAAGACACACAGAGAGAAGGAGACAAAGAGCAACAAAGGAAGAGAAAAAGAGAAACAGAGAGTGAAAGAGACAGACATAGTGGGAGAAAAGGGGTGGAAAAGAAAAAGAGGGAGGGAGGGAGATAGAGAGAGAAATAAATACAAGTACAGTGTCTTTGTGAGAGGCACCTGGCTTTGGCAACATCAAGTTGACATATTTCAACCTGCAGCTTGTTTTTCTCTTGCGCTTCTCTGAGTGTTGTCTCGCGGGCAGGATTCAATCCCTTAGCGGGCCTGATCTGGCCCGCGGGCCGCCTGTTTGACACCTGTAAATTAGGTGGTTACAGATTCCGCCAGCATGTGGTGCTCACGTTTTTTTCACCCAAATCAATTCTAAATAGCCTCATATTCATCTAGCATTTTATCACGAAGGAAGCAATATTCTAAAAATTATTTTATTTTTAGCTTTAAATAATCGATTTTGCATTTCATTGCTATAGATAATGATTGATCAGTTCAGAAAGAAAATAGTACCGACACACAAATAAATAACGCACATAGTTTGATACTAACAAACTACGTTTTATTTACGTGACAAGGAAAATTGAATCGAATGACAGAATAAAGAACATTGATGACGGAAGCACTCACAGTGTTAGCAAGCGGAGATAGGGGAAGGCATTGTGCAATAGATTAAGAGTACTGATCAATAAACCCGGTTTTATGATATTTTATCTCATTTTAATGATCAGGATTTTTTTTTTCATAGAAAGGCAACATGAAATATTTGCATAAAATGCCCAAGACATTTTTTTGTTAAATCTTTTCTTGCTTACCTTTGGGTCAGACATGGCATCACAGGGGTGAAAAAAGGGTGGGAGGGTGATGGAATGGACCAAAACCCCCTCCACATGGTACATGGAGGAAGTCTCCCCTTTTGGGAGACTGATCTCCAGGACTTTACGGCAGCCTGACAGGAAGGTCTCGGCCCACGGGCCCACCAGGCCTCGTGATTGGCGGGCGAAAGGCTTCCCCCCCGAGGGGCCTGCTCTGAATCCTGGCCTTCTTTGTCTTCATGGTCTTAGTGGGGCAAATGCCAATCACTCCCCCCATGAGCTTCCTTTTCAGAAAAGGCAGCGTGAAGCAAGAGGCAGAAAGGCGTTCGCACCTCTATTTTAAAGGATGGATGATGTCATGGTCAGCAAAGGTGGGTCCTGTGGCTGGTGAGTACCTGTTGATGCTTTTTAAAATAAAGTTCTCCAATTGGTTGATTCTAATTATTAAAAAAACAATAATAACTGTTGACAATAGACAAAATGTTATGCGAACACAAGATTAAAAATATATATATTTTTCACAATAAAATAGCACTATAAATAAAACAATACTTCTAAAATTATCTTCTCAGCATGGCATTTTCAGTATATCGTGCAGGACGCTAAAAAATGATGGGCTACAATGGCTCCCTGACCACAGTCTCAAAACCCACTCTTCCCAAAGAGAAGCTCCATATTTTTTTGAAGTCTCAATTTTATTGTAGACTCTTGACACATTTGTATAAACCATATCAGGGTAACAATAACAACACATAACAACGGTTGACTATTCCAGTCAGAGCGCAGACTACACTTGATATCAAGCCGTACGGATGGACAGCAATTGCGGTTTCGTTCAAAAGCGGAAAAACATTCGGCACGACATGACTCGGTGACACGTTTCTTAAGACACCCGCTGCAAAGACCGTGACGGTAACACGAAGAAAAAGCACAAATGATCACACTGGCGCCTGCATGCGGACACAACATGGTAACAGTCTTGCACAGTGCCTAGCGAAGGTATCGGCCCCTCCGAGAATGTGTCGCCATATTTCCACATTTCAGGCTTTAAACATAGAGCTAAAAACCGGAAACTATTTTCTAAGATTCAAAAACATGTGAGATACGATCTTGAATTGGAACCGAATTATGTCAACTTTGGAATATAATATTTACAATCAAAAAAGTGTTATGATTTTAGGGTCCTGTTGGTAGTATACACAATCATGCATGGACTTGCTCCCTCATATTTTTCAGGTTTAATTTCCCCCCTCAAAGTTTCTTCATTTTCCTCATGTTGAGGTTTTTGAGTTTTCTCTTGCCCTCATGTAGGTTTTAGATCGGGGGAATGGAGTAATATTAGTCTGTAGTTTGCAATAATCTGTGGTCTTGTGATAAAGGGCGATACAAAAAAATCATGACTTGACTTAAAGTGTTAGAAAATATTTGCCCCCCCTGTTCTCTCAGCTCATCCAACTGACTCCAGAAGTATGCTAATGACCTCTGAATGATCCAATGTCAACCTAAATGACAGTGTTTTTAAATCTTAGTTTAAATGCACCGGCTCAGTGGTAGTCTCAGAGGTCTGTGTAAGTAGACACTGGAGAACAGACATTATGAAGACCAAAGAACACACCAAGAGCAGCTCCGGGATAAACTTGTGGGGAAGTTCAAAGCAGGAGTGAGATATAAGAATATTTTGCAAAATGTATGCATCTCCCGGAGCACAGTGCGAGCAATAATATCAAAATGGAGAGTGCATAATACAACTGCAAAACTACCAAGACCTGGAAACTATTAGTCGTATTCTGCAGAAATCTGCCCTTGATGGAAAAGTGGTAAAAAGACATCCCTCTTCTGAAAAAAATACCATAAAAAGGTCCCTTTGGCGTTTGCCAGAAGCCACATGGGAGAAGTGCTGCAGTCAGATGATACCGAAATTAAACTTTTTTTGTCTGAATGCAAAGCGGTACGTTTGATATAAGAGTAAAACTGCACATCACCCTAAAAACACCATCCCCACTGTCAACCATGGTGGTGGTTGCATCATGCTCTGGGGTTGGTTCACCTTCCAACAGGGCCCTAAACATTGAGCAAAATCTACACTGAAATAGTTAAAACAATATTAAGGTGTTAGAATGGCCTAGCCAAAGTTCAGACCTCATTTCTATACAGAATTTGTGGAAAGGTCTGAAAAATGCGGTGCACAAACGATCACCCTCAAACCTTAAGGAACTGTTTTGTAAAAGGGAATAGGAAAAGATTTCAGTTCCAGGATGTACAAAACTTATAGATATACTCAAAAAGGGTTGTGGCTCCAATCGTGGACTGATGAGGTCGTGCGAAGTATTAAGTCACAGGGGGCCAATATTTTTGCAACACCTACTTTTCCATTTTTTTCTTTGTGAGTACAATTTAAAACACTGAACAAATTTGCTTTCTTTTCTCATTTGTGTCCCACATGTTGTTGATTCTTAAAAAAACATTTCCAGTTTTTATCAGTTAGAAACCTGAAATATGGCCATATGTCAAAAGGTTCTCAGGGGGGGGGGCAATACTTTTGCAATACGTTTTACTAAGAGCGAGGAGACGTCCCCTATGGTAGCTTATGGACAGAAGAAGCTTATGTCGACCGATCGTTTTTTTTTTTCACGCGAGTGTAAGACGCAAAGACTGGAGAACGAGGTAAGAAGAGTAAATACGATAAAGACGGTAGAACAGTTTTCTTGCCTATATTAGCAGCTAGGGCCTTTTAGCGGCCTTGCCTGTGCGCTCACTTTAAGGACATAACAGTTTTCAAGCCTTCACATATACCAATAGAGTACAGTTATTTCACACGATATCGCAGCTTTTTTGTTATTTTTTCGATTATTATATTCAAAAGTCCGTTTGTATGGGTTCGGGGATTTGACTATTAGGGCTTTAATGAAGAGAATTGGGACGTGACTTCCCCTTACAGTTTGAAAGTGGAGTTGGCAGCTTCCACCAAAAACTACAAAACTATTTGAAGAAGAAGCGACAGAGGTTGTTTTTTTTTTTTAATGTATTATTATTTTATCGCATTTTTCTTCAAAGCCGCCATCACTGAAAAATGATTGATACGTTGTGGAAAAACAAAAATGGTGAAATAAAAAAAGAATTTAACAAATGAATTGATTAAAGTATTTTCAAAAATATGTAATTAGAAATGAAATTTTTTAAAAAATTCTAAGAAATGAAGGAATATTTTTAAATAAATTGGAAAATTTGATAGAAAAGAATACACGTTTGTGTGTTTGTGTGTGTATGTATATATATATATATATATATATATATATATATATATATATATATATATATATATATACACACACATACATACAGTGAAGAAAATAAGTATTTGAACACACTGCTATTTTGCTATTTCTCCCACTTAAAAATCGTGGAGGGGTCTGAAATTTTCATCGGTGCATGTCCCCTGTGAGAGAGATAAACTAAAAAGAAAAATCCAGAAATCACAATGCATGATTATTTAACAATTTATTTGTGTGATACAGCAGCAAATAAGTATTTGAACACCTGTGTATCATCTAGAATTCCGTCCCTGAAAGGTCCTGTTAGGCTGCCCATTAGAAGTCCACCTGCACTCAATGTTCATCCTGAATCAGATGAACCTGTTTGAGGTCCTTGGCTGCATGAAGACACCTGTCCACCCCATACATCAGTAAGACTTTAACTTGTAAAAGGGCGAAGACCAAAGAGCTGTCCAAAGACACCAGAGACACCATTGTACACCTCCACAAGGCTAGAAAGGGCTACGGAGCAATT